>NC_143513.1:70383951-70683951 GCF_031878675.1 Megascapheus bottae | reverse complement strand
ATAGGAAAAAAATATTGGAATACTTGCAGCTGAAGTTAGCCACACAGTTTTGTGCATTATTTTGTGCTGTTTGCTCAACTCTCTGGCAAGTATGATAAATTGATTCAATAAAGCCCATTGCAAATTCCTTCTCTTTCTTTACAAGTGAGAAAACAAAAATACGTTCTTAGGCTCTTTTGCAGCCAGGATTGAGCCTGATATATAATTCAGGTTAAATGCATATAAGTGAGAATGTCTGGAGAAAGCTTTTCACCATCTCTATCTTCCTACCCCCTCATGGACATAATAACTGGAGGTACAACAGCTGAGACTATGAGAACAAAAGCTAGGTGCTAAAGGAGGTGGGGAAGGAACAGAGAAAAGGGCCTTGTTATTGGATGATATATTTGGATAGTTATGTCAGCTCTATGTTTCTGCCATCCAGTTTTCTTAGTACATGCCTTAGTTTAAGGCACTGTTCACCGTCTTAGATCTTACTGTACTGTTATTGCTCAGGGGTCAGTCATCAGGCCCGCTGGTATAAGGCCTGGGAAATCACTTGTTTCATGATGAAGTGGAAATGGATGCTTTTCAAATGTTTTTCTTATCAGTTGCTCTCGGCATTCTGCCTATATTGGCCCAAAAGGAGGTTATAAGTATCCAAATGATCCTTGTTAGGGAAAAAAAGGGGGGGGGGCTTCCCTACCCCTTAAGCAACCTCCATGGCGACATTGCAAGAGACATTGCAAGCTGCAGTGTTCTCAGCCTGCAAATATTTCTGGGAGACCTAATTCATGTCATATTTTATCCTGTTCTTATTATGGCATTATCTCATATACTTTAAGATTTAGCTCTCTGCCCTGTGCTGTTCAGGTACAGTTGAGTACAGTTCAGAATTGATGGTGTCCCTTTGATATTAATATTATTTTAATGAGTTTGTGATGTCAGGAGTTTTGTTTAGTGTAATAATACAGATTACAAGGAACTTCTTCGGCTTATGGACTAGACCACATGGAAACACCTGTTTGTCAGCATGTGTGGTAAGTGCATTGGTATAGGGAACACAGAAAATACTTCAATCAGTTAGCTTTGCTGTGTGGCAAACCACCTCAAATGTGGTGGCTTAAAATGACCACAGGTTATTTACCTCTTGGTTCACTAGTTGGACTGGTGGTTCTGTGGTTTGTCTCAGCTAGGATGTACTCAATACGGGTAACTTGTAATCATCAGGCCTGTCGGAGGTTTGACACAGGGCAGGATTTCAAGAGAAAGGTTTTGAGTTATTAGTGGCATATTGAAATGACTACATTCACTGACCGCAAGTCAGAAACATGGCCCAGATCAGAGATGGGGAAGTACCCTCCATCTTTTTATGCTGGAAGCCAGAAGGCATGAATTCAGAAAAGAGAAAAAAAGAATTATGGCCATTTTTGTCACCTCCCTTGGGGCTCTGACAGAACAAGGGGCAAAAATAGTGACAATTTTCTTTTAAGTATTTCATCCGACATTTTCAAAATTCAGGATAATAGCATATTCGTTTTCTTATTAGTGGTGAAAAGAAATGATACAATTGTGATGTCATCAGTTTGCGAATCATTTTTCCAGTATTGCCAATGTCTTCTCTTTCCTGATCATTTGAGCATGTTTCTTATGGGTTTAAAAATAACCCATAAGAAAATGTGGCTTTGAGACAGGAAAAGTTGCAGGTCAAAAAGGGTTGGAATAATGGTTGAATTTTACTTTCCATTTCTCCTAGACCATTTCAGCTTTTGTTCTGCAGGATACTTCAGATTAAAAGAGAGTCAAGTGCAGATGGCTCACATCTATAGTCTTAGCTACTCAGGAGGCTGAGAACTGCGGATCACAGTTAAAAGCTAGTTCAGCCAGAAATGTTCATGAGACTCTTGTATACAGTTAATCACCAAAAAGCCAAAAGTGGCATTGTGGTTCAGTGCACTAGCTTTCAACAAAAGAAACCCAGGGATAGTGCTCAGGCCCTGAGTTCATGGCCCAGGACCAAAAACAAAACAAAACACAAATACAGGGAGGAGGGGGGAGTTCCTTGATCCTTTTAAAACTCTGGACAGCATTTACTGGGGATTTACAGTATACAGTAAGAATAAAGCCATGAGAAGTCCAGACATTAAAGTGTTTTTGCATTGTATTAGATTTCATTGGTATTAAATTGAAAAGTGTGTGTGTGTGTGTATGTGTGTGTGTGTGTGCGCGCACACGCGTGTGTGTGTGTGTGTGTGTGTGTGTGTGTGTGTGTGTGTGTGTGTGTGTGTTGGGTTTTAGCCTGTTTGATGTTTGTTTTATTAAGAAAAAGTCTTGTTAAGTGGCCCAAGCTGTCCTCAAACTAGTGAGCCTCCTGCCTCAGCCTTCCAGATGCTGGGATTACAGCACGGAGGGCCAATATCTTAATAATGGGCATCAGCACTCTTGATTCTGACCAGGATGGTAAACAGTGTATACAACACTCAGTGGTGCTTGGCTTGCTGGGGGGAAGCAGGGAGGGGATACTTGTTATTTAAATTTTAAAATTGGTTTGTAAAAACCTACTGCCAGGTAAATAAAAAAATTGTTATATGTGAAATCATATTTCCTAGCTGAAGAATCCTATAGGAAATCATTGTTACAGTCCCTGATTGGCAGATGAGAGCAGAAGTTGGGGTTCAAAAACCTGATCGTTTCTGTAAGGGTACTGCTAGGGTTTGGCAGTGTGAGCCTGCAGTCCTCCTCCTTAACCACCACATTATATTATAAGAAACATGTTGCAGGGGCCGAGAGTTTGGCCTAGTGGTTAAAGTGCTTGCCTAGCATGCATGAAGACCCGGGTTCGATTCCTCGGTACCACACCGGAAGTGGTGCTGAGGCTCAAGTGGTAGAGCTCTAGCCTTGAGAAAGTCCAAGGACAGTGCTCAGGCCCTGAGCTCAAGCCCAGGACTGGCAAAAAAAAAAAAAAAAGAAAAAGAAACGTTGCAGAGTATGGCATGCTGGACTGGGTAGTCACGTTGAATGAGACATCCGAAGTCTCCCCACAAGCTGGGCAATGGTGGCTCATGCCTGTAGTCCTAGCTAGTCAGGAGGCTGCGAGAGAACTGGTGATTATAGTTCGAAGCCAGTCTAGGCAGGAAAGGGCCCAAGACTCTTATGTCTATTTAGCCACCTGAAACCCAGAAATGGAGCTGTGTCTCAAAGTGATACAGTGCTTGCCTTGAGCAAAAGACTCAGAGATGGGACCAAGGCCCTGAGTTCAAGCCCCATGACAGACAAAAAAAGTCCCCATGCACTTTGCTGGCTGAGTTTGGAAAATATTTGAATATAGACAATAAAAATGCCAATTATTTCCAGTGATGCTTCATGTAGCCTTGAGTACAGGCAACAGAAGCATCTCCCAAATATAATAAATTATATTGTTATTTTGGAGATAGTTCACCTTCTAGGAACTCATTTCACTTAATAAAGAAAGATAGCACTTATCAGATTTTTTTTTGATAGGGCTAAAACATCTAAAAGATACTGTCATTTTACTTTGAATTTATGAGATCTACCTTCTCAAAGAAAATCTTTGTGGGAAACATGTTTTATGCTCATATCAATAAAGGTTTCTGTCTGGGAGGAAGAAATTAATAAATCAGACATCTAATATTTGATTTAAATCACATTTACCTGCCACAAATCCATACCATTGCCAGGCAAATCATGTCAGAAATTTCTCTTGTTGTTGATGAGGCGCAGGAGACAGTGCAGAAGGAATACGAGTGGAAGTGTTTTTAATTTTAGGCTGTCAAGGTCCTTACAGACATAGAAATGATAAGCTTTATGCAAAGCAATAACCGTTCATTGGAAGGCCTCCCTGGAAGATCATGAGCGCCTTTCTCCATCTATTCTTCAAAGGTCTTTCTCTTTCTTTATTCATTGTTAACTCTTAGGAGGGCAGTATTGAGATATTAACTGAAAGCTTTGGACATGCTGAACATGTCTTTTTACTTTATTTTTCAGATAATATCTTACACTTTTTGCTTGGAGTAGACTTTGAAGAGCCATCCCATACCTGTAGGATTTTTCTACATAGCTGGGATTACAGGTGTATACCACCATATCTGTGTATTTTTATCATTTACAAATATGCTAATTGTATAAAATAAGGGATTTCATTGTGACATATCCATACACATATATGAAATACTTTAGTCTTAAAAATCATGGAACAGGAAGTGGTGCTGAAGCTCAAGGGGTGGGGTGGTAGCCTTGAACTGAAGAGCTCAGGGACAATACCCAGGCCCAGAGTTCAATTCCCATGACCAAAAAAAAAAAAAAGTTTGTTAATTTGCATGCTCTCTTTGCTAGGTCCGTGGTAATTTTCTCTGCATGTCCTAATTTTAGTTTATTTATTTATTTGTCTTTCCCTTTTTTGGTACTAAGAATAGAACCCAGGACATTGCACTTGCTGAACAAGCACTTTGTTGCTGAACTACATCCCTAATTTTAGTTTCTGTGCTATCAAAGCCAAAAATAGGTTCTGTTTGTAAAGTCATCTTACCAAAATTTTCCTCTGACTTCTTAGAATATCAGGCTTCATGTATCAAGGAATACATACATATCCTCTTTAGAAATAAGAATGGAGATATTACTTATTTGAACCAAATTTAGCTATTGTGAAATGATTTGAAACAGTTGGTGGAAGTATGTCCACTACAAATTGTAGGGTTCATTAAATGAGAAACTTCATGGCAATGGTGACATTAAAGTAGCACTCATCTATAATTAATAAACAAGTCAGCAGCATGCACAACCTAGTACTATCATGACACACATAACAAAAGCAGCCTTCCTGAAATTGTTGTACTTATATTTATTTTCTACTGGGGGAGGCACAATGCTGTGTTGCTAGGCAACATAGGAAGCCAGAGTTCTTGGAGTAGTTTGCAGTTCCACCCGTGATTTGGAGACAATATTGGCAGAATCTCTAATTTGGAACACTTCTGTAAAGATTATAGCTACATTTAATTATGAAAAGTGGTATTTGCCATTGTTCCTCAAAGACAGTGATTGTTTTTCACTTTGAATGGCAAGCTAAATAGCAGATTATTCATCTATTGTTCTAAGAAGTAGTAGTTTCCAGCCTCAGTATGGGTTCAGAATCACCTGAGAATCCCTGTTAGAAATGCAGCTCCCTGGTTCCATCCAGGACTCTACAAAAGACCGTACAAGTGACCCTTTGCCCAGACAGTGAAGTGAGAGTCAAAGCTCTTTCCTCAACTCCTCAACACTCGGACCTGCAGTTTGGACAGCCCCTAGGGAACATCAGAAATCACCCACCCTCTCCCCATTGCCAAAGCAATCAATCTCCTCCTCCTCTTAATAGACACATCCTGACAAGGATATGGGCTGGCTTCAGATAGGCAGTAGTACAGAGGCTCATGCAGGGCAGCTGGAATGTCCACATATTGTATCAGAACAGAATGAGGGGATTGGCTTCCCAGGCTCAGGCCCTCCCCTGTCCAGTTCCTTACATATCCCCTCTTGTTTACCTGCTATTCCATACTGTGGACAACTTCTCAGTCTTTGAAGGCTCTTGTTTTAAAAGGCTTTTCCTGTGCTACTCTGTGGTTTCCATTATTGAGTAAAAGAAGAAATGAAGATTGTCATTATATCAATAAGGTCTAAGTGTACAATAATGTCATTTAAAACTAAGTGCATCACCAGAGTTCCAGTTTATCATTGTGCCAAATGAGACTCACCAAAGGACATACCAAACAGAGAGACAAGCCTTTGTAGAGAAACAGTATTCAAGTATCTCTTGCAAGATATTAATTATGGGAGGAAAAATAGTGACTTTGATATGTGAAGCTGTGTAGAAGCAATCAAATTCAGCATCTAGACAGATCTAGCCACACGTAAGATCACCCTGCTCTGAAAAGAGCTCCTTGCTTCTGTGTGGAATCCTTACTGATGGTGAAGGAACCCAACTCACCACAAAAATCCTGACCATCCCTCATTGTGAGGACTGCCAAAAGTTTCTTTCAGGGATATGAAAGTCGTAAGACTTAGGAAGACTTAGTGGCTTTCACCTAAGCTATGCTAGAGCTGAGATCTGAGGATTGCAGTTCAAAACCAGCCTGGGGAAGAAAATCCATGAGACGCTTATCTTCAATAAACTACCATAAAGCGAGAAGTGGAGCTGTAACTCGTTTAGAATGCTAACCTTGAACAAAAGAGGCTCAGGGACAGAGCCTACATCCTGAGTTCAAGCCCTAGTACTGGCACAATTTTTGCTTTTAAGGTAAAGGCTGAGAACCAGACTAAGGATCCAGAGCCATTGATTGCTTGCTTTATGGGATCCATCCTAAAAGAGCAAAAGAAACGTAGTGGGGGAGAGGAAGATATTCTGCAGTTTGCTTAGTACCCATTACTGTAATTACTAGGTATTGTTTAGTTGTTGCACAGTAGATAATTGTGTTTTGAGTAATATGCGGAGATGAGGAGATGCAAAGTGATATGTGAGAACCTTTTTTTTTATCCCCCTTTTATTGTTGGGTAATGTATAGAGGGGTTACAATTACATTCGCCAGGTAGTAGGTGCATTACTTCTCACACATTGATACCCCTCCTCATGTTTTTGTCCCCATTTCCCTCGCTGCACCCCCTCCCAATCATCTTGTTTGCCCTCCTTCCCTTTCCTATTTCAAATAAACCAATAAACATATATACAATATATCAGGTAACAAGGTCAGATACAGTACAATATGAGATCAACCATAAAGGCAAAAAAGAGAAGAGAAATAACATAGTACATTAACAACAACAATCACACAAGATAAAGCTCTTGTCTCCATATCCTAGAGCTCCTTTCATTTTGTCTCATCTTATATGATTTTATGAATCTAGGTTTTGAGCTGTTGTAATCCTCTGCTAGGAGAGTCCAAGGTTTGTACTAATTATTACAAACGAGGGAAACCATTGAGCCTATATTCTTTTGGGTCGGGCTTACTTTACTTAATATGATTTTTTTCCAAATCTTTCCATTTCCTTCCAAATGGGGCAATGTTATTCTTTCTGATGGCAGCATAGAATTCCATTGTGTATAAATACCACATCTTCTTGATCCAATCATCTACTGAGGGGCATCTGGGTTGGTTCCATATCTTTGCTTTTTTGTGTGTGTGAGTCCAAAATTACTTCAAAATCAGAAAGGTGACAAAATAAGTATATTTGTGTAATATGTACGTGTAGTGGCTTAGTATGCAAAAAAGAGTATAGTCTTTACTCAGGCCAGTTTCCTGAGCATGCATCCTGCTCCCCCAAACACACTGTGCTAGCCACACAAAATCATTTGTTGTTGATTAGCACCATTGTGGGTCAGGGGGAGTACAGTCTTTATATCATTATGAAATATATGAAGCCAGTATAACAGCTAGGTGCATGCTCAAGCCTCATTTTAAGGACTAATGAGTCCCATGTCCACTTCATGGCACTGTGCCCTTTTTATCCCCTCGACCACCACACACCAGTTGTCCCTTGGAGATAATCAGTGGAATGTGTCGCTCAGTATTCTTCCTAATTTTTACTTTTCCAAATTTGGCATAAATCACATCCTACCACATATCTTCAACTTGACATTTTTTTCACTTGTCTATAAATGAATATGCCTATTTCATTCTCCCCTCACTCAACATTTGTTTATTCTCTTATTGGCAGATATATTGGTATTTTCCGGTGCTGATTTTTAGTTTTTGATTTAGAATATTTTGGAGCCAATGGAGACATCATGTCTTTCTAAATTTAATAATACTTGTGAGCTTCCACAAATATTTTCATTTTCTATTGGGTTAGATAGAAAACATTTTGAGAAAACAGATACTATTTTGATAATTAGGATCTGATGTTTTTGAATGAATAGGTAATACTTTAATTAAACACTTTCTACCTGTACATTTTTAGTATATTTGTGTTTGTCCCCTTGAAATTTATGTAGTATTATCTCATGGTGAATTTTTATTGTGAGAGAGATTCCACAATATGAAACACTGTCACTGATGTGAACATAAAAGGCCCGAGTAAAGCCAAGAGCTTTATATGCTGAGTTTTCAGGCATAGCAGGTTCTGGTTCTTGTGTTTAACCTCCTGTGGGAAATTGTGACACCATCAGGCTGCATCTGACATTACGAAGGACTGAGGTTGGGGAGGGATGCACTGATGGATGTCACAAGAAGGCATACTTCTGTACGTCACTGGTGTGAGAAAATGTCATATTTATTTTGGATCATTTAGAATTCTTAATGGAATTACCAGAATTAGCTCTTTTCCTTCAAAGTTATTTTATGTTGATGTCAGTCTTACTTTGCAAAAACACCTAGATTTTGCAGATCTCTGAAATGATGTCTTTTGTTTGTGTAGCAGTGTAGGTAGACAGAAGCTGTGACAGATCACCATCCCTATTTTATGGACTCTACACACTGGGGTAGAAGCTGGGAAAGGTGGTAAGAGCCAATCAGAGTCACAGAACAGAACCAGAAACCTGGTCTTTCAACCCAGTCCTGTCCATATGCTGCAGCATGACTGCTAAAACAAGTGAAGATAGTAATCCAGATGTTACTGCATTGTCCACATGTTCATAGATAATTCAGTAGCAGAATGCCCTTTGGCAGCCAGTCACAGCAATCTGAAAGTTTCTCTTTTGTTGTTAGTGATATGTCAGTAACTATCTCTGCTGTTAACCCCCTTGTTAAAAATGTTCAGAGAAAAGCTTAAGACAAACATCAGGAAAGAAAATAATCATGACCAGGATATATTGTTAAAGGGAGAAAATCTTATAAATGAAAGAGGAAAGTATACTATAACCTAAAGTTACAATAGCTGGGAAGATAAATGGCCTTTTGGTAGCTTTAGACCCACAGATGAATTGAAACCTCTCCACATATAGACTAATGCAGTTGATCACTCAAATTGCAATTTTTTTAATGCAGAAGCAGTCCACTTAGAATATTGTCTTCATGTCAGAAATGCACCTTTGTGCTTGAAAATGATAAAAAATTACAATCGATCCTTACAACTGTTCTGTTCATCCTTATTGATCAGGTGCAAGAAAGATAAATCGTCTCCCAAATAAGATTATAGTAAATGTTAGCATCGTAGGGGACTATAGGTTGATAGAAAGCCATTCATCATCTCAAATGGTGACCTGCCAGTGGCTGCAGCCACCCCGAGCCTGCTGTCTAATCACATACCTATTGATTTTATCTACATCCCTGGAACCTGGATGTGACTGTCATTGGGCAACCCAGATTGTGAAACGCAAAAGGGTCAACGGTGTGAAGAGGGTTCCATTTTAATTTTCTTCCCAACTGCCAATGATTTATTACAAAATAAACCACCACCGTCCTGCCCAGGAAGGCTGAGGGGGGGAGGGGCGGGTTAGTGAGACCTGTGTATCACAGTGTTGGGTTCTTTTGTACTGCTGTATACTTTGCAGGGGAGTTCACTGAGTCTTAACAGCTCCTCTAGTCCTATCAGAGGGGTGGTTTCTAAATAGCCAAATCACAATGGATCATTCTAAATTTTCCTGCCCTAGAAAAGGCATCACTTTACTGTCACAACTTGTTTTGGTGTGGATTTGGTAGTGGATTTGGTAGTGCTCTTTATTCCTACTGAATAATTTACTATGTTAGGTATTGATGTTGTTTTAATCATGAGAAGATGGTGAAACAAATTCTATTCCACAAAGAATCCAGCTTGAAGGCAAAATGTTACATAAAAGAAATAGTGCGTAAGTATCTGAATTAGAGAACATGGATAGACTAATAGGAAAATGTAACTGTGATCAAGTAGCATTTGACCTTGCAATGGTAGATTCCAAATATCATAGATCCAAGTAATCTTCCAAATTTAGGAAATTTCTTTAGGGTCAAATACTGGTGAGGGGACCCGGAGTGTGACCTAGTGGTAGAGTGCTTACCTAGCATGCATGAAGCCCTGGGCTTGATTCCTGGTACCACATACATAGAAAAAGCCAGAACTGGTGCTGTTGCTCAAGTGGTAGAGCCCTAGCCTTGAGAAAGCCCAAGAACAATGCCCAGACCCTGAGTTATGCCCAAGGTCTGGCAAAAAAAAAAAAAGAAAAAGAAAAAAGATACTGGTGAGTCATAACTGTGAACATTTATTCTGTAAATGCAATGTACACGGGCCACTTAGGTAAGAGATCCTCTACATTATTTCAGTGGCTGAAACAAGGTTGTATAGATTTTTTGAAAATTGTTCCACAGATTTTGGCTTCTGGACAGTGAGTTGCTTGCTTGCTTGCTTTATTTATTTATTTTTAATTTACAGAGCTCAGAGTTCTACAAAGTTACCACCGAGCAATATCAGAAAGCTGCTGAAGAAGTAGAAGCAAAGTTTAAGTAAGTTTTTAACATTAGCATAATCATTTTCTTTTCTTAACAAGACAGAAACACGATTTTATTGTTTTCTGAGTAGAAAAGAGTTTGTTATATAGACTGTAGTGTTTGGGGGCTCGTGCAATGGAGTCATATTCTGTGTTCTACTGAGACCCTGTTGCAACCATAGGACAGTTGAGAAAGCTTATTGCAACTTAATATATTTTATGAACAAAAGAAAGTAGAAGCAACATAATCCAATTTTCATTTAGAAGAGTATAGAAGGCAAGACACCCTTGATTATGAAGGTGATATTAAATTGCTATCTTTATTAATAGAATTGCAGAAAACATTTACTTCAGTATAGTGAAATAATGGCTATGTCCAGATTTGGATATCTACCTCTCTCATGTTTAAACTAGCTTTATTTTCTTTAACACGTACCTGAGAGCATTTAAATCATAGACTTTACCTTACCCTTGATTATGATGGTGATATTAAATTGCTGCCTCTGTTAATCCTTGGGATAGCTGAGTGAATGTTCTGTAATTGATGGATCAGAGTGTCCATGACCTGTAGCCTTGTACATTCTCTGTGTTGCCAGCTCTCCTGTCAGGTAAGAAGACATCATTCAGCCTTTTTCCTGAGTGTATAAATGGTCCCATTGTATCACCCTCTGCAGAGCACAAGTGCAAATTAGTGAAGCAAAGAAAGGTGGTGTGACCAGTTTAGTTAAAGGATTGCATCGGGCTCTGACCTGCCTTGTGCATGTTTATGAGTGTTTGATAAAATAATTAAGCCTTAACCTAGAGCTACTACTTTCTGCTACGGTATGATTTGTGAGGTAATAGGTGTTGTTACTTTAATGTTGATTAAGATTTGTAAAAAAAAAAAAAAGAAAGAAAGAAAGAAAGAAAGAAAGAAAGAAAGAAAGAAAGAAAAGAAAAAGAAGTAGTTTTAGGTGTATTAAGACTAACAAAGACTGCCAGTCTTCCTTAGTAACATGTCTCTTCTATGGCCAGTGGAGAAAGACCTCTAAAAATGCTTCACAAATCCTACTCTTTTTTGAAGAATAAACCTATATTTTTTATGACTGATTTTCTAGTATTACAGACAATTTTCACTGCAGAAATTAGGTAGCTTTTAATATAATCACTTTTCAAATGATGATGATTTACATTACACATTTATTTTGAAAACAGCTTTGTTTAGGTGATTATTGATTTTTTTTTATTTTTTAGTGTCGGGGTAATGTACATTCGCCAGGTAGTAGGTACATTACTTCTCACATACTTCTCATAGTTTCACAAATCATACTATTAAGAGATTAAGATGGAATGAGAGGTACAACCCACTACTGTCTGATTTTACTGTATTTTAAGGGGATACAGTTCTCACTCTAGGCTGGACTTGAGCTGAGAACTTCACAATTGCCCAGCCCACATCATTCTCTGTTTGTTTGCTAGTGTGAGGGTCTGAGCTCAGAGCCTCACACTTGCTTAATTTCCTTGCTCAGCTATTGCTCTACCTTTTGAGCCATACCTCTGGGCTGTGCAAACTTTTTTGCTGAGAGAGAGAAGAGAGAGAGAGAGAGAGAGAGAGAGAGAGAGAGAGAGAGAGAGAGAGAGAGAGAGAGAGAGCTATCATTTTAGTAAGAAGAACTTGAAAGTAGAGGATTTGTACTGTTTATTTTCCTACAGGAATTTTTGCCCATAACAGCTTTAAACAGAAATCACTGAGCAAATTCAACATTTTTTTTAACATCCTGCTTTCAGAAATGCCATTTCTTTTTCTACTCCAACAAAGCCAATATTACATGACCTGATCACCATAATTATTATCTGCGAATTAGAGCAGCCTGCCATGTTGGCTATAGTTCCATGGTCTTTGGTACCATACAGTAGAAGAGCTGGAGGAAAATTGTATTCTTTATTAATTCTTTAATTCTACCCTCTAGGTTACTTATTGGAGTAATGAAGTAGTGTATTAAATAATGCATAGTGCTTAGAATATAGTTTTCCCGTGCTTAGCATGCCTGAGGTCTTGAATTCCATCCTTCACACCGTCCCAAAAAAGTTATATGTAGTCCTTCCCACCAGTCTAACCCAATATAAATGTTAAATTTATCTTCAAGTTAATAAAAAAATATGCCATAAGTGATATTTCTTCATGCGTATTCCACAAAAATCTAGATTCCAGGGCCAGGAGTTTAACCTAGTGGTAGAGTGCTTGCCTAGCATATATGAAGAGACCCAGGTTCAATTTTCATACATAGTAAAAGCCAGAAGTGGTGCTGTGGCTCGAGTGGCACAATTCTAGCCTTGAGAAAGCCCAAGGACAGTGCTCAGTCCTTGAGTTCAAGCCCCAAGACTGGCAAAAAAAAAAAAAAAAAAGCAAAAAAAATTCTAGATGTTGGTACAGTCTTAGATAGAATGGAATGGATAACAGGGTGCCCACATTCTAGAAAGCATTAAGCTCATAAAGCAGTGGTGGTAGGATAGTGGTTTGACTGTTCTCTAGCAGCCTGGGAACTGGAGCTTTCTGTGCAGATTGAAGTTCATATACCAGGCCTTGGAAAGGAAATGTTGCTTAAGTATTTATGTACATGCAATTGCTTATAAAACATAGAACACTTACCAAACAAATGTAAAATGTACTAAAGGCAATACAAGCATTGTCAAGACAATGTAATAGCTATCATGAAACACATTCTAAAGAGGACCACTTGATCAGTTGCTCTTGCATGCCTATGCTGTCCTTAAGATAATGAAGTGACAGATGTCTGCCTTCCATAATAGAAAACGAAATATGTGTGGAAGGTGACATAGATCCTACCGATGTTATTCAAATGGTTTCATTAGAGGTCTGACTTTCCAACTTGACTTCAGTTTCTTTGAAAGTTGACGCTCTTGTGAAGGTGCATAATTTTCTGAGATCCTACATGAATACAGGTAATGGTCCTTTGTGTGCCAGATTGTAGAAGGACTTTTCACTTTTATCGTTGAATGAAGTTTTTGAAACCTGAGTTATAAATTTAGGCTCCTGGGAAGAAGCTTGGCTTAGCCTTACAGAGCATTAAAAGATGAATTGCCCTGGAGGAGTAGTTGAGATGGTGTTAGAATATCTGAGAATGCTATGCAAAAACTCTGCATAAAACTGAGCATTGAAAGGTTTAACTCTAAAATGTCCTTGAATTTTTTTTTTTTAGTGGTGTTTTATTTCTGGTTTTGGTATGGATTTTGATAGCTGTGCAATGAATGAATCTGTGAGGCTGAGGGTGACAGTGGAACCAGCAGGTGTTTCTCCTGTTCTCTGTAATTACTGTGAGGACTGTGCATAGTTGTACCAACACTGCTTAAAGATCCTGCTTAATTGGCTGTAAAATAATTAAATAAGGTTTTGACTGGTGAATTTATAATTCCGTAAGATGCATAAGCCAGTGTGCCTGAATGTCAATGCAACTTCAGTTTGGAAATATTATATTCATAGAATTAACTGTGCTGTAGGTACAAAGTTTACCCTGATTAATAGGCTTCAATCTCATCTTGAAGTTTAGTCAGGTAAATTTATGTTCCCCTATCTTTCTTCCTAAACTTTTAATTAAAAGTTATTTCAGAAGTATAAGGTAGTCCGTTTCTCTGTGTTTCTGGTTTCTCTGAAGTTGAGCTCTTGCAAATTTTTTTCTAGTGACTTCATCTGCTTTGTCAAATAATGCTCCTTATCAAAAGGCTTGTATGCTGTTGTCCATGTATTTTTATCCCCAGCTGACAGGGACCCTGCACCTCGTCTCTAACGCTTACTGATGTCTACTTATAGCCTACTTTAGTGCTGTGTGAACGGACCTAATATGCCAAATGCACATGATAAATGTTTTATCTCTGATTCTCATTGATCAATTTTGAAATGATCAAATGGTTCATCTCAGTAAGACACTAATACACATTGATCAAATTCTAAAAGACCAAGTTGTCTTGGTTTCTGCTGAACAAAATTGTATTAAAACATTACTTGGACATTCTGCTTTTTCTAATGGGGGAGTTATGTTACCAGCAGTTACATTATAACTACAGTTATTACATTATAAAGATGTCTCCTTCATAATGTAAAGTTTACACAAGAAGAAAAGAATGTGGTATTCTGGGAAGAATGGGGCTTCAGGCACAGATTTGGGCTTTTAGTAACTAAATTCTACATTTGTATTGGGTCTTTCTTTGCCTTTCTTTTTTTTTTTTTAAATTTGAAGGGCTGTGTGAAGGAAATACAACAGCTACAGTGGTGACATTTTATTCCCTGTGGCCCTTGGAGCCAAGTAACATCTTGATTATTTAGAAAGAGAGTAATTGAAGAGGCAAAGTTCTAGATAAAGTAAATATACCTGTACACTTAATGCTGAGTATATTAGTTACAGTTGCCTTCTCAGAAAGAAGTTCAGGGTTATTTGTTGATTTTTGTTTTGTAAACATCAGCTTATCCATGTCAGCTTCTATAGTAGTTCATGTTGCCTTGCGGAATGTGAGAATTGCAATTTTGAAATTAAATAAGTTTGTGCTTAGGAGTAGACTTTGTATAAGAAGCCAATATAAGGGCCAGGAGTTTGGCCTAGTGGTACAGTGCTTTGCGTAGCATACATGAAGACCTGGGTTCAATTCCTGGGTACCACATTCATAGAAAAAAGACAGAAGTGGTGCTGAAGCTCAAGTGGTAGAGTTCTAGCCTTGAGAAAAAGTCCAAGGACAGCGCTCAGGCCCTGAGCTCAAGCCCAGGACTGGCAAAAAAAAAAAAAAAAAAGAAGCCAACATAAGTTCCCACTTATTGAAACACTGTCAGGGTTATTTAGAATTCCCAATTTCAGGCAGGTCATTTATGATATCTCTGATTTGTCTATCTTGCATCTTTTATAAATGAAGTATGGACCATGAACTGACGTTCTTGCATTCGTCAGGGTTAAAAGCTAAATGGTTTCAAAGTTACCAAAGGAAGTTCTTGGTAATCTTTTTTTTTTTTTTTTTTTTTTTTTTTGCCAGTCCTGGGCTTTTGGCTCAGGGCCTGAGCACTGTCCTTGGACTTTCTCAAGGCTAGAGCTCTACCACTTGAGCCTCAGCACCACTTCCGGCTTTTTTTTTTTTGTATGTATGTGGTACCAAGGAATCGAACCCGGGTCTTTGTGCATGCTAGGCAAGCACTTTAACCACTAGGCCAAACTCCCAGCCCTTAGTAATCTTTTTTAAAAATATTTTTATTGTCTTTAAGTAGTTGCACAAGGAGTTACCATTCAACAAAGCAGTTGATGGATATAATACATCTTGATCAATGCCTTCTCTTTTAACATTCTCATCAAACACTCCCAACTTACCTTCTCCCAACTTACCTTCTCCTTGTTTTGCCATTTAATAAAGCAGCTTATGTACCCAGTGCATTTTGATCTTTGTAAAAATACTTTAGTAAGGATTTCTTTACATAGTACAACAAAATAAAGTAGGAAGAAATGGGAAAAGAGAGACCGTGGCAGAGAAATATTCCTGTACCTCTGAGGGAAACAGGAAGTACAGATTCATGTTCTTGGTATTTGTTGGGAGAAAACAGTGGTCTTGAGTTGTTTTACTCAATTCTAACAAGACACTGGCTCCCTAGAAGTATGTCCTATGTGATGGTGCCTTGCCTTCTGTACATATCCATCAGGGATATGTAGTGCTCTTAAGTTGTGACTGGTTTTTGTTTGCTTGTTTTCTCTCAGATCCATTTCACACCAAATTAGTTCCAAGGAAAGAGAAATCTACTGTTTGATGACATTTTTTATAATAAGCATTACCCCATTTCTTCCTCCCCTCCCCCCAAGATTAGTCTTTCCAGAACTATCTGGTTAGATGCTTACTTTCCTTTTCTTCTCTGGGTGAAGTCTCTACATACTATCTTCTAAGATAATAGAAGTGCTGGGAAACTAGTTCTCAGTAGTTAGACTTCATCTGTTTTATTTCTCTATTTCTGTTGTGCAGAAGTGGGCAGGGCAGGATGATAAAGCTGATTGTAATAGATGGCTCTAGGAACAGGCCTGCAGACTAGAGACAGACAATGCTGTTTCTGCAAAAAGCCATTGCAAACTGCAGCCATCTCTTCCCCCCCCCCATAACTACTAGTTTTCTTCCTTTCTCTCTCTCTTTCTCTCTTTTTTTTTTATTGTCGATAATGTATAGAGGGGCTAGAGTTACATTCATCAGGTAGTAGGTGCATTACTTCTCACACCTTGATACCCCTTCTCATGTTTTTTTCCCCATTTTCCTCCCCCTACCCCCTCTCAATCATCTTATTTTCCCCTTTCCTTTCCTGTGTCAAATAAACAAACATATATACAATATACCAGGTAACAAAGTCAGATACTGTAACAATATGAGATTAACCATAAGAGTAAAAAAAGAGAAGAGAAATGACACAGTACATTAAGAACAACAATCACACAAGATGAAGCTCTTGTTTCCATATCCTAGAGATTCTTTCATTTAGTCTCATCCTATATGATCTTATGCATCTAGGTTTGAGCTGTTGTAATCCTCTGCTAGGAGAGTCCAAGGCTTGTACTAATTATTACAAATGAGGGAAACCATGGATCCTATGCTCCTTTGGGTCTGGCTTACTTCACTTAATATGATTTTTTTTCCAAGTCTTTCCATTTCCTTACGAATCATCCACCTCTTGAATATTGTGTTTGGTCACAAGCTCAAGAGGATCATTGTGGAAATTTCTTATCCCTTCCATGTAATGTGTGAGAATATCACAGATGTTGAAGTGGCTGCTGATATATCTGTGATCTACAGCTCTTCTCTGTCCCAGCTCATAGTTGGAGGGTTGTTGGGGTGCTCTGGACCTTTTCTCTCCATTAATAAAATTGGTTCATGTCTTGCATGGAAATGAGTGGCCCTAAGCTCCTAAATTCATAATTTCTTCCTTGTGAGATAACTAATTATTCTGTTTTCCCCTATAGGAACAGTAGTATTGAACTTTCTTCTTTAATCAATATGATCCATTAAGAATCTAGTGTACTATAAGTGTTATATGAAATATTAATTGTACCCTGTTAGTTAGATAAATGAAGATTCTGCCAAAGTGATAGCTTATTACTTTTCCTTGTGTCGTACTATGTTAAATGAGAACATCGTGAGTTCTGGGGTCCATGGGCTTTTGAGATTTGTTTATTGATTTTTGCTTATTTGAGTAATTAGTTACATGGCTCAGAGTTTCCCAAAGTTATTTCTAACTGGAGTTACTGAGTTCTTACTCTTGCTGATTCAAACTAAAATTCACTTACTTTTTAAGGGCTCCAGTTTAAAATAATTTCTTTGATTTTTTTCCTTTGATGCTTTCAAAGATAAGGAAACATTACTTTGCTTTTCAAGAGCCACTCAGCTACAGGTAGAAAGCAGGAGGGCCAATTAGAGTTAATTATTGTCTGACTGACCTGCCACATTATAAAATGTCTAAGATTTCTGGAAAGGTAGATTTTATATAATGTCCTCATGTCAAATTTTCAAAGTTAACCATCTTAAAACTTGAGTATGGTGAAAAATTGTATCAGAGATGCTTGTCTACCCCTCAAAAAGAGTAGCTGTCAGGGTAAATTCTGGATCTTGTGCAGGTTAGCTATATTATGCCATTTGCTTTTGTGTCATCACTGCGGAATTCCGCAAGTACATCCAATATGACATCACTTCTTCCCACTTCTTCCTAGCTCTCAACCGGATCAGTAAAGCTGCCCAATCCTTCTGTCTTAGGTAAAGCCACTTAGTAAGGTTAACACCAGAACTTTCAGATGATTGTACCTAAGCAAGGGTTTTTCTTGCCTTTTGAAAAGTATAATTACAAAAACCATCCCTCATGGCCTCTGTCTGTCTTATTTCTGGCTCTGTGCTTTTTCTTAGAACTTAAATGAAATTTAAAAATTGATAAGTTGGGTTAGAATTTTAAAGTTCTGCACATCTAAGGACACCATTAAGATAATTTTTTTTTCAAAATAGGCAGATGACTTATACTTCAAAGGGAGATATATGAATGGCCAATTAGCACATGAAAAGGGCTCCACATTATTAGTTGCCAGGGAAATGCAAATTAAAACAATCTGAATGGTTAAAATCTAAAGACTGATACTTGGTTGTCAAAAATGATGTGGAGTGTTTTGTTGGTAGAGGTTTAAAATGGAAAAAAGAAATTAAAACAAAAACAAAAAACAGCTCATAAAGTTTCTTAAAAACTTAAACATATATAACTGAGCAATTCCAGTCTTACATCTACAATGAGACTTGCACACACGTGTTCATAGCAGGTTCATTCATATTAGGCAAGTTTTAAAAACCAAAGAGGCATCATCCAGTAGGCCATGAAAACAACTTGGAAAAGTCTCTGAAACATTGTGTTAAGCAAAAGTCAGTTGAGGGGACCGGGAGTTTGGCCTAGTGGTAGAGTGCTTGCCTAGTATGCACGAAGACCCGGGTTCAATTCCTCGTTACCACATACATAGAAAAAAGCCAGAAATGGTGCTGACTCTCAAGTGGTAGAGCTCTAGCTTTGAGAGAGTCCAAGGACAGTGCTCAGGCCTTGAGCTCAAGCCCAGGACTGGCAAAAAAAAAAAAGTCAGTTGCGAAGCAGTACTGTGATTCCATTCATATGAAATTCAAAAATAGAATTATAGCAATAGGAACCTGAAAATGCTTAATGAAGAGAGTGACTTGTTGCAGCAGGACACGAGGGCTTTCTCAGGTGTTAGCAGTAGTCTCTGGTATTCAGAATGATAATAACACTGGTATATGACTTTAAGAGCAATATGAATACTTAAAATCAGTGCATCTGTTCATTATACCTTGGATGTTTTGAATTCATTGTTAATTTGAATTAAGAAAAATACTAAAAATGGGAAAATTTTTGCATTTGAGATTCTCCATTTTAATTCTATTTTGCTCTAAATAATATCAGTCTGAAGGAACTTATGATTACAAATCCTATCTGCAATCATGTTTTTTCATTAGGATTTTAATTTGTTTTTTATTATAGACATAGGAATGCATCGCGTTGTTTCTGAAGAATTAGCCTTTTTTTTATCTTTCTGAAATCACATTTGCCTATTGAACTGTTTATGGATCTTAGGAAAGCAAGGAAGTCTGTAAGTTATTTGCTAATTCCAGAATTTACAGGAGAAAGACCAGTGCTGCTGGGGTATGAGTCTGCAGGGGGAGGAGGGATTTTTTTTCCCTTGTCATTTAGCCTGGAGCCTGTAAGCAGGCCTGCTTAAATTTGGTAAAGTTTTTTTTTTTGAATAAAGAGATTTGAAGAATAGTATTCGTAAATAAAACATTTTGTACAGTAGCACTGGCACATTTTAATATATTAATCTTAGGCAGCAATTTGTTCATACTATTTATTGAGCCCTGGCAGAATGCTTGAAAACTTGAAAAAGCCTGTATCTTGGCCCTTCCCTGCATGTTGAAATGAAAGCACACATGTTCATATGTTAACGTGTCGCCAAGCATCCCAGCCATCCTTCCTGACTTGCTCACATGGCTGCCTTCTCAGTCAATGGCCCACAGTTAAAGTGCGTTGTGCCTTTTGTGAATTTGTATGACCAAATGCTGGTAATCAGCTGCATCCCTTGAAAATTGATAGATGTACTCATTAAGGAGAGTTCTTGCTCTTGGCTCCATTTCACAAGTCATCCCAGCTAGTGTTTCTGGATGAAGTTGGCATGAAATTCTGTGCAGTTTTGTATCTGGCTTTATACTCATTTCAAGAAGTGAAATTTGTCTGTCTCTGTGTCTCTGTCTCTGTCTCTCTCTGTTGCTTTCTTGCTCTGTGTCTCTGTCTCTGTCTCTCTTCTCTTTGTCTCTCTTACTGTGTTACACAGGCATTGTGGGAATCTTTTCAAGTGCAAAGACATCAGCTATTTGCTAATTAACAATACTTACTCCAGAAAGGCCAGGAGTTGCTGTTGTGTACTGGGAATTTTTTTCTTTCTCATTTTGTTCTCTTGTGATTCTGGGACTAGATTTTTATGAGAAAGATCCTTCTATGAAGAATCTAGAAGTTTCACCAGCCTGCCACTGGCATAGATCTCAACAAAGAACCTGCTTGAGAAATGTATGTGCCATGGTTTATGCTTGAGATTTTGAAGGTAGCATACACCTGCTTCTGCTTTCAGGATGAAAAATGAATTGCCAATTACTGTCAACATGTTCAGACATGATGGCTCATATGCCAGAAACTTGCTCAGCCTTGCTTTCTGCTGGGCCCCCCCCCAGCTAAGAAACCATCAGTTCTGGGAAAGGGCTGTGTTGGCAACGAAGAAAAGAGGAAAGGGCATTGGTTCAGTCTCTCTTCCCTTCGAATTTTAGGTGCTTGGGTGAGCCATGGAAGGAGGTCAGTGCCTTTTTCCTTTGTGTCCCCAGCAGTGCTCTTGAACAAGATGAAGTGATAAAACCCAGTGCCAGTACATTGTCAGTCTCATTACTTTCCAAGCTGCATGCCCAGATGCTGCTGTTTTTTGCATCGGGCCTCGCCTGATTTACATTCATGACACCTCCATTACAGCTCATTTGTTACTACTCATCATTAAATGCTTTCTTTCTTTGCATGATAGTATTTCTCTAACACAAAAGACACTAAAGAACAAAAACATGTCGAGTGTGGTGGGATGCCTCTTTCAGATGTCCTGGTCAGCAGACCAGTAGCAGGAACTAAATGTTCTATTTGTGGTTTTGATTTGATCATGGTACATTGGTTTGAGTGTGTATCTGAAGTCATTGAGCGTCAGCTAAGATACTGTAATTTCCTAGACCAATTCCATGTCTGCTATATTGGGAATGCTTCATAATTAGTGATTTCTGACACCTTGTCCACGCTTTCTTGGCTTGTTCCCTCAATAGGTAGCTCAGTGGCATATATTTATTATTTTCTTAAAAGTGTTCGTGTGTCAGCACTTAATTGACAAAGTTTCATTTTGGCACTCAAAATTCTCTTGGTTCTGAGAGTACAAGATTCCTTGCCCTCTGAGTTTTGTACTCATTAAAAACATGTTAATGTTAACAGAGTTTATTAACAACATCAAAATCTAATACAAAAATTGTGATTTTAACATTTCTTTAGAAACTGTTGAAAACTAAATCTTATGCATGTCTGATGGATCTTGTATGTTGGGAATACAAAAGGTGACCCAAACATGATAGATGTTACCACAGCAGGTAGAGAGTGCTGCAGGACTGAGGAGAATTTGGGGTGCCTGAAGAGGGGGCTATCTTAAACTCTTCTCACCTTGACATGTTCTTGATGTAGGTAGAACAAAAATGGCCATCTATAAGAAGGAATCAAATACTAAGAATAGTTTGAATTCAATAAGAAGAGATCAGAGGGAGTATGAGGCCATAATGGAACGTTGAACTTGGGCTTTGGGAGTTTAAATACTGTGATTAGAAAGGCAAAGCTGTACAATATAATGACTAGATCAACACTTCTACCTACTTGGGAATATTATTTTTCATTTTTTTCCTTCTGACCTTCCATTCTTCACCAGTACTGGGGCTTCAACTCAATGTCCTGTACTCTCACTTGGCAATCTACCACTTAATATCTCAGCCTGGGCTACAGACCTCAGACTCTCAAGTAGCGCAGCTTTACATGAGAGAGCCACAAGTACCCAGCCTGGAAATATTTTTTTTTCTACCACCTTAGGCCTGTTACCTATAAGTCTCACAATTAAAATTAAGTATTTTGAGCTGCCCATTGTTTTTAGAAGTTCTCTATGCCATACACAAGAATAATATATGTATAACAATTACATTTGTTATAATTTCAACTTACTCTTTGTTAAGTTGATATGACTAGTCCATCTCTAAAAAGCACCCTACTGTACTGCTAGGGGAATTTAAACTAGAACAGCCATTCTGGAAAGCAGTTTGGAGATTTCTTAAAAAACTGAAAATAGACTTTCCCTATAATTCCACCATACCACTCCTGGGCATCTGCCCTGAGCATCATAGCCCAGAATATGATAAGGACACCTGCACATTCATGTTCATCTCTGCGTGCGCGCGCGCACATACACACACACACACACACACACACAGAATGGAATTATACATAGCCAACAGACAAGATAAAATAATGGCATTTGCAGGGAAGTAGATGAAATTAGAGCGAATCATGTTGAGTGAGATAAGTCAGGACCAAAGGAACAAAAGGCACATAGTCTCCTTAATATGTGGATATTAGATCCAAACAGTACAAGAGCGATGACTCAATATTTGGGTAACCAGGGTTGTGGACATGGTCTTGGAGATATAAACTCAACGACATAGACATAAAAATCTATGATGGGATATATACTCTATAGACATGTTATAGTATATAGATTGATATGTGTCTACAACAAACTCTCAGCTAAATTTTAATTATGTTCTAAAATCTGTGTGTCAGTGATTGCATATAGAGATTCTTAAATACTTGTTTGTTAAACATGACATTTGAAATGTGATATAAAATTAGTGTTAATGAAATCTTTAAAATATATAGAATTATTATCATATATCAACATATATAAATCAAACTCATTCATATGTGTGTGTGTGTGTGTGTGTGTGTGTGTGTGCGCGAGCACGCGTGCGCACCCATACCCATACCAGGGCTTGAACTCAGGGTTGGGTGCTAGCAGTCTACCACTTTGAGCCACAGCTCCACTGTTTTTCTGATGGTTAATTGGAGATAAGAGTCTTATGGATGGACTTTCCTGTCCAGATTGGTTTTGAACAGCAATCCTTCAGTTAGCTTCCTAAGTGCCTATAGAGTTACAGGCATGAACTACCAGAGCCCAGCACTGACTTTCAGCTTTTTGTGGTTAATTGGATCTAAGCATCTCATAGTCTTTCCTGTACTGGCTGGCTTCAAACTGTGCTCCTCAGATGTCAGCCTTCCAAGTAGCTTAGAAGCATGAACTGTCAGCACCCAATTCCAACTCATTCTTTGATGTAGCTGCATAAATTCCATAGCATTGGTCCACTCTTAATTTCTAAAGTACTTTCTACATTGATAGATACTATAGTCCCTTCAAATGACTTTTCTGTTTTGATAGAAGGAAAAGCAAAAGATTGCTGTGAATCAAACTTATAGATGAATCCTTAGGAACTAGATATATGGATTTGTAATCTCTTTGTACAGTCCTTAATAATAACAATTTTCAAAAAAGGAAAAGGAAAACATGCTTTGTGGATTGTAGGGTTTTTCCCACCTCCCCTTCTTCTTCTTGATTTATGTAATTTAAAAGAACTACATTTTAGCACAACTATTGAAGGTTTTGCTGCTGGTTTGTAATTCCCTAGCGGCGAATTGGAAAGATTAGTAGTAGAACTTTTTTCCATTAACTCTGGGAAAAACTACAGAGCAAAAAAAAAAAAAAAAATGTCCTTTGGCAGAAAGTGGGCAGAAATGTCAATCTATATGTACCTCTTTTGGAAGCATCTGGAAACTATAGTGCCAAGAAACTGACTTAATAGGAGAATTCAAAACCAAAATGTACACACATTTCTATCTTTCCAATTGATGACAAGACAAATGAAAAATACATTCTCAGAACTTGATGATGCAGAGAAAATAAGATTGTTGTTCCAGAAAGTGCCTTACGGCTTGAATCTTTAAAAGATTTGAGTGCTAAGCTTTTATAGATAGGCTGATCCACTCTTATTAATGATACATCTATTTGTACTTCATGCTCTTCTTCTGTATGATAGGGTATCTAGGAAATAGATTCAGGAAAAGAGGAAAGTGTTATATGCTACAGATTTTCCTATAGCACTTAACAGAAAATATACTCATTTGTTCTATTTGTAGTTTTTGGTCTTCCTGATTTTTTCTTAACCTTTACAGATTCCACTAGTTTTCCTTCTCCATGAGATCTATAATGAAATTATAGCCACATATGTAAAAAAATATCTTAGCTAGGATGTCTGTAGCTATCATTCACATAAGGCAATAGATTTATTCTAGCAAGTTCTCCTTCCTGTCCTGCTCTAAGATGTAGTTTTCTATATCTGTAAAGTATCAGTACAGAGATGTTATGAAGGAATTCAATGATGTCCATTCATGTTCTTGGCAAACATAAGCACTCAGTAGTTAGCTGATTATTCTAGGCATCAGTAGTTCAAGATTCTATTGAGTGAATTTTGTGTTTTTTAAATCAGTGCTCATCGTATAATCCAATACATATTTCTCTAGGGGATAATCCGTGGCCAAAATAAAATTGCAATTGGGAACATACATGCTTTTAAAAGCATGTGTTTTCTGTGAAATAATTAACCAACAACAACATGGCTCAAAATAATAATTATATTTTAGCATGGCAAATGAGAACTATGTAATTTCATTAGAAATGCATCTGGAATGCTTTGCTCAGATAAATACCAGTCTAGTTAGCTTATAGTGTACTTGTCATATGGGTTTTTGTTGTACCTTGAGAATATTTATACTCATTTAAGATTGTGGGTTTAATTGTTCCTAAAATTTGTTCTGAACGCAGTTGGTTGGCACTTAGATATTATTTTCCCCAGAAATAAAAGTGACACCGTGGTTTAACATGTCTAGGTTTCTTTGCTCCTATTTCTCTATAATTAAAAATGGAAGACTGGCCAGGTGCGGTGGCTCACACCTGTAATCCTAGCTACTCAGCAGGCTGAGATCTGAGGCTCATGGTTCAAAGCTAGCCCAGGCACTAAAGAATGTGAGACTCTTATCTCGAATTAATCGCTAGAAAATGGGAAGTGGCACTGTGGCTCAAGGAGTAGGGTGGTAGCCTTGAGCTGAAGAGCTCAGAGACAGCACCCAGGCCCAGAGTTCAAGTCCCATGATTCCCCCCCACCACACACACAAAGAATTGATGACTGGAGATTGGTGTGTGTGTGCGTGTGTGTGTGTGTATACACACCAGTTAGTAGTCCTTATTATTCCAATTATATATAGGTGCAGCCCCATTTTTGTGAAGAAGCACTGGAATACCTCAGGATATTGGCCTTCCCCCTACCAAAGTTTCTAATATTGGTACTTAGTTCTAGATGGACTACGTAGCAGTTAGTAGAATCTTATTGTCAAATAAAAGCTCATGCAGATTTTTGGTACCTACCTACAATGGATAGTATGCTATTTTATCACTATCACTGTAGTTTCTAAGCTGACCTGTAACTTTCTTTATTATAAAGAAACAATATACCTTGTTTTCATGAACATAGCATTTGGTGGTTAGGAGCTAGGGACGACAGCTGCCGGCTTACTTCAGCCTCAGCACCATGTTTATTTATTCATTCGGTTGCAGTTGGGATGACCCAGCTCCGTGGTAGTGCAAGTAGTGGCAAATGCTGAGGAAATTTTTCTTCTTTCAACAGCCTGTCTTGCAATCACAAGATACTCATCCATCAGCCTGATCTATATGATTAAAAACAAAATAAGTTCCTGCTTCAAAGCTGAATAATTGACAGTATCTAATAAATCATAATATAGAAGTCCAGACTAATGCCCCAAACTTGTAATACTAGGCCACACAATGTGGCACAATGTGAAAAGAACCTTCAGCACTTCCTCAGCCATCTACTACCTGTTTTTCAGCTCACTCACTAGCCAGATCCAGCCTGTCCTGAGCTTTTTCCTCCTGCTTCTTCAGGGCAGTCCCTATTCAGAGCCCCTCCCACCTTCCCCTTTCTCTCCTGGCGAACTTCCTCTACCAGCTTCCTACATTCATCTTATTCCCTGTGAAGTCTTCCCAACATCACCTTTCAAACCAAAAAGCCACAGTAATTTCTCCTTTGTGTTTGTGAAGTTCAAGCCCTTATTAATTTGTATCATGATTACTTGTGCCTTGTCTCCCTTCTCAGTGTTGTACCTTTATACCTGAGCTGGACCTGAGCTCTGATAAGAGGAACACTGTAACAGATGCTCAGTTAATATCAGTATTGTTATTTGCTAAACTGAATTCAACTTGTAAAACCTTCATACAACCCACTTTTGGCTCTCAGAATGTTTCACTATAAGAGAAGCCATAAAATGACTTGAGGTTTACAATTAAAAACAAACAACAATAACAACAACACTTGTCTGATGAGCTAAGAAAGAATGACTGTTGGGAACGTGAAGGGCCCATTACCAAGATTCGTCTGTCTAGTTATAATAAGTAGTAAATCTCATTCCCAATTGAATTGGAACCTTCCTGAGGGCAGGGATTTGTTTTCTTTATGCATATACCCACAGCTGGTGCATTTACTGCCTTGGAAGATACATGCTTGAAATGAATTCACTCAGCAAATTAGGGCAATGCCATTAAGCTGTGTTCCACCTAATGTCTTGATTTAACTAGCTGTTGATGGTCTTCATTACATGCCATTAATACAAAGTTGATTTTTGTGGACATTAGCTAATTGCCAGAGTTCATCTCTAAGACATGATGGATAGAAGCTGTGTTTTCCTCTTGACAGTATCAATATAGTAGTTAGGAAGAGAACAAGATCTGCACAGTATAAATTTTTCTTTGGGAAAACTTATTGGTACTTGAATTTTTCCGCTATGTTTAAGGACCTGTTTTTCACTCTGTTAATGTAGATAGATTTATATTTTTTGAAAACCAAAGTATGCCTCATTAACATTTTCTAGTTGGAACTGGAAACAGTATCTATCTTCAAGTCTGAGAATTCTCTACCAAGAATGCCAATTAAATACTGGGTAATGAAGTGTTCTTTTTCTGGAAGCCTACCTACCTTCTTTCCCCATGAGATCTCCATTGTCTGCAATGTGAGTCTATCTTAAACTTGATCAGAGGCATTTTTCTGAGAAAGGTACTGATGGGACCAAGGAATAAAGGAGAAAATTCATGGACACTTTAGCATCATTCCTTTTTTCTGGCTCAATTAAAACTGTACCGATTGTCAAGACCCATTCATGGAGTGGGTCACTCCCTTGAACACATTAGTGACAGCCCCTCTGTAATGTGAAGCACTCTTGCCACATGGTGGACACATTTATGAAGATTGATCACAGCTAAGGCCAGTGTTAACTTTTATTGTCAGGCAAGCTGTACAAGAAGCTGTCTAATATTGGCTTTTGCTGTGATTTATGAAAAAATGGTCACATGAAGAAGACATCCCATAAAACAGCACAGTAGGCAGTAGTGTTATTACTTGCAAGTGTAACTGTAGCAAATACTAACAAACTCTAATTAGGTTCATTATCCTTTCTGGCACTATTCCCTACTTCGAATGGGCCAGGCCCTCTGAGTAGTACAACATCCACTCAAAGGAGTGAGTGATGCCCTTGCTCGGATTAGCACATTTCTCCAAAGGTTTCCTCTTGACTGGCCAGCAATGCATAGCTGGTAATAGATGGATGGTTCAGTTATCTCAAGGTGACAGCAGTCCTGTATACATTGGTTTTGCACATGTACCAGCTCACTGAACCACACAAACCCCAGAGGTGGGAGGAGCCAGAATTCTGGCTCCTGAATATCTGCAATCCCTCCAAGTAGTACCAAGTGGCTCTTCTGAAAAATGGTACCCATTGATTTTTCTATAGGATGTTTGTCCCCCAAGGAGGCAAAGGCTTTGTTTTGTTGGTGGTGGGGGTAAGGGTGGTACTGATGGTGTGTGTGTGTGTGTGTGTTGAAAAATTTCAATCCACTTTGGTACAGTGGAATATCTTTTAGGCTATGAAAACTTTTCTCCTCACTGAAATCTTTGGTCTCACAAATCCATGTTGCATCTTACTATGCAGAATGGTAGCTGTGTTTTCCTTTAAGCAAAGGTAATTGTGGGAAAGGGCTCTCTGTGGGTCTGCCCCCCAGCCCCGAAAAATCAAAAAGCTTGGGACCCCAGGAAAATGACTCTGGTCTTCTCAGCTCCTTTTAAAGCTGATGAGAACTGCCACCATGTGCAAACTACTTCCTTCCTTTCAGCTCCCAGCTCTCCATCTCTCTGGCTCCTGTCACTTTAGGCAGCCACACAGGATCATGTTTGAACCTAGCTCTGTTTCCATATTCTATGAGTTGAGGATGCTTTGGGGTATAATTTCTTGAATTAAAATTGGCAAGATTTTGCCATCCCCTGAATTGTGGTTAACTTCTTTATCTGGGAAACTGTCTCATACAAGTATGGAAACAGTGCTCTTTGAAGCAAAAGAAAGAACACAGACATGCGTTGGTCATTACTGTGAACAGAACGTGGTCCTGGCCTAGGCCAAGTGCCTCTCGGGGCCTCTTTATGCTGGGAAGGCTTCTCATGCCAGAGTACCTGGAAGCAGTGAGCATGTCCCTGCCGAAGAGAAGGAAGCTCAGCAGCAGCTGTGAGAATCATACTTGGCCCATGATCTCTGCAAGATGGTCCCCAGGAAGCCCTGAGCTGATTTTGAGAGAGCCAGATTTTGAAGGTTGGATACGTGAGATGGAATCATTAGGAGCTTTCTAGAGAAAGTGCAATTAAAACATGAAGCCAAGTAAGTGCATATATACTGATAAATGGGAAAGGTGCTCCTCAAATACTCATGCAGGCAGTCTAGTGACTGTGATGAAACTTTTAAACACATACTTGAAAACATAAATACTGAAGCTACCTCCCATCATCTTTAGTTACCCCCAACCAGACAATATTTCATGGGTTTTCATTTCCTTTCAGAGAATGTGGAATGAGGGGCATTATCTGGTCTATTTCTTGCTTTGAGAAACCTTGAGTTTTGTATAGTGAAGTGCTGTTAGGGACAGAGCAAGGCCTCATGAATGTCAGCGTCACAACATGTTCAGCCCTGATCTAAACCATAGACCATAGGAAGTGCAGAGCCAAGAGACCAGTCCAGGGCAATAGCAAGAACAGTAGGGGAGAGTTTACTTGCAAATAAACTTGGTGTTAGCGATCAACATAGGTGTGGTAGCTTCCTGAAGCATTTAGGTAAGAAAGATTCTGAAACTTTGAGAATAGGTTGTTCCTGAAAGAGGGTCAGGATTGATTAGTGATGTCTGTCAATGGCATACGCATTGAAAAGAGTTGGCATTTTTACTTCACTCTTTGCTATTCTTACTTTAGAGGCATATATAACTATCTATTCCTTCATTAATGTTGCCTAAACCAGAAAAGAGAAAATATGGAGGTACGGGGGGAGAAAAGAATATTAATATATGTGCTCTGGCCTCTCCTCCTCCTACCATGCTTGGCAAAATAAAATACCTTAACTAGGACTCTTAATTCGTTACCATTTGTCCCATGTGACTCCTAGTAGAAGATTCCATTACTTCTATCTTATTGTCTGCAATCTGAGCATGAGGAAAAGGTGTCTGGCATTTTCAGAGACTTAACAAAGTATCATGATTTAAAAAAAAAAAAAAAGGAAAACCTGTCAGAAAAGCATCGTATATGTACAATCATACCTACCACTTTCTGTGTAATAAGAGATTATGCTTAACACACTATTGTGTTCAGCATTTATAATATAAGTAAAGATAGTAACCTCCAGTGCATTTCTAAGATAGAGTCTGAGGGATTAGTTGACTAAAGTCAAATACTTCTGAATACTGCAAGTAGGAAGAATCCCATAGGTTAAAAAAAGTTCTTCCTTAAACCAGTATTGGAGCTGTGCTATACCTAAAGTGATAGAATTTGATGCTGTTTGGTCGAAATCAGTGGTATTATTGATTTACAATTGTATTAAAGACATTTAGCCAAAATCCATATATTTTATTTCATTATAAATGATCGTGATGAAATTTAGATAACTAGATGTATTCAGTTTATTTTAAACCAGCTTTTCACACCTGAAATTATAATCCTGAGCATCTGTTGAGATATACCTTTTCCAAAACTGGATTACTGGCCATCCTTAGCTAATTTGACCATTTGTAGCAATCGAATTAGGAAGATAAGTCTAACATGCCTACTTTGTGTTCTAAAATAGAGGCCTAGCCATTATGTAACTCGTATCAAATTTTATAGGCTTTTCACATACTCATTTAGTTCATATGTAGTTATCTCTGAATAGTAATCAACCAGAAGTGCATGTTTTTATTTTGTGTACATCTCTAGGTTCTCATTGATCCTTCGTAGCCACCACCAGTTCAGGCCTAAGGAAACCTGCCCTTCACTTTTATTAGGGTGTTCTTGTAATCCAGCTGTGTTCATGTAGTACATAGGGAGAATTTCCCCTTGCCCAACTTGCTTATAGCCTGCTTGGGGTCCATAACCAACAGTGTTATCATTGCCTAGGCATTCAAAGCCATTGCAGACTAAAATCATCATTGGTACTCCTATTTCTCTCCATTGCTTCTGGGTGTCCTTTGGTGGTTCAAGGGTGGGGTGGGGGAGAACCAGAATTCACACATAAACACATGGAAATAGTTGACAACATTTTTAATTAACGCTGGCACTCTGCCGCATCCTGCTGAGGACTGCCAGCTTGATCTTACAAAGTGACATTTATGACCCAAAAGATGTAGAAACCCACCCAAAGGGGCAGAAAACCAGTTTCCGACCTGTTTGAATACTGGTTTAATGGTAATAGAACTTTAACTGTGTGGTGGTGATTATTCTTGAAATGCCGAAGTTATTTTAGACAAGCTTTTGCTAGTATGAAAGCAAATTAAAGCAGTTTGCCATCAATTTTGTTGAGTTCCCCTTTCTGCCTAGTCACAAGCAGCAGTGCTGCCACCAGCAGTGGGCAAATCTGTGCCAAGTGTAATTACTTCAAATACAATTCCATTTATTCATAGGGAACTGTTGCTCCCCATGAGAACTTAGTTGAGGAAAGAAAAGGTATATAGGTTTATGTTAATTATGTACCCCATGACAGAGGTCTGATTTTAACAGGAGTCTAGCCTTTTAATCCCTTTATCAAAAACACGCGCAGCAAACCATCATTGAACACCACCTGAAAACTATGGGCACCCTCATGCTATGTAAACAGCCACCCCTACTCAGATGGTTAGATTCTAAAGCCTGGTTTTTTTAAGTTGTCTCTTTGAAAGCAGAAACCTGTTTTTACTTGAAAATGAGGTGATAACTGTTAAGTTCCCAGAAGAAGATACAGAAATTTATTAGGAATTTATTACAGCAAATAATAATAATAGCTAGGAATTTAAAGTTTCTTCTATGCCAGGTGCTGTGCTGAAAGCTTAAATAGTATTGGATTATTATTGTTGTATGTGTGCCAGTAAGACTTGGGCTTTGCACACTCTTGCTTAGTTTTTTTTTTTCTTTTTTTCATTTAAGGTTGTCACTCTGTTATTGACATACACACATACCTCCATTTCCGTATTGGCTCTATTTCTATATTGGACTGATATTTACAAAAAAAAAACTTAAATTTGTCTTATTTTAATGACTTTCTTAAGTTTCTTTAAGTAAGAGGGATAGAGCCCAGATTTAGAGATGTACGTTTCACATGTTGGAGCCCATGTTTTAAAACCATCATGGTAAATAGGTATCGATAAGAATTACTGTAGAACCTAACTAACTTTGGTCCTGCTACTGTGTTGGGAAGCTCACTTTCAGTTCCAATTTGGCTGTTAAGAGGGTCTGTCTCTCCAGCACACATAGGCCACTCTTCATTATAGGCCCATTTTGCCCCACATCTTCACACTGGCAGATTGAAGGCAGTAAGAAATAAGAACATGCTCCAGTGGTTTTAGAAACAGGTGAGTGAGAAGCCTGTGGTGGTTGGGAGATGTTGTTTGAGGCCCTGAGAATACTATGTATGGTAAACTAAACAGCTGTTTATCTGGAGTTTATAGTCCTTTGGGAGAAAACATTGTCACCCATAGAACTTGACAGTAGTAATCATGAAAAGTGTTGACAAGTGCCATGAGAATGTGTATCTACCATAGGAATTGACTGGGATAGGTGAGAGAGAATCTCTCCTAAGACTGAGATCTGAGAACTATTTTTAAATATTTAGCATCAAGACAGATACCTAAAGACACCAAAAGACACACTATATATAGGACAGTGTATAAGGGCCTGAATAAGAAGTTTGGCACTCTGAAGGGAGGAGAAAGTGTAGAATCATAGTGAAGTGGGATGAAGTGGGGTGATATCTTCTTAGCTTTTGAATTTTATTCCAAGAGAGGTAGAAGGTCTTTGAAGAATTAAGACATTAACACAGACATGGTAATATCAGAGTAGTCATTTAAAAGTGGGTGCTATAGTTGTCCTTTTGTTAATAGTTTGCAGTAAAGGTGAGCGTGGAGAACTGACCATGAAACCTGTAGACTATTTAAGAGACTATGATGCTATTCAAAGCAGGCAATTGTGGCGGGCAATGATGGTGGAAAGAAAAGAGTTTTAGATTTAAGGACAGACTGAATCTGGTAATGCATCGGATCTGGGTGACAGATCAGATACTGGTGATATAAGAGGCACAAGTGTCAAGGACAACTCTGATTTTGGAGGGCCCATTTACTGAAGTAGGGAAGAAAGAACAAATTAAGGACAGAGGAAGAACTGAAAGTTCTGTTTTAAACACACAGTGCCCTATAAGAGGACTTCAGTGTTAAGTAGCAGTAGGCGGTACCCTATAAGAGAATTACACTAAAGATACAGATTTGATTGCTGCCAACATACAGATAAAATTGAAAGCCACGAGAACAGTTGTGATTCCTGTGGCATGAGTACAGATTAAAAAGAGCAGAGTCCTTCAGGCTTATAAACCCCAAAGACTCCACCATGTAGAGACCAATTGGAGATAAGCCAGAGAGCTGAGAGGGAAAAGAGCCAGAGATTGTTGTATTGTGACAAAACTTTTTTCAAGAAAGGGGTAACCTACAGGAATAAGCCTGTGTGGGTAAAGCTTATAAGATGTATACTAAAAATCATTGAATTTGGCCACATCAAGGGCTCTGACATTAGCTGTTAGAGTGCATGGTTAAATGGAAAGCACTTGGTACAGATAGAAGGACCCGGAGGCAGCCATTGTAAGGGTAGAAGTTGACAGAGTTGTGCTTTCAACAATGTGGCATCCACTAGCCACGGATGACTCTTACTTTAAAATTTATGAAAATATCGAATTGTACGAGTCATTTTAGATATCCAAAAGCCATGTGTGGCCATGATCATTATGTTGACATGGATTTGGAGCATTTCTGTCACTGTACAAGGTTTTGGTTGGGAGAAATGTTGATGAACACTGGTCAAAATAACCAAATAGAAGAAGAGATTGAAAATAGGAGAGGAAAATATTGCACTGGACTCTCACTAGGATAGGGGGAGGGGATGGATTGAGTCTATATGCAGAGATTGCCTTTCTTTGTAAGGTATACTCTTCTTCAAAGAAACAAAAAGGCAGGTAAGTGAAGATCTGGATTTTATGATGGGAAGGGGAGGGAGTTATTCTTTAGTTTCCATTTTCCTCCATGAAATAAGAGACTCAGTCATTAGGCAGGGAGCAAAAGGGGAAGAGAGCAAGGTAAGATCTCAAGAGGAAGTTGGCTGCTTGCATGAATCGTCATGGTAAGACACAAGGAGAATGTGTTTAGCTGAGAGGTGTAACCTTTTGTCTACTCAGTGTTTTCATCTCCCTAGTTATGTGATTTTCCTCCAGACATGTTCAACCAGAAAGGGACATTCATAAGGCAGACATTCCTAGATTAGGATTGTGTAATGGCATAGATGAATTGGAACCCTTGGAGACATGTCAAGCTAATGGAGCTCAGCCTGGTGAATCTATTCCAGACATAAATTGAGAAATGCATTGTTTGGTCCTGTAGTAATGTATCATTATGCCTTCATGTGGGAATCACCTCTGAAATACTTAAGCATGAGGCTGATCAGAATTGTTTGGAGAATTTGTATAGTAGATTGCTGTTTTCTATACTTTATATTTGGTCTGTTCATTTTGAGACTCAGCAGCAGCTTTAAATGTTAAGCCAATTTACTAAATCTCGCCTGTCTTCTGAAAAATACTTAAATCCATTTATCTAACACAAGGGATGAGATTATATGATGTGTTAGAATTTAATGCTGTCTTCTGACATGAGTACTGAATACTTCAGTTAATCAGAACAGAAAAAGAAGCGTATTAGATTGTTTAAAATTGCAGTTATTGTGTGATGTTCCATAGAAATGCATGTAGTTAGTTCAATTGCTTACACACCCATGTGAAGGTTTCACTTTTCTTAGCTACAAAATGCTTTCACGACATATTTTCTTCTAATTTTTATTTCTGGTTTATAGAGCATAAGTTGGAAAATATTAGTAACTACTTGAACTCATAAGTGTACTGTCAAGAAGTAGCCGATAGTGCTATTATCTGTGGTTAGTTGTGACTAATCATAAAAATGAAGCATTGTTAATTAGCATTTCATCTTCTAAGATTTTTTTTTTCCTCTATCACAGTTTCCTTCAACACTCATTCCTTAAATCCAAAGAGTCTGTCTTCCTATTTCCAGGAACATTAAGGGAATGAAAGGTTAATATTTTATAATGTTCTTAGTTTTGAGGATGTGAGGCCTCAATATTACGTTATTTGAACACCTTTTTTTTAAGCTTCTATGTCCAACTTTTTGAAATGAATTTAGTTCCTATGGAAACTTATCCCTGTTGTAAATGGTGCCCTTCTCCACGGGTGAAATGTAAAATCAATCTCGAAAATGATGTTTATAATTTGATAACATGCCTTGGGAAATTGAAACTAGGGATATGGTGGTTGTGCTCTTTTGCCATTATCCTGATTCATCTTAAATTGTATTCAAAAACAACGTTGTAAATGTCACCATCTGTGCTTTACTTTGGGGCCAGAATAGGTATTCAATAGTTCAACACAAGTTTCAGAGGTTTTGGAGGTGTTTTGTTTTGTTTCCCCTCCCATCACCACTAGTAATAGCTTGTGAGAAGGCAAAGGATGTGAGAAATATTTTGGAGGTAAACTTAGCTTTAGGAAGCCAAAGAGCAAGAAGAATGCTAATTGACTCCCAGACAAGGTAGAATTCCTGTTGATGAACAGCAAAGGAGATGCCTGAGGACAGACAGTTTATTCAAAGCATGCAGGCATTGGGTATACGCAGGAAGTGACAGCTTAGTCTAAGGAAAGGACAGGAGAAAACTGAGTAGGTCTTGAAAGCAACAAGCAAAGGAAAAACTGACCGTTTCAATACACAGTATGAAACAACAACAGAAGAGCCAAGATTTAGTGCAACATGGTGAGCTATAGAATTGTTACTGGGGGAAAAAAATCACAAGGAGGGCTGCAAGTGTTGTCCCATGGTGGGGCACTTGCCTCTTATGCATGAGGTCCTGGGTTCAAATCTCATGTTGCATAAAAAGTAGATTGCAGGAGCTTATGTTTGGTTAAGAAAATGGAAGTAATAAATCGAACAGATCTAGCTGAGGTATGGAAATTGTAAGTGGAAGGAATCTAAGAATATCATCCAATCTAGTTCTAATTTCAAATTATTGTATATTTTATAGAAGAATGGAAGTCCAGTGCAACTTAAGCTCAGAGAGCTGCTGACTATTAAAGAGAGACTAAAAATCCACTTCGATCACACACAAAAAGTAGTAGACAAGGCTAAGAGTTTGGCCTAGTGGTAGAGTGCTTGCCTAGCATGCACGAAGACCCAGGTTTGATTCCTTGGTACCACATACATAGAAACAAGCTGGAAGTGGTGCTGAGGCTCAAGTGATAGAGCTCTAGCCTTGAGAAAGTCCAAGGACAGTGCTCAGGCCCTGAGTTCAAGCCCAAGCCTGGCCAAAAAAAAAAAAATAGTAGTAGTAGACAAACCCCCAAAGAAATCAACGAAACTGTTACAGGTACTAAGAGCAAACATTTACACTTCAGGAATTATTTACAATTAAAAGAAGGTATGTGGTGGGAGGCCAAGGAGATGTATTAAAAATGGCAGAGCTGGACACCCGTTGCTCATGTCTTAATGCTACCTACTCAGGAGGCTGGCTCATGGTTTGAAGCCAGCCTGGGAAGAAAAGCCATGTGACTCTTATATCGAATTAACTACCAAAAAAAAAAAAAAAGCTAGAAATAGCAGATCTGACTCAAGTGGTAGAGTGAAAAAGCTAAGGGATAGCTCCCAGACCCTGAGTTCAAGCCCCAGCACTGGCTACATAAATAACGAAGACTAATTTGGAAAAATTTCATGGATGGCAAAAGTTTCTAAGCTTTTCTAAGTTTCAGATTACTCTTTACTACCAGTGCCTTAACCCAGAACTTAGCTGATTTGGCACTCACTCTCTTTTCTTACAGAGTTACTCAGATATGAGATCAGAAAAACATGCACCAAACATATGCTGAAGGCTGATGTGTATGGAGACGTTATGACTTATTTCCAGTTTACATTTTGTGTTCAACACTTGCAATGTTGGGTTTCATATCTGGTGTCTGGGAATTGACTCTTCAACCCATTTTCCAGTTAATGTCACTGAACCCTTAAAAGTGGCCTTATCATTAGGAATTGTGATATCAAGGTACCTGGCAGGAGATAGGAACCTGTGATCAAACTTTCTTATAGTAACTATATAGAAACTATATACAAATAATATGCCATTGCATTCTTGGTAATTTCTGGATAAGCAATGGATTATAGTGATAGAAAATTAAAATATATAGAAAAGTAAATCTTAATTCTTTGACCACCTATCAAATCCTCCTCCTTGGAAGCAGCTGGTATTTCCAATTATCTATTTTTTCAGATATGTTTTATGCATACATCAGCATGTGGATGCTATATATTTTTAAATTAGCTTGTATAAATCATGAGCTTATGCAGAATAAGTAAGCATACTTGACTGACATCCATAAACTCCTATTTTATACCAAGGTTTCTCCACTTTTCCATTAACCTTTAACCAACCCTTGTTCTTAGAGCATATCTGTTGGGAGTTCTAGAAGAGGACTCAAATTTTCTAGTTTGAGTAGTAGAGTTATAACCTTGAGCAAAAATCCTCAGGGACAGTTCTCATGCCCTGAAGAGAAGAAACATACGTGTAGAACAGTGGGATGTACGAGTTGGGAGACACAGGAGGAAGCTGGGCCGCCCCTTGGTGCTGTTCTGCATTTGTGTGCTGAAGCCCCATGTACCACTCAAATGTCACCCTTGCAGAGCAGCTGGGCCTCCCTCTAGCTTGAAATGACTTAAGCTCACCCTCTACCCATGTCCAACTCCTCTTTGGAATTCCTTCAAAATATCCTTACTGAAAATGTTCTGGCTTTTTAATCTGTTTGTGTAAGGCTTCCATGACTTTAAGAAAAGAAGTTTGTTAGTGATATCACTGCCTCTGGTTCTAGTTTTCCCGGCTTCCCCGATCTGTCTAGAATATCTGTCTAACCCATCATTCACTACCTAAGCCCTAAGCCCTTTCCTTAGCTAAAGACTCCAGTCATCTCTAGCCAGAGTTAATCCTTTCCTGTTATATTTTACCATTGCCAGATGAACTGCATTCACTTTCCTTCACCTCCCCTTGTCATTTCCACTCAAGCTCTTCCTTTGGGGCTCAGCTCTCCTTTCTGCCCTCTGTCCCCACACTCTCCTTACATCTTGCAGGAGATGTCATGGGGAGCACAGAGGTACAGCCCTGCCCTCAGGCTGAGCTCCCACTATACACTAGATTATTCAGTGGGTGGAGAGGGAGAGATCACTTCTGCTTTGGTTGAGCCGCTGTGCACTTCTCTCAGTTCTTCCTTTTCTCTGCCTCCCTGCCCTGTTAGTTATCATTCTTTTCATTCTTGCTTGCCAGTACCTCGATTCTTCCTGGACCTTCCTCATATTGGCCTGTTTCATCTTTACAGGTAGGTGCTGCACCTCTGGCCACCCAGTCAAGAGATCTCACTTCCATACATCTGATTCATTCACTTAGATGAACTTTAACACAGCACCTTTATGACTTAAGTGACTTGCTGGAATTGGGTCTTCCTTTCATGTTTCCCATTCCCCAATCCTAATCATCTTAGTACCATCTAGAGACCCTGATCTTACAGAACTTTCCTGAGCCTGAAGCTTGGCTTGCTCTGGCTCTGATAAATAGCCCCCTACACCTTATCTTTCATTCTCAGATTTTGTAAATTCTATCTCTTCTCTTCCAGGAACTCTAGTGAGTATTCCTAACTAGATGTGATCCCTGCCACTCAGAACAGTTGTAGCACTTGGCTAATGTGTATCTGTCTCCTTCCATAAATGTTAAGCTTCTGGCAAAGGGATGAATTCAGTATCCTCCCCCTGTGTTTCTATATGTCTGTGATGCTCATGTGGCATTCTCTCTGCCTGGCAGTCCTCTGTCTATGGGGGATATCCTTCTTTGGATAGCAGCGCCCAAATGTTCTCCCTTTTGGGCAATCAGCAGAGATGGGAGGCAGACAGAAGGTTTCATTCTACCCGTCATTTCAACTTCTGCTTCCTCCACTCCTAAGTTTCTGAATACTCTGACACATAAAGGGCAAATCTATATGGATAATTCCTTTCCTTCCTTGTCACTACAACATGTGCATTGCAGTTCTTTCAGCTAAGGGAACCACACGTGTGCCCTTCCAGTTTTTATGGATATCTCCTAAATGCAGAAGAAAGTACTGCATAAGTAATGTAACACACTGTCTACATATTTAACTTTTGATCTTAATACTATTTTGGATTGTGTCACAGTCCTCATTGAGACATATGACAGTTTTGTTGTTGTTGTTGTTTAGGTTTTATTCATAAACTTAACTCTACAATCCAGCTAGACTTGGGAGTAAGGAAAATATGGAACCCAAAGAACTGCAGTGAGGGCACAAAGATTTCAGGATATTGCAAGCAGGTGGGGTGGAAGGGTGCTTTCCTGAGCTACTGAAGGCATGGTCTGATGGTTAAGATAAACCAAGTCAAATGTATTAGAGTTGTACACTGTCAGTAATGGTGACCTTCTTGCTTGTCTTGCCATTCCCAGACCCAAAGCCCTGCATGGCTTCCACATCTTCCATGCCCTATTTCACCTTCCCAAAGACCACATGCTTGCCATCCAATCAATCAGTCTTGACAATGCAGATGAAAAACTGAGAACCATTTGTGTCTGGTCCAGCATTCATCATGGACAAGATGCCAGGACCTGTGTGCTTAAGATTGAAATTCTTACCTTCCAATTTCTCTCCGAAGATAAATTTGCCACCAGTGCCATTATGGCACTGTCACATGAATCTTGGGATGATCCTGTGGAAGTAAGAACCCTTGTAACCAAATCCTTTCTCTCCAGTGCTCAGAGCACAGAATTTTTCTACTGTCTTTGAAACTTTGTCTGCAAATGGCTTGAAGCAGACGCGGCCCAAGGGCTTGCCATCAGTGGCAATGTTGAAGAACACGGTGGGGTTGACCATGGCTGCTGTCTGGTAACCATAAGTGACAGCAGCATCTGCAAAGCACTTTATGACAGTTTTTTGTTAAATTTTTTGCACGAAGCTATTCCTAACTTAGTATTAAAAGCACTCTCTTACATGTGGTCATTGCAGGGATATCTTTTTAAGCATGGGTGACCCAAAAGAAATTTGCCAAACTTTCCTCCCCACACACACCAGTCTCCTCTCAGCTGAGAAGAAACATTAAAAAAATTGTATCTCAAAGGGTGATTTTTGTGAAATTTCAAGCGCTGAAAAGAAGAAGCTTAGTGTAGTGACTGTGTTGAACTGGATGACACCCAGAAAGTAGCCTTGGTGTTACTCAACAAGAAGGGTCTGTTGGTGAAGATGAGGACTGAAGGCATATGAAGTAAATTCTTCTCCATATATGGGAAGATTCTTGACCTGGATGGAGGGGTGGTGACAGGGGTTTGGTTTTCTCAGGAGGCCCTACGTTCATTGCAAGGATCTATTATTGGAGGGACAGATTGCTAGAACTAGTGCCTGGCCCCTGGTCATACTGCTAATGTCCTATTTCTACTTCTTCCTCATCTAGACTTGAAGATTTTCCTTAAGAAGAATCAGTGATGGAGGGAGTAATGCCTTTTCAAGAAATTGGAATTCAGGCTAGTTTGTTGAGGTTTTTTGTTGTTGTTGTTGTTTTGGGTTTTGCCAGTTCTGGGCTTGAACTCATGGCCTAACCACTGTCCTTGGACTTTCTCAAGGCTAGAGCTCTACCACTTGAGCCTCAGCACCACTTCAGGCTTTTTTTCTATGTATGTGGTACCAAGGAATTGAACCCAGGCCTTCGTGCATGCTAGGCAGGCACTCTACCACTAGGCTAAACTCCTGGCCCCAAATTCAGGCTAGTTTTAAAAACAAGCATCCCAGTTTTCATGTGTCACTTAGTCTAGAATGTGTATCCTTTTCTTTCCTTGGTCCTTCTTAGGAATTATTGATCTGCTCACCTAGTTCATCCCTATCTCTCCTTCTCTCTCTCCCTCTCTCTCTGTCTGTCTCTCTGTCTGTCTGTCTGTCTGTCTCTCTGTCCCCCCCCCTCTCTCTCTCTCTCTCTCTCTCTCTCTCTCTCTCTCTCTCTCTCTCTCTCTCTCTCTCTCTCTCTCTGTCTGTCTGTCTCTGTCTCTGTCTTCATATTTGTCTCTTCCCTCCCACCCCCGTGACATCTCCTCAAGGATTTATCTCTAATTTGGTAAATTTTTCTGCTTCCCATGATCATTCTACCTTTTTTTTCCTCTTTTTGCCAGTCCTGGATTTTGAGCTCAGAGCCTGAGCACTGTCCTTGGGCTTTCTCAAGGGTAGAACTCTACCACTTGAACCACAGCACCCACTTCTGGCTTTTTCCCCCTATTTATGTGGTATCAAAGAATTGAACCCAGGTCCTTGTGCATGCTAGGCAAGCACTCTACCACTAGGCTAAACTCCCAGCCCCATACTACCTTTTTTGAGCTCCCCCAAACTTCTTATTTGAGTTCCTCCTCATTTCCTCTTTGTCTACATCTGGGCAGTGATCCAGAACCAAATTGTCTAGTTTTCTCCTTCTTGGCAATACCAGTGCAGTGCAGTAGAGTGGTTATAAATGACATCCTACAAGGGAAAATGATGAAGCTGAGAGGACCGTTGGCATCAATTGGCAACTCCTGCCAGAGCCCTTCTTCTAAGGCTCAGTAACCTGAATGTCTTTGTCATCGTTACTTCAGTGGATGTACAGCTGGGCCTCTGATCTCTGATCATTTTCATGTGAATTCCTTAGGTGACTGAGAACTTAAGCTTCTACCACATTCAGTTCCTCCTACCTCTCCAAGCCATACCTGTTAGACATCATGAGCACAGCACTGAACTTTTCTCTGAGGGAAAGCAAAGGAGTTCAGAGTGCATATAGTTACAAGGTTATGAATATATTCATAGCTCAAGTCAGAATCTCTGTAGTCTAGGTCCACTTTTCACATCTCCCTGCTGGCTTGAAAGTTAAAGGGACTCTTAAGTCCAATCTTCCTTTTTACTCATGGTGAATTTCTTCTTTGTCTGGAATATAGTGTGTTCAACTTTGTTCACATCCCAAACCAAACCTCTGTTCCATTGTTGTTTATGACCCTCTTGATCTCATGATAAGGCTTTGTGTACACCTCTGCCTCACCCTTCACCCAGACCATGAGCTGTCAGCAATGATCACATCTGTTCCGCATCTGTCCCTGTGGGTGACATTAAAAGCTTAATAATTACCTGAGGCTTAGTCATATTTGTGTAAGTGAATGAACTAACCAGCCAACTCTCTCATATTTTCTATTCTTGAACCAACTTTATGAACATTCCTGAATAGCAGCATGGGGGAATAGAAATAACTCATATATCCTACAGGTTAAAATAACTTTGAATTTGTGCTAACACAGGGTCCAATGTATTATATAATGGCATGTATTTAAAGACATGAACTCTAAAGTGGTACGTAGTGTATGCCTGTGATTATTATTTTCTAAGTTGTCTAACTGGTTACTTTACAAAGTCAAGTGAATGGAAATGTCATGCTTTTCTTTAACAATAACACAAATGCTGGTTTAATTTTGATTATTGAGAGACTCAAAATAGGAACAATTTAGGTTATAAAGTTTTTGTTCCATTCACTCATTGGTGAATTCTGGCAAATGCAGCTCGGGGCTCTGGGCATCCTCATTCTATTGCTGCTAATTTTCTGGAAATACATACTTCTCCAAATATTCCAGTACTTATAACCAAAGGAGCAGCTGTCATCATGACTCCACCCATTTTAGCTGGATCACAAGATTCTGGCCACACCCCCTATTATATCATGTTTCTCTGACCAATGGGATATAAGTATCGGGACCAGGACCACATTTCCTGCTGCCTAGTAACACTGGTAGTCCCTCTGATGGCTTATATCAATACCAGCAGTTGAGGAAGGTAGAGGTAGCTGAGTGGTGAGTGAAAGAATTGAGGTGACTTTGCAGATATAGTAGGAAATAAACATGGTTGTTAGTGATTGAGAGAATACACGTGCTTTCATAGAGTCTGGGATTGTTGCCTCCTTATCTTCCCTGTCTCAGTGCTGGGATGTCTGAACAAACAAGATGAAAAAAAAATAGCTGTAGGAAAGAAACTACTGCAAAAATACCGCAGAAGAATTGTCCTAATGGACCTGCAAAATTCAAGAAAAAGAAGAAAAGTATTAAGGGAGGGTAACCCTAAGACAAATGCCCCTGGGGATTGTAATTTGACCAGGGTACAGCCAAAGACCTCTGCCTAAGGTCTGAGCCTCCCCTCCCTTTGGACACAGAGCAGCCAGAGTCAAGAGCAGTCCTAGGTCCCAGGAACACTGAGAATCTGGTGCTTGCCCTGGACTCCAGCAAAATAAGAAACCAATAGCTCTGCAATGAGATCAAACACCTGAATCAGGAAAAGAAAGACCTGCAGGATCCACAGAAAAAAGAGAATGAGAAGATGGCCTATGTGCAGGAGGCACTGAAAACAGCTTGAAATTCACAAGCTATCGATACAGATGTTGGTTTCAGAAGAAGGACATTTTCAATCTTTCCTGGCAACATGTAGCCAGGCTGCCCGCAGGCTTCACAGAAGCACGTCGGAGAGCTAGAGATGACATTGTCCCCAGTTACCATCCTGCAGAATGATACTGAAAAGAAGAACTTACAACTCATTGAAATCCTGAATAATGTGAAGATTCAGCTCCAGGAAAAAACCAGAAGCTATGAAGAAGATGTGGAGGAAGTGAACACCAAGTTACAGAAAAAAACTGGAAATACTCTGGACACAGAATACCAATGTGAAGATAAGAATTTGAAAGTTTCAACAAACACTAGCGGATGGACAGCACTGAAAACACAACTCGACAACATTGAAGTTGGAGAGAGACACCTTTATGGAGGACCTGAGGGTGGGAAGGTCCATGTAGAAGGAAAAGGTCCAGCAGCCCTCAGAGCAGATGAACTAAGCTGGGAGAGAAGAAAAGAGCAAGGGGTTGAGGTAGTTGTTGGACCTAGACACCAACCTGGTGGAACTGGAAAAGAAGCTGGTAGATCCACTGCCCCCTGCAGGTCCATCTCAGGCTGAGCAGCAGCTGTAGCTGCAGGCCTTGGCCTACCAGATGCATAAGGAGTTAAAAAAAACCTGGAGCAACAACTTCACATCCAGGTACAGGAAAACCAGAGCTTCAGTCTCCAGAACCTGCAGCAGCAGGAGCAGCTGTGGAGACTGGAGAAGGCCGAGGGATGGGATCAACATGACGAGGATTGGCACAAGATCCATGAGACCATGGAATGCACACATGTGCCCCACGGAGAGCTGGAAGATCAGCTGGTCCCGCTGCAGGATGCCTTCCACAGGCTGAGTGGTGAGAAGGAGGAGCTTGCCAACATCCTGACCTCAGACCAGCAAGTGAAGAAACATCTAAAGGGGAATCTGGATCAGCAAGAGGAAAAGTTAGAAGAATGGGAGAAGGTGGCTGAGGTAAAGAGCCAGGAGGCTCAGAATCTGCAGTAGCTGCATGACCAGCACCTGGCCCCGCTGCAATAGCTCAGAGCTACCTGTGATCAGCACATGGCTTCCAGTCAGCAGCTGACCTCAGAAGGAGGCCCTGTAGCAGCACCTGCTGAGGCACACCCAGCTGCTGGAGCATCTGAAGCCAGTGCAAGGTGCAGACCAAGTTGAGGGACAAGATGGTGACTCAAAAGGACACTGAGGTGCCTGGAAGCAACTAGGCATCAGAAGGAGCAACTGTAGGCCCAGCTAGCTGAGCTTCCTGGCTTTCCCTAGGGAAGGTGAAGAAGTGAGCAATGAAGAAGACACCTGACATGACTGTCCCAGAGAGTGTAGACAACACACAGACCATGAGGAGTTTTTACCTTAAAGCTGCTGAATCAAAAAAGGTACAACTCAGCAAGCAGCTGCAGGAGGAGCAGGCTCACAGCAGGTGCCTGGCCAACCTGTCAGCTCAGTGCCAGTGCTAGACAAAACTGGAATACCAGGCCTCAAGAGCCGGAACCATGATGTGTCTGGGGACAGGAAACAGGACATGAAGATGCCCAAGAAGAAGATGAAAATCTGCTTCATCCACAAGCTACTTGACAAGGTGGTCCACTGCAGTCAAGTAGATGGTCTCCTGCACCAATACAGCCAGCTGTCAGAGTACATCAGCTCCATCAAAGAATCCGTAGTTGTCTGCAGGGAAGAGATGAAAGTCCTGGATGAGCTGTATCAGTGTGTCAATCAGCCATCCCAGGAGAAGATGGAGAAGGAGAGAGAGCTGTGGGAGCTGCTGCTGCTCCTTGCTGGTGAAGGCATGGAGTGCCGGGGCAAGATGCCAGCAGACACAGAGACCCCTGCTGCTGACGCCGCTTCCCACTTGTCAGGCCCCATGAAGAAGATTACATTAAGGGAGGTGCAGAAAGAGTTTGAAGACATGCCACTTAAAGACAATATGGAACCTGCCCAAGTAGAGGCCTCCACCAGAGAGCACACTGTGCTGCTGATGCCCAATCTCCAACACCCCCAAGAACTCGGGCAATGAGCACTCCATCCCTTTCTTCTCCAGACTGATGCAAATGAAGAGCCTGAGATAATGACTGAAGGCTTGGCAGCCACCACCTAGAGAAGTAGGCAGTTGGATGACATTCTCTCTGGCCTTTATATAATGGGGTGATGAGAAGGATTAACTGCAGGTGAGATAAGGCGGAGGCTGCTGGGTGTGGCCCAAATTCTAGGGACATCTAAAAAGTCCATTGGTTGCCAGGGAAGGGGGCCCATGTTATGATTATTACAAAGAATCAGCTCCTTACAAAGAAAAAAACATGTAAGGAAACTCTGAAATTAAATTGTTTTGTAGATTTTGTTATTAAGAGGCTGCTGTACTATAGTGTCAAATAAAATAAAAATGGAAAAAATTATTAGAAGACAATTAGTGTACTTACGTATTTTCTTCCTTTGGACTCTCTAATCACCTTATAAATGATAAGAAATGAGTGAACTATTAAACCCCTTTCAATATTGGTGATGTGTTCAGTAGCTGTACTTTGGGATTTTGAAAGGCAGAAATGCCAGCCATTGGGTTTAACATATGTACAATTTAGAACAAAATAAAATAAGTGCTTTTGAAATTTAAGAATTGAAGAGTTTAAAAAAAAAAGAATTGAAGAGTTGATGCCTGCTTTTACTTTATTAGATAGGGTTTTAGAAGACTACTGGACTTTATGTAGGATTCATTATTGGGCCATATTTTGTTTTTTGTTTGGGGTTTTTTTAAGTAGAATTTTCCTTTAGCTTTCTTTTGTTATCATTGATTTTTTTCTCCCTCACTCCTTCTGTTTCTCCTTTCATCATCATCTCTGTAGAATCCTCACAGAGTAATGACTGGTCCAAATACAGGCAAGGATCTTTTGCTGTGTATCTTCACTAATAGATAATGAATGGTTTGCGCTCTTGAGAGTTTTAGGGATTCTGGCTGCTGGTTGTCATTACCTGACTTCTTTTACCTTCTGAGTGTAGAACTTCAAGATCTCACTCCCTGTTTTCCCTTCTCTGAAGGTACTTTATTATTCATGTCCTTTATATTAATAAAGCTAAAAAGATTGGGTGAGTAGTTGCATCAAAATCAAAAGCTCCAGACTGGTATCAAAGATGATCGTAAAGCATAAAAGTCAGAGAGGCAGCAGGGAACCCAACAGCTAGCTATAAAACGGATAACCTAGCCACTACAGTCAAGGGACTGAAAATAGTAGAATCAGCTTCCATTCTACCAAAAGTGTTTTCATTTCCTTTTGACCAGTTATCAGCCTTTAAGAAGGAAGTAATCAAAAGGGGTGACAATAATTTCTGTCCCATCATCAGGTGTTTTAAGAATTATAAAGAGTTGTAACTTCTGTCTTTATTCTTTTCCTTTTCCAAAGTTTGCAGAGTAGCTCTGAGAAAAATATTTAGGAATATTATCTTAGATACTTCTTAAGTGAATACGTTCATTAAACATTAGCGAGGTAAAAATATTTTATTTCACTACAGAATATAAGGAGTGCTTCCTTTTGACTTTGATCTTAGATTCTGTCTTTGGGGCTCCAGACCCAAAAGTGACAGTATACTGTCACTAAACCCTGGCCATATGCACCATGAGGACTCTCTGGGGAGGCTGCTAATGCTGCTATAAATGAAAAAAAGAGGACAGATCTAACCATAAAAGGGTAAAGAAAGAAAATGACAGTGTACTGAGATTGGGTTCCATTGAAAGTCTCCAATGATTCCAAGACTGGATTTTTTCCCGGTTGATTTTGATATATGTATATATTTTAAGGTCGACTGTATCTTTCTAGTTCTTTTTCACTGAACTTGTTTTGGGATAATTATATTTTCCTTATTATGACTTAGAGTCCTCCAAATCTACAGTTCATCTTGCTCTTTACATTGTTATGCACTATTTCTTTTCTGAATCTTCCTTACATACAATGAAATTAAATTGTTCAAATGTCCTTTGCAACTAAGATTTAATTTCCCTTCTTAGGCAGCTTGAAATTCTGCCTTTTGTTATTTTTACCTAATAATGGCTTTTTCCATCAGCAGGAATGAAAGCAGTCAATAAAAGTCAATTGCTAAATCTATGATTATACAGAGGGTTTTACCATAATGCATATTGGAAATGTCTTTGAAATTCTTTTCCTGAATGGAAGGTGCCATGGCTTGTGCTTTATGGCCTTCTAAAGTTAGGTACTGATCTCATTTAGCATTTTCCCAAAGTGAAAACAGTGCATTAGGGCAGTATAACAAGGATCGCAGATCAATACAGAGGCACAGCTTTACCATTATACATGTAGCCAAGAGAAATGGGCCAAAGTCTGCTCCAAGAGCTGCGGGACAATTATGCTGATTTTCACTGCTCTTCCCTCCCTCTCTACCATCTAATCGTCAATACAAGTGGGAATGTGTATAGAAATGATTTGAGATGATGGCTATGTGTGCACACACATCCAGAAAAACTGCCAGACAGGAAACAAAGAGCCCTGGAAGCAAAGTAGTAGTATTGATTTGTGGTGATAAAAGTATATTTTGACACATCCTAATCATAAATAACTCAGATTTTTTTAACTTGCATGACTAATATCTCAGTTCAAGGTAAATGCTTATAGACAACTTATATTATTTCTAAGGAGTCCAAGTTACTAGGTGAATTATCCCATTGCAAATAGTCATTTTGAGAGAAAACTGTATGCACAGTCATCCCTTTCCAGTGTGCAGTGTGTGGATGGTCGTGTGTGTGTGTGTGTGTGTGTGTGTGTGTGTGTGTGTGTGTCTGTCTGTCTGTCTGTCCGTCCGTGTGTGCAAGCATGTATTAGGAAGGAAACATGTATCTGCTCAGTATTCTTCTAGTCTTCCAAATCCCTCTTACCTTTGGAGAAGCAGTTCATTTTCAACACAGGGCCAGAATGTCATTTTGCTTTCCTCTGAACTATGAGTCATTAGCCATGTATTTGCTAGATTCAGCTGACCAGATAGTAATTCATATTTTCTTTGATATGTGTCCTGCTGTTATCAGTCAGTGGTGTCTATGCTTGAGCTCTTGGAATCATGGCTGACTCCTTATAAATACTGGTGTTCATGGTAGGGGATTAGAGAAGTCTAGATCCAGAAAAGACATCTGAACTTTGTGAGCTTAAGAAAAAATTGAAGCTCTCGGGATTCAATTTAAATTCTGTCCTTAGGTATTTGACAAAGCAGTAAGATAATGAATGGAAACGTAAATGCAATGATATATGAAATTTGTGGGATTCTTTTTTCCTGTGTCTACTTTCTTTCAAGGGTAGAAGGAAGTAAATTCCCTCAGGGACCAGTAACATGGTTTGCATTTCTATTCCAGTAAGATATATATTAGCTTAGCATGTTGGATAAAAGTAATGAGACAAATCATCACCCAGGGGGTTCTTTATTGATAGCAAATATTCCCCTTTGTTCTCTAGGGTTTGTGGGTTTTTTTAAAGAAACTATTAAATTTAAAATAATGCTGTTTCAAGATTATATGGAAATAACAAATTTAAATTTCTGAGACAGAACTGATAAGAAAGACTGGAAGCATTTTCTGTTAAACTAATTTGGAAAGCAATTGTTTTATGGGTTTTTCTCCATGCGTCTAGCCCTTATAATTCAAATTCCCCTACCATATTAAAAAGAATATTTTATTTTTGATCATATAATTCATTTGTCTTATTTTGTTATTAGTTTTCAAATGTGTATGTCAGCTTTTAGAAACATTTGTGTTTGGTACAGTGGAGGCACTGAGAGCAACTAAAAATCTTAGATGTGTAAATAGAGTTGCGAGAATTTAATCCAGGATGCTTTCGAATGTTTTCCTTCTACCCATTTGTATTCATTCAAGCAACTTAACTGTGTGGCTTCTGTAAGAGGTGTCTGTATCCAATACCCAGTACCTCAATAAAAGTAAGTCATTTGCATTCTAGTAAATTTACATTCATGTAAGAATAGTGGGTGTCACCAGTGTGGCAAGTAAGAGATGGAGGAGGTGTGTCAGGTAGCTAGCAAAAGTTGGAAACAGTTTACACTGGAGCTGAGCATTGAAAGATATGATGGAAAATGAGTCTTTTCCTATTCCACAGTTGTGGGTAGCAGTTTCAGTACAGAACATTTCCAAAATGATGCGTAGTGTAAGCACAGATCTGAGGATGACTGAATGAACCAAACTCAGAACATGGTTTGCCCACCACAGCAGTGTGCTGGCTGGAAGGAGGCTAAAGCTGACCCGGGAACTTGACTAAATACTGCTTTATTACTGGCCTCATGTTTTATCTAAGAAGCAGTGTGGGTAAGGAGAGTAGTGATTCTGGTCCACAGATTAGAAAGAACCTCCTGGGTCTAGGGGAATGACTCACATGGGAGAGCTTGTGCCTAGCAAGTGCAAGGCCATGAGTTCAAACCCAATACTACAAGGGGGAAAAATGAGAGGGGAACATGGAGGGAGGAGTGGAGGGAGGAAGGAGAAGGAAGGAAGGAAGGAAGGAAGGAAGGAAGGAAGGAAGGAAGGAAGGAAGGGGAAGGGAAAGGGAGGAGAGGGGAGGGGGATGGAAAGGGAAAGGGAAAAGAAAGGGAAAGGGAGAGGAAAGGAAAGGGGAGGCAAAGGCAAGAGTGTAAAGAGTGTAGAGATGCAGAGGCCTGTTCATAGGTCACTGTTTGAATCTGGGAGGTAAATAATTTGGAATTTTTTTTTTTTTTTTGCCAGTCCTGGGCTTGGGTTCAGGGCTTGAGCACTGTCCTTGGACTTTCTCAAGGCTAGAGCTCTACCACTTGAGCCTCAGCACCACTTCCGGCTTTTTTTCTATGTATGTGGTACCGAGGAATCGAACCTGGGTCTTCATGCATGCTAGGCAAGCACTTTAACCACTAGGCCAAACTCCTGGCCCTAATTTGGAATTTTTGTAGTGATCATATTAAGAAGGACTGAATCACAAAATTGGATCTCCAGATCTGTGAGTTGCTGAATGTGAGCAAAGAGAGAAAAGTTAGGGCTACAAGATTTCTGGCTCAGAGAACAGGAATATAAGAACCTGGCACCATACATAGGGTTTGGCTTTGCCCTTGGCTTTAGGAGCAAAAATTATATAGTATCACTTGTAGTAGTATCAAATAAAAGGAAATATATTATTAAACATTTTCTACTACTGCACCATTTATATCTTAATGTTTTATATGTCCTAACCTTGGCCTTGTTCTGAAGGATTGGAGATCTCAGTGGCCCCTGTTTTGGTTTTTCAGGCGGTATGAGTATCATCCGGTCTGTGCTGATCTGCAGGCGAAAATCCTCCAGTGTTACCGCCAGAACACCCAGAAGACCCTAAGCTGCTCTGCCCTGGCCAGCCAATATATGCTGTGTGTCAACCATGCCAAAAAGGTGAGTGTGTAAGCAGGCTAGTGGGGATACCAAGAGCGTAGACAAAACCCAACATCATGGGGCGAGGGGTAAGAAGTGCATGTGTGTGGAAAGCTTTCTCATTTCTCTTTGTTTTCGAATAACGCAAGGTCATTGCCTTGTATTCTTAGGTCAGTATTGAAATCTAGCAGAAGAACACAGTAAATGAGGTGGCCAGCAGCCTCTGGTCTATAAGTAGCAGGGAGTTTCAGAAAGCCCACATTCAAAACTAGTAACAAAATACACACTGTTTACTAGCCAGGTCACTCCTTTTACCAGAGAAGGAAACTGGAAATAAAATCGAGGGAAGACTCTTCCTTTTCTTTGTAGATTTCTCTTGGCCTTCTAGTCATATCCTAATAAAATGATGTGCACATGATATGTTTCCTCTGATTTATGTACATCAGAAAGCTAGTAATAACCGTATAGCAAATGAACAATTCTGAAAGGTTACATAATTGCCTATCATTTAACCACTTTAGCAGTTGGATGTAGGTAGTTTTGAGAGGCAGAAATTATTGGAAACTTTGATTCTTTCTGCTGACAGATTCCCTAGAGTTGACCTTCTAACCCAACTAAATCTAGTGTTTGAGTTACACAGCGTGCCTTCCTGCAGTCCAATTTGCTATAGTTATAATCATACACCATTTAGTGTAAATTGCTAACACGTCCTTAATATCTGAGGGGAGGGTTGCTATTGTCTGAATAGCTCAGAACTACCAGTAACACTAAAAATATCAAGATTAAAAGCCCATGTTGCCTTTAAAAACTAGTGGCTTGCTTGTGTCTAGTCCATCCTTGTAGCATTACTTGTAGAACTCTTGGGATATGGTATGGGTCCTTTGCTTTAAATGTCTTTGCTAGACATGATGTGGCTCGTCTTAAGAGTGAGTACATTGTATTTGTCAAAAACAGCTTCTCAGATGCTCTTAACAAGCCCCAGCCTTCTCTGTTAATACTACCTAAAGCACCTGGGACTTGGCAGTTGACTCGTGGATTTTCCTAACTTGATAACAGGATTTTATTAAGGTGAGGCTGAGTAGTCAGTAGAAAGAATGGCTGTGACAAAGTACAGGTTTCAAGGCTAAAATGTCTGACATGTGTGCCTGTTGCCACAGTGTGATTTATAATACACTAGCCATGGACAAGGGCGTTAAGACTATTGGCTCCATCCCGCCCACCAGGTTATGTTGAATCATCCACACCCAGCTCCATGAGATCATAGAGAAAGAAAGAATAAACCAGTCAGCACAGGGCAACATCAGATAGAACATAGGGTACCAGCAGAGTAGAATCTGGTAGGCCTGAGTTAGTATCCAAGCTTTAGTTTTTACTCACTCTTGAGCCTTGATTTTTCCCATCTATAAATTGGAGTAATATTGTGAGTATTTATTATTTAATTGAATCATATTTCCCCTTCTTTCCTCCAGTATATTATTTCATGCTGAAACTAAGCATAACAGCGAAACGTATTAAATTATTACCAGTAATCTCAAGAGACCCTCCCTCCTCCCCTCACTCCCATGTCTACCATGTAATTTAATGTCATTACATACATATGTGCTTGAAGTGCCTATTATTTTCCATGCCCCTGTGTGCCATGAATTGTATAGTACAAGGAATATTTGCCCACAAAACCTTTTTCATAAGATGGGACAACACTGAAATGGGCAAGAACCAGGAAATAATACCACCTTATGTCTCTGCACCATTTGAGATTTCAAGATCATTTCACATCCATTCTCCTGCTTGTTTTCTTTCTGACAGCCTGAGATGTAAGTAGAAATGGTTTTATTTTCACCATTTTACAGTTGAGAGCATTGAAACCCATAGAAATTATAATGGTAAATTTAACAACTAGACTGAAATATAACTGCCATAAAAAATAAAAACAAATTCAAACTAAGTTAAGTGGGGCTTTGTTTTGAGTGGGTGTTTAAAGGGCCATCCATCATGTGCTAACACCGATATATGGCAGAGAAGGAACATGAAAGCAATAATGAGGGCAAAGAACATGGTCAGGTTATAAGAGAGACTGAAGATCATCCATAGAGGCATGAGATGACAGAGCCCATGGTCAAAGGAGTCCCAGGATCACAACACTTCCTTAGCCAGAGGGAGATTATACCACTATTTATGAGTGGTTACTTTGTTCCCTGTGAAGTTAGTCTAACCTCATGACTTCAGCTCTGTCCCACTGTTCAGCAGTGCTGTGATCCTCTCTGCCTAAGGTGCCAGTTTTGATGCACCTACTCCCTTACACTTCCTTTTAGGTCCCAAGAACAGGCTGGACATATGAATATACCAGCCATTAGGTCATATAGTCCATTTCCAAAGTAAAGTTTCCCATGGAATAACTCTAATACAAACCCTCTTCACTCTTAACTGACTCATAGGATTGGCTTTCACAGGCTCCCTGGGGCACGGTTCTAGAGACCTAATAGGTTTTACTGTGGGAAGGTTTCCGGGTACTCCTTAGCTTTCCTTTCCTTTCTTCTTCTTCACTTATTCAGATCAGTCTTCAGCTAGTCCTAAGTAACTCCTACTGGGCTGGACATTTTTTATTGTCAGTATGTTAACTTATGTGTTCTTCATAAAAATAAACAAATTAAAGTGTTCTCATTATTTATAAGACTGAAGGAGAGACACAGTACTCCTCCCCCTTCTTTTTTTTCTTTTTTGGTGCTAGAAAACAAACCAAAGATCTGAGGGTCTTATGCATGCTAGAAAAGAACTCTACCATTGAGTTACCTCCCAGGCTCTGAGAGATAGCCTTTTTAAATGAAGGAGATGCCTGGTGTGCTTGTACATGCCTGTAATCCCAGCACACTGGAGGCTGAGTAAAGAGAATTGCAAGTTTTAGGTCAGTCTTGACTACATAGTGATATCTATTGAGATCCTATCTAAATAAATTAGAACATTGGCTGAGGGAATTCTATGTTCTTTATTTTTCTCTTACCTGCTTAGAGTCATAACTTTCTAAATACCCTAAGATTGGATTACTTCTTACCTTCAAAAATCAAGTTTCCATCCCATTTAACTGTTCACCTCCTTACCTGGCATCAGGACCAGGCATCCCCAAATTCTGCTTTATAAAAGGGAACAGGCATGGAAAGGGCTGGCATGCAGATATGCATTGCCCACTGGGGACTTTACTCAAAACAATGGCAGGTGGGATTGGTCTGCCGGCTGCCTGCCTCCTGTAGCTATGTGTGCTTTCCACAGGTTCACACTCCTGACAGCCCACTGGAAGTCAAGGCGGCTGGGCGAAGTGGGAGGGATGGAAACGGTTTGACAATTTCTCCCAAGTCAGTAAGTGAAAACCGGCTATCTCGGGACTGCCACTAAGAAACGCCATTAGAAATACAGAATGCCCAGGCCCCCACCATATCGTGATTCCTTATTCTATGAGGTGTGGGTGGTGGCGCAGGGGACCGTGGGAGGGGAGCCATTTGGGAGCTGGAGCAGGAAGCCAAAATGTGAAGAACTAAGGAACACTCTGAGACCAGAAGCAACAGATAATTCCAGAAAGATGCCCAAGATCCAGAAAGCTACACAGGGCCTGATGCTGGGTAATCCGAAGTCTACAAACCACACAGAGATTTAAATCCATAAGCAAGCAGTGGATCAGTAACCAAGAGAGAAATATCCACTATTCCACCTCAGGCATGTGTGTCTCCTGTTTGCCTACTTGTCACATCCGAAAATGATATGAAGGGAGTGGGTTAAGACTCTGATAAAGGAGATGGGATCTTAATGTGACATCATCCCACCCCCCCCCTCCACCAAGGCTGGTACACCAGTCCCTTCATTTCCAAAGATAAATGACATTCTGGTGCATAGTTAACTCCAAACAGAAGACCTCAAGGTCAATGCAGATATCGAAATTCACCCAGGCTAATTTTCTGAAAGCCTTCTTAAGGAGAGTGTATTTGTATTTTGTATTTTACCTCTCCTATTGGTTGGATTTGTGTTCATCTAAGATTCAAGAATTTCCTTTTATTTTAACAATGGAAGAGGACTTGAAAACCATAGTAGTGCTGTTGCTTAGCAGTCACTGTTCTTGAATGAAAATCCTTGTGCCAGAGCAAACTGTATTTTTTTATTATTTTCAGGTGAATATGCATGATAGGTGAATGTTTTAGTAGGCCAGGCAGTTAGAGCTAGAAGGACTTAGCTATCACCTGAGTCAGCTTCATCTTTTCCTGTGCACAGTTAGCACAGAAAGGACCCGCCTATAAGGGCAGCAGAGCTGGGCTCCCAGAGCCTGCTCTGGATTTCAAGCCCAGGAGGCCTTCCCCATGGTATCAGTGTAGGTGAGCTTCACCCTTCCCTGCAGATTCTGATTCAGAAAGCGGGGAAAGAGACAGGGCACCTGAATTTTCACCAATCCTCCCATAAGACTGCATGGCTGTCTGGGATCTGTTTCTCCAAAACCCATCAGGCTGGGCTGCTTTGAGGTCATTCTCCTGCCACCCAAGGTTCTTCTGGCTCTGTGTTTTTCCCTGTCTGGAAAGATGAAACCCACCGGGTAGCCTCATCAGGCCCTCCCTTAGAATGCATCCTTAGCCTCCAGTGCTGATGGAAAGAGAAAGGAACCCCTGGAGAAGTCCTCTTCCCCTCTCCTCTGCCCCACCACATCTGTAGGTGATCCTGGGAGAGGCATCACTGTTGTTTGTGGGTGGCAGCCAGGGAGGAGTGCTGATCTGGGGTGATACTACCTGGCCCTGGCTAGCTCATGATTGGGACCAGATCCGCCCTCAGCTATACTATTCCCAGACACCCTGCTCCTGGCTGGAGAAGGAGAAATCTCTGATGTGTACACCACCCCCCTTCAGGAGCACAAAGATAAATCAAGGTCAGCTAGGTGGGAATGTGTGTTGATTGTGTTTCTTGTGTTCAGAGCCTCTTTATCACCACCACCGAGTGACATTTATTCCTCTCCCCACTAGGCTGCGAGGCTCAGGTTCCCACACAGGTGTGTCATAGTTGATCCCCCCCCCCCCATCCCTCATGAGGGCCCTTGGAATTTGGAGACCCATCAAAGCAAATGAAATTCCCAACTTTAACTTTGTTGGCCTAACCTCTTCCATCACAGGAATCCTTTGCTAAACCACTTTCTGCGAGTAATAGTTTGCTTTATGATATTTTCTCTTATTTTAATCTGAGTTTAATGGAAGAAATACTACCGTGGTAATAGATTTTCATTTTTCCTAATAGGGATTTCTGTTCCAGGCTCATCCTTCAAGAGTTAGAACTGCAATATGTTAGTGTTTTGTCTGTTATTGCAGCAAGTTGTATAAACTGTTAATTACTTGTAACTTAATCTGAATATTACACAGAATTTATTGTGGAAGATAGGGAACAAGATCCAGGCAGACAAAAGTTAACTTGAGTTTCCTCTAAAGCAGAAAAATGAAGCACAGTCCTGGCTGGGGGAAAGGACGGACATGAAAACAAAATTAGTCAGCTAATCAGATTTGCAGGTAGAGAGGGAGAATGTGTGTGCAACAGAGCTGGCTTTGTGCTTCTTCTAATTGAATCTGTGGATGGCTTTTCCTTCCTGTCTCATTCGCAGTCTTCTGATTGTGTCCTTCATCATCACTGCCCTCATTCTCTTCCTGTCTCTTTTTAGTGGAAAGTCAAGTCCTGAGCCTAGGCTTCAGGACTCACTCCCATGTCAGTCAACGCTTCCCCACATCCGCAATTGTCTGCCTCTGTACACAGCCTGTCTCCATCTGAAGTCCTAGAGAAAGTCTGGTGAAATAATCAAAACAAGAACTCTAAGTGGTATCTATTTTTTTTTCCCCTGATGGGTTTGATCTCAGGGCCTTATACTTCTAGGCAAACACACTTGTACTTGAGCAAGGCCTCCACTCCTTTTTTGCTATGGTGTTTTATTTATTTGTTTTCAGATAAGGTCTCACATTTTGCATTGTGATTCTCCTTCCTAGGGTTCCATATATGTATAGCTGAGATTGCAGGCATGAGTTACCATGCATAGCTTATTTGGAAGGACAGGAATTTCATTTATTTTTTATAAAGTTTTCTATTATTATGAAGGTGATATACAAAGGGGTTACAGTTACATAAGTCAGGTAAAGAGTATTTCTATTGGACTATCACTCCTTCGCCCACTCTACCCAGTTTTTCCCTCCCATCCCTACCCACAAGTTGTTATAGTTCATTTTCAACATGGTATCTAGTGTACCACTGCTGCATTTGTTTACCCTTTCTCCTGCTACTTCTGTGCCACCCCATACCCTCCCAGACATATAAGCAAACAAACAAGACAAAAGGAAAAGAAAACAAAAACAGCAACAAAGGAAAAAACAAAACACTTCATTTTGCATTCCCATTCATTTTTTGTCCACGCTGGCTTCGAGCCATGATTCTTCTGATCATTGCATCTGAATAGCTGGGGTTACAGTTGTTCATCACTGGGCCTGCCCCTCAGAGTGGTATCTTAAGAAACAAAAACAATAAATAAGAACAACAACCTCTTCTCTTTGTGATAATTACTGAGCAGTCTGGAGCTGCCAAAATTCCTCTTAAATCTATTGAAACACAGAAGCTGGTACACTGCTACAATAGTGAGGACTTCAAGAAAGCTGTGGTTCAGAAAGCAGTTGAGGAAATTGCTATATAACAAAAATACTTGAGGATAGTGGTTAAGCTTGTTTTAGTAAGTGGAAGTGACACATTGTCCCAGGTCTCTGGGGACACTGTTGACAGGGGAAGGAGGCTGGAATGAGAAGGATTAAGGAGCTAGCAGCCCTGGCTGCTCTAACCTAGGGTTCCCATGGGCTAAGGGCCCAAATCTCTTGAGTAAGCAGCAGCAGCAAGGGACTCCTTTCTCCACATGAAGATTAAGGGTTAGCAGTTCCTTAAGCAAAGCAAGTGATTTTATACACACACACACACACACATACACACACATGCAAAGCTTCTCATTCTTCAGAGAATTTCCTATGTTAATTTATGCAGTGTTAAATTTATGCAGTGTTGAAATTCAGCCCAACAGCTATCTACTTGCTGAACCTCGGGACTCTCCCAGCCCAAAGTCCTGAGGTGAGGGACCAGGACATCATATTGCATAGATGTAACACAGTAACTCCACAGACTATTTTATTCACTTCTTCATCTTTAAGTTATTGCACTGGACCTTCTATTCGTTAATATCTCTGTCAATGGTGTGGTTTTGTAACACCTCTGCCACCCTTTGGCAGCACCTGCTACAGTTTGAAAGTGGGATTTTAGCCCCAGCCTAACACCTTCTGCAAGCACCTGGGTCTGCAGTCACTTCCTAATCTGCTCCACCACAGGGGTTTGGTAGTAAATGTGGTTAGAATGGGATTATATGCCTTGCTTTTGTTCATGTAGATTCTAAGGTATCTATCTTCATGCTAAACTGGCCCTGTGATCCCCAACCAGGCCAGAGCCTGGCCTTTCTGTTTTCTTTTGTTGTGTTTTGTTTTTCAAGAGGCTAATATTCTTAGGATTTACACAATTTGACTGAAAAACCAACCCATCCAGAGAAAAGAATGGTTAGAAAAAACCCCATTGATAGTTACAGTGCACTAGCTTCACTGCAGATTATTTTGCTTTTGGAGGGGTGTGGGAGACAATATCTGGAAAGACCCACATTTTACATGTCTGTCCCAGAATAATGAGACTTGAGTCATAGGGAGAAGAAAGGTTTACCCTTGAAATCTTAACGGGCAGGTACTTGGGTTATTAGAGTTCCTGCTGGAGGTATTCAAGAAAATAATGTGAATCTGAGACATATAATACAAAATGGCCAAGTGGCTTCATTCCTAAGAGGACAGACTATTTTGTTCAGGAACCAATAACCCTTAGACAAGTCAGTACAGACCTACTCTTTATGGCCTCCATTGTCATTTAGTAAAGAATATTGGGGAGGCTGGGAATTTAGCTCAGCAGAAGAGCCTTTGCCTGGTAAGTGTAAGGCCCTGAGTTCAGTCCTCAGCTTTAGGAAAATAAAGACTTTTGGGGGCAAGGGAGAAGAAGGTGCATGTATATTTGGAGTTTACAGAGTACCCATTTGGGTGACTGGATGAAGTCTCTGGGTGACCCTTGATGACATGCTACAGCACTGTGACATTGCCAGGTCCTATTTGAGAGCTATCAGGGCTGAGAATGACTCAACATTTTACTTTGCCAAAAAATTAAAAAACAGCTGGATTTGAGGAAAGCCTCTCATTCTGCTGTGTTCTACGGGGGAGCTCAGGTGAACAGTGCTTCCTGCTCATCTACTGGTCTTTCCTGTTTTTTGTTTTTGTTTTTGTTTTCTGCACACATGGAGCTCTGATCATTTGTGTCCTGATGGACTGAATCATCTTCTCTTTTCTCTCCATCTCTGTGTGTGTGCTGTCCAGCTAGTTGCCCTGCCTTTCACAGTGCCTCATGGATTTGGGATTTCTCACCCCAAATCACCTAAGTCACAAATTCAACTTTTAAGTCATCCTCCTTGCTTCCACATTGACCCCTATCACTGGCTCCGTGATGCTCTCCAACCCACTCCCTGTCACTGAATCCACCTATATCTCAGCTCTCACCTTCTCTTTTTCTTTCCGTATTCCTGTTTCCTTGTTTCTCCAATCTCCACATTCTCCTCTTTTGGGTCCACTGTTCAGTACGTCTTTCTAAATGTTCTTCCTTTTATTTGGACAAAAGTACTTACCTATTTCCCCATTTCAGTGGCATCTGTTTTGTGCCCATCCAGTCTTTCTCTAGATGAGCTCTGATCATATCCCTGTCTTCCAGGCAGACCTAGGTATCTCTTTCCTTGTCCTCCGGAAATAGGACTGCTCCTTCCCACGCTTTCCATCCACATCCCAGTTCTCCTACTTCTCTTATTCCCAGGGAGTTTTTGTCCCTTTTGAATTTTTTTACTGTGTGCTTATATTATTTAATAAAATAAAAATAAATCAGGGCATACATTTAGCGAGTTGAAATTAGCAAATGATTTTTCTTTCATTTCTTGTGGGCCTTGTAGCTTAGTTTCCTGGTAGCACTTAACTGTGGGCAGGAGTAGAAGCTTGGTAAGGACTGGGTGCAGGAATGGCAGGAGGGTGAGGGACGGCTTCAGGAGGGCATGCACCTGTGAGCCAGAGGCAGCTTCAGAGGGCACTTTCTCCCTCATGGGTACTTTAAAAACTAAGAAGGAAAGGGTCACTTTTTCTGTGGCATATATACACAATGGAATTCTATGCTGCCATCAGAAAGAATGACATCACCATATTTGTATGGAAATGAAAGACTTGGTGGGGGGGGGGACATTCAGTGAAAGCCAGAATCAAAGAAGCATAGATTCCATGCTTTCCCTCATTTGTAATAATTACTGTATGTCTAGGATATTCCTAGCAGAGGATCGCAATAGCTCAATAGCTATGTTCATATGGCTATATAAGATGATGCTATGTGGAACAAGCATCATATAATGCTTTCCATATGATATGGAAACGAGGTTTTCTATATGGTTGTTGTTTTTAATGTACTGTGTGAAGTTCTTCCTTTTTTTCTTTTATTTGTCCCCCCCTGTGCTTTATCTCCTGTTGTCACTATCTAATTTTGGTATGTACATTTATTTGAATTAGAGGAGGAAAAGGGAACAACAAAATGGTGAGACAAAAGACAGAGTGAATCAATGCAACAGTGATACTCACAAGGCAGTGTGCTGGAAATGAACTTTACAATTTGAGGGGGTTGGGGAAGGGAAAGTGGGAGAAAACTGTGGGAGGGGGTAACAATGTTTGAGAAGAAATGTACTCACTGCCCTTACATATGTAAGTGCAACCCCTCTCTACATCACCCTGACAGTAAATATTTAAAAAAAAATTAAAAATCCATACAAAGGAAGTATACTCCTTGCCCTAGCTAACAGTTTACAAGTTCTTTTTCTCTACATGGGGGCATGGGTGGCATGAGGCCCTTGTTTCCACCTGGGAAAGGGAAAGGGAAAAGGAAAGAAAAGAAAGGGAAAGGAAGGGAAAGAGAGAGGGGAGACAGGAGGGAGGCAGGGTCGAGGAAGAAGGAAGGGAATTCTATCTGCATCCCTTAGGAAGCAGCCTTGCTACCAGTTTGTGTGATAGCTATTTGAAAAGCATGCTAAGTAGTTATTGCCTTTTTTCCCCTTCCTCCTTATGGTTGTAAAACTTACGCTTTGTATTTCTTTTGCAGGGCATGATAGAGAAAGGAGGATAAAATCAACTTTCAGAACATGCAAAACTCCCTCAACGTTAATTCCAGAGGCAGAACATTTTTTTTTTCCTAATGAGAAAATAATCCAATTAAGAGAGAAGAGAAGCCCCAGAAAACGAATTGGGTAGAAGCATATCATGTTTTGATCAGCAACCCTTTGAGAAGCCAACGCCTAGATCAGGGAACAGTTATCAGAGGATACATTGAGAGTAGCAAACCCCATTTGTGATGAATAAAAGAGGAGGGAAGCCTTCTTCACCTCTTTTTGTACTTTCTATTTAATTTCCAGTGACATAAAATGTTTCTCCCCACACCAAGCTCCACCATTGGTAGAGCTTCTCTACCAAGCTGGGAGGGTGGGGAGGTTAAAATACTGGAGCGGCAAGAGGAGAGCTAGAGATTGAACAGCTGAGTAGAATTAGCTAGGCTGTGGCTCATGGGTTTTTGTTTTGTTTTGTTTTTCTCTTTTCTTTGATTATGAAAGAGCTTTTCATTTTAAATTATGATGATAATGTAAGTAAAGAGACAAAAAAGAGAGAAAATGTACCTGTTTTACTGGAATAATGTTTATGATTACAATGAAATAAGGCATTTTTATCAATATAAAGGCAACCTTGGCTTATGCAACCTCTACCGTGAATACTGACAACTTCACTTACTATCAATAATAAATATATTTTCTGACAAAGACTGGCATTGTGGCTTGGAGCGTCATTCATTCCTTTAGCTGAGTTAGATGGTTATGTTTATAGTAATAGATTTACTGTTAATTTACTTATGCCCCATTCCTTTCTCTGCTAAGTTGCCCAGAATCGCAGATCCGCCGATACCCTCAGCTTGCCTCTCAGGTAGGTGGAAGTCTGTATGATTTTACAAACTTTGTGAATCTTTCAGATTACTTAAGCTATCCTGCCTGGGGCAAGAAACAAATTAGATGACCTTGGTTAAGACCCTTCTGACCCTGTGATACTATTATGAAAATGTTATAGAAAGAAAAGCCAAACCTTTCTAACTTACTGAAAACTTCCTAATTCTAACTTTCGCTTTCCTATGAGGATTGTTGGCTCAGTCCTGGATTTGAGCAAATGGGAAGCTAAGTTGAGAAGATCCTTCCAGAATATAGAAGGGAGAAAATCATGTTCTGTGATGTCACCTAAATCTGAAATTCTTATTTCACTTTTATTTTGTTCCAGAAAGTTAAGCAAAATGATGAACAATGCATACTCTACCAAAGTGTTTCCATGATTAGATTCTGGCTATGGCATAGTAGCTGTAGTGCCTAACAAGTCCCCTGCCGCAGCTGGGGAGAGGGGCTGAGGAGGAGCAGGGCTGTTACCACAAACATTTAGTCTGTCCCAGGAAGTTGGGGCTTTCTGCAGTTCTTGGGCCAGCTGGAATTTGGAGTTGGGGGCATGGTAAGACTATCCACATGCCACATTTCTCTTTTCACAGACAGCCGGGATGTGGATGTGACAAGAGAGTTTCACACAGCCTTGTCATTGTCACTGGCTCGGTTCCCAGGCTGCCATCACCTATATGACATCTTCACACATTTGGGCATACACCTGTAGGCCTGGTACTGATTCTGAGTGACACTGGAGACACTCCCCCTATCACTGCTGAGCTACTCTGTGATTGCTGTCTAATGAAGGATTTTTGTGTTGGGATTTTCTTTTTGTTTTCTGTTGGGTTGGGTTGGGTTGGTTGTCTTGCTTGTTAATGATGAAGCATGGACAGGGTTCATTTCAGTGTGAAGGACACATTCACCAGCAACTCCACAGCAGTGCCTCCTGGCGCTGTCAGGATCACATCCAGGTACCAGCCTGAGAGAATTAATAGTGACACAGAGACAAATGTTTACACGGTGACTTGCTATATAGTGTTTACAAATCAGTCTAATTCACAAATTCCCTTACACTGTTTTGTTTTGCAGTTTGGAGCCAAGAACTTGGCACGTCCCAGTTTGCTAGTCTTGTCGCTGGCAGAGCACCAAGGAGTCAGGCATTTCTAGCTAGTGAAGTTGAGGGAGGGGGAGCTATTGGCACCCGTGTCACTTTATCATGTGGGTACCTGATGGGTACGAGAGGGAAGGATGGCATTTGGAGAATACTGAAGGTGAGGTATGGTGCCTCTCTGCTACTTGACTTGCTAATGGCATCCTGACTCCATCCTGGCTGCCATTAGCTCTTAGGATAAGTGTGTGCAGCTCATGGAGGGGTCTAGTCCAGTCAGTCTCCCCATTATATGAATATACCTTGAATCACATCACAGGAGCTTAGCTCAAGTAGAATAACGTCCCTTAAAAGCAGGTTAGATGTTAGCAGCCCCACAAACGTCTGGTGAACGTACACAAGAGAGCTGGATTGAACCAGCCCAAAGTCTTGTGTGTGAGAAGCCAGTGACTACAAGAAACTTATCAACATGGAAGGAGCTTCAGACTTACTGACTAGGCCTCATTAATGCAGGTATGGACTGCTGAAAATGGACAGTAGCCAACTGATCAACTGAGGAGTTATAGGCACTACTGGCTTAGGATTGAAAGGACTAGCCATAGTCCTCAACTTCCCTGGCTGGACAACCAGCAAAGTGTGGCTCTTTTCTTCCAAACTGACATATAATTGTCTTTGCTAGAAACCCACATTTTCCCAAAGAATTGACCCTTTGAAGATTGAAAAATTAGAACAAAATTTCCATGAGGAAGAATACCTTTAAGGGACCTACTATCCAAAATGGTGACTATAGTTAATATACTGTCATTTGGGAAAGAAAAAAAGGTATAAAAACAATTAGAGCAGTTGAACAATTGAATGGGGAGCTTTAATGTACTGAGACTCAAACCATAAGAATTGAAAAATAGGTGTCTTTGAAATTAAGTTCAAAAGCTGGTGCTCAGTGTTAGCCACTCAAATGTGCATATGACTTCCTTCCCTTTTCCCCTAACTTTTCTGTCTAGCTTGGTTTCTCTTTCTCCATTGTCTTTATCCCTTCTACAGGCTCTTGTGCATGCTTAAACTTTTCATACCACTCACAGCCTGGGAGGTCCTCTCAAGAGGTGGATAGTACAGGAGCATAAAGAGCCTGAATCCTGGGCTCTCTCTTACCTCACTGCCCCCAGCTTGTAACTGCAGTGTTGTTTACTGGTACAATTTGTTTTGAATACTTCTCTCATTTCTTCTCCAGCCTCCTAAAATCAGTTTGATCTTCAATATTTTTCTTCTTTTTAGTAATGTCTTAGGTTTGTAGTTCTTAATTTACAAATTAAACAAATAAAACTTTAAATTTCACTCCTCAAAAAAAAAAGTATGTATATTAGCGGGGCACAGTGGCTCACTCCTAGCTACTCAGGAGGCTGAGATCTGAGGATCAAGGTTCAAAGCCAGTCCAGACACAAAAGGACCTGAGACTCTTATCTCCAATTAACCTCTAGAAAACGGGAAGTGGGGCTTGGCTCAACGGTAGGGTGGTAGCCTTGAGCTGAAGAGCTCAGGGGCAGTGCCCATGCCCAGAGTTAAAGCCCCATGACCCACAAAAACAAAAACAAAACCATATAGAACTTTGTTTTTAGTTCCCTGTGCCCTTTTAAAGTCCGCTGCCTCAAGGGGTTGAGTCAGTGGCCGGGTGTATCCACAGTGGCAGGTGTAATGAGACCCACAATTCAGACACTCAGGGAATGGGAGGCCATAGGCTGTCCTGCCTCCTGCTGAATATCTAGGGTGAGTAGCAGTTGGCAAGTCTATCTATATCTTGGTTAAAGCATTTTATCATGGGATTTTTTCCCCCCTCCCATGCTGGATCTGAGCCTCTGCAAGAGTACAAAAGGCAGCGGGTCATAAGTTTGACTCCTTTCCTGTCCCTCTCCTTTGGACTCTGGCAGTAAACCATACAGAGAACTCTGGGAGTGAGACGAGCATCCTTAAAGTGGAAGTCTGGCTCTGGATCAAGGCTATACATGGAGAACTTCATACTACATTCCCAGAAACTCCTTTCTCCTCTTCCGTCTTTCATTCCAAACTCGGGATCATGGGGAATGTCATTCTGATTTCAGTGTAGATATAACGGATCTGTATCCATTTTACCATTGCCCCCAACCAAGGCAAGATCCAGGCTCAATGAATGTGTGATGTTTTTTTCTGGTTAATTGGAAATAATTCCTCAACCCCTGCTCATTGGACACTGGGAGTCATGGCTAAGGCACCAGACAGCATCGGGAATCTTCATTCCCATTACTTTCCAGTATGTAGAGGTAGAAAAATGAGTGAATATTCAGTTCCTTTTCCCTCTAGGTTGTGGTTGAATGAAGATTAGGACAATTTATTCTCCATGTTGTGTTTTCCTTCTGCCTCTAGCCTCAGTGGTTCCCAGCAGGACTGAGCCCCCTAAGCAAATGGATTCAATGTAGAAGAGGAAGCAAAAATCCCAATCAGAGATGTCTTCCACTCTTCCTTTCCAAGATCTCCTCTAGCAAATAAGAAATAAGTCCTTAGGACAATCCAGTGTGTTGTCCTCCCTAGACTCATTTAAAAAAAATAAATCTGAGCAGCATGCTTGTGCTTTTCAGATGAAGTTGGAAATTAAACTGTTCATTTCTACCCCTCAAGGTCCCTCAAACCAAGTGAACTCTAAATGGAAAGCAGCTATGCCTAGCTTTAATGAAGTGCTTCAAACCTCTCATGGTGAGTTTGATTAGGCGAAACCACCACACACTTCAAAGATTTCCCCATGCTGAAAACTTGGTGACTTTCCCCCCCACACTCAGCCCACCTACACTTGTCTCCTCTCTCCCTCTCCAGGGAGAACCAGTTTTGGCTAGGATCATGGTCACTTTGCTGAGAAGAATGCTTTGAATATAGCCATGCCTTCAATGTAAATTAATTTCCATAATGGCTTTTAAATGCAAATGTAGACTCCACTGGTTAGAGTTTGGTTGTACATGTGTACTGGACAGCAGTGACCCTTAGTTCTCACATTTGGGGAGCTGCCTGCAGAGTCCTTAGCAGGTTTTCCCATGGCCAGCCTGCTCCTCAATATGGATTAAGGGCCATGCTTACTTGCTCTCAGCCCCTTCCTATGAATACGTAAGATGGGGCCAAGGGCCAGAGAACAGGTCAAGTGCCTATTATCTATTCTTGTGCAGTCTCCATGACAAGGTGAGACTGTGATCTTTGTTAGTAGCCCTGGGCCACATTCCTCAGCCTCAATGCCAGCCCATGTATTCTTGCTTAGCTTTGCCTTTGTCATTTTTGTCAAACCTGGAAGGCAGTGTGCAGGCTCTATACTTGTCTTTGCGTGGGACTGGGGAGAAATGACTTCAGGCCACTGGCATTATGTGAATTGTTCCTGCCCTTGCCTTCACAGGTAGAACTTATGAGGGCCATCCCACTTACTATACTCATCAGGGAGAGATGAGTCCTCTGCAGAATACTAGAAGACACAGTTCAAGGAGGGAGACTAAGCATTGGATAGTGTGTAGTATTTTAAGTAGGGTGGTAATCAAAGCCAGCTCAAGGAGGACACCTGTGAGCAGAGCCCTAAGTGTGGACAGAGGAAAGAAGTCACTCCCGTGATGCTCTGGAGGATGTACATTCCAGGTTGGGGGAATAATAAGCACAAAGGTCCTGGAGCACATTCGAGCTTTATGTGTTAAGGGAACATTATAGCTTACCTGGAGGGAAAAGGCAAATCGTATTGGGAGATAAGTTCAAAAGGCCAGTGGGGCCAGAGAAGGCAGTATGGATTTGCATTTTGAGTGTGACAAAAACCCATTGCAGGATTTTGTGCTGAGCCATCTGTTGATCTGTCTTATGTTTACAGAAGATATGACAGGCTTCGTGAGGAATTATCCAAGTGTGGGTTCAGTAAAAGCTGGGAAAATATTAGAGGCCATTGCATTAATGATCCAAGCAAAAAGTGGTGACCTGGAAATGACAGCAGTAAATAACAAGTCCAATTTAGGAAGTGTAGAGACACACATAGACCCAACCTCACCCACTGATGCTTTTAATACTGGATATGAGAGAAAGAGGAGTGAAATAAAGGGAAAGACTTCTCTCTCCTAAATGGCCTGAGCAACCATGTGGTGGTAAAAATACTTCACACAATTAAGACTTGGAGGAAGGGAACATGAGGTGATGGTGCCATTGTGATCCTATAAGTTTTAATATAAAAAGTACAATTTGTGTGCATCTGTGTGTGTGTTGAACATGATTTTGTTTTAAAACAAACAAACACAAATAAAGGAATAGAAACCAAAATAGGAATCATCATGATTTGGTATCCTTTGTTCTGTGTTGTATTTATACATTTTATTTAATAGACACCTTTATAGCAGGGAAAGCACTGTGCTTTTAGGAAGCTGAATCACTACAGTGGAAACCAGACTGAATACATAAGCACACTGGCTAATGGTACTGTTGTGGTCTGAATGTTTGTGTCCTTCCCACAAATCCCCATGCTGAAATCTCATGAGGAAAGGGTTGGCGGGGGCACCAGGGCATGAAGGCAGGCAGAGCCCTCTTGAGTGGAATTAGTGCCTTGTATTAGAGGACCCTGAGAGCTGCCTTCCCCCTTCTCACCATGTGAGGACAAAATCAGAAGGCATTTTCCATCTGTGAAGCAGGAAAGAGGCCCTCACCAGCTACCGAACTGAATTCTCCAAGCATCTTGATCTTAGTCTTCTCAGTCTCTAGAACTGTGGGGAAAATGTTGCTGTTGTAATTGTTTTTTTAATTATGATGCCTACCCATTGGTTGCAGATGGAGCTAAAGGGAAGGCATTGAGTCCTTACTGTTGAAAGGATTTGGGCCTTGTGTGAGCACAGAGTGTGGAAAGTCTGACCTTGACAGACTGAAAAAGAGGAAGAGGAGGCAGCAAGGGGCCATGAGAGGAGAACAACAGAAGTGGCAGACAAACCCAGGCAGACTTGGAAGCCAAGGATGGGAAGTTTCAAGGAGGGAATGACTGACCACAGTCCGTGTTATTGATGGATGGATGGGGTGAGGACAGTTAGCTGGATGGGCACTGGAAGGGAAGTTGTGATGACAGTGAGAATGAAACCTGGTCAGAATGGGGTTGAGGAAAGAATGAATTTGCAAAGTGGAGACACTGAGGAAATAATTTTACTAAAAAGAAGATGAGAAAGAGGGGAGGGAAAGTTCATTTGTATAAGCAATGACTGTGATTTTGTATAGAAATAACCAAACAGGACAAGTCATATGACAAGTCCTTGAACAGACCAAAACTCTGGAATCCAGAATCCTTCCACAGAGTGGGATCAGTCCACCCACCATCATGTAGGAGTAGCAGAGGTTGTGTGTATAAGGACAGGTGCAGGTAAGCTAGTGGATGGGAAGGTAGGGGGTGATGTCATTCTCTACTGATGACATCCATCTTCCATGAGCCATGAGGGGTGACTGTCCTGAGGAAGTGTTCACTAATGATAAATGACCGTGTCTGAGGGCTTTCCTTTCTCTCTGTCTTTCTTCCTTCCTAAATAATTCAGACCAGAAGCCATTAGGCAGAGCCAAGCCATGTGGGTCTGCATGCAGGGTTGAGGGGTGAGGGCTGACGACAGCCCAGAGTGAGATACATGCATGTCTCAGCAGGGGTGCGGGTGCCCAGTAGTGTTAGAGAGGAGTGGGGAGTGGGGGCAGCAGAGTTGGGAAAGACAGTGGCAATAGCAGCAGGAAAAGAGGTGCTTACCCAAAGCATAAATCCAATACATACATTTATGGGGGATGATTTCTTCCTATCAGAAAAGTGAATTACAAATAAGGGAAGGGAGACAAATTTAAATGAATTCTAGTGTTGGTTTTGGACTAAGAATTGGAGATATGAATGTTAAATGGTGGTCTAAACTATAAACAGATAGACACCGAAGCAAATGTAGACACAGATGTGCATGCATATTTATCTATAGTCTACCCACATGTATATATTATGCATATTGTATGTATATTCGTACACGGGTGCCTCAGCTCTGTCACTGAGAGGAGCTGGATGCCTCAATACTCTAATAGCAATGAGAACACTGGATGCCCAGATCTTAGTTTCTAATGCCATCATCCCTTAAAAGAAACCATGGATGCTAAAAGAAATGGTTAAGCCCAGGGCTAGTGCAGGAAAAATACAAGATGGGAACAACATCAAAACAAATAATGATTGTGACATATCATATAGGCGGGTCTCATATTGATACTGTGAGTCTATACAGACAATCAAGTATTTCCTAGAAAGTATAGAATAATAGAATAAAATGCAAACAAATAAATGTGAAAAAGGTCATAGAATTATAAAATTCCTTGACAACCATAACAAAAAGTCAGTCAAGATTCACTAATAAATATTAAAACTCAGGAAGGATTTTTGTTGTTGTTGGTCCTGGAGCTTGAACTCAGGGTCTGGGTACTGTCCTGTGAAACTCTTTTGCTCAAGGCTAATACTCTACCCTTTGAGCTACAGCTCCACTTCTGGTTTTTGAGAGGTTAATTGGAGATAACAGTCTCATGTGAACACTTTTCTGCCCACGCTGACTTTGAACAATGATCCTTAGATCTCAGCCTGCTGAGTAGCTAGGATTAGAGGCAGGAGGATGTTTCTTAAGTTGCTTCCTATATTAGTCTCTTGAATAACATAAGAAAGAAAGGTTTATGACACCGATGGGCTTGGGAGCTAAAAATCCAAACATCATGGTTCCAACAATGGCAAAGGCTTATGGAAGATGGCAACACCAGAGACATCACAGAGAGGCACAGGGATCCAGAGAGAAAGCAGAGGAGCCACTCTTGTTCTGTTATGAAAAACCCTGCACAAGAAATAAGTCAGGTCCCATCAGAGGTAACTTAGTTCCTGCTAAGGGCAGTACCCCACTGACCTAACAGCCTTCCCCTGGGCCACAGTTCTGGAAGATTCACTCCACCGCCTCTCAAGTCAAGACCAAGCTTCCAGCACATGGATCCTCAGATCAAACTAGATCTGCAGCACCTCCAAGCCTGTGAATTATGAGAGTTCACAGGACATTTAGAACAAGCCTGACAAACACCATCTGAATCAAGTAATCAGAACTAACTGTCAGAAACAGAGCCAAGCACAGTGGCTCATGCTTGAAATCACCAGCCTGAGTCTAGTGCTCTCTCTCTTTCTCTTCGTGTGTCTCTCTGTCTTTTCTCTGTCTCTGTCTCTCTCTCCCCTGTTTAATATCTCCCTATGTCTACTATGGTGCCATTTATGCAGTTTAAGCCCTCAATAAATGTTGAGAAGACTAAATAATGAATAAAAGCCCCATTCTTTACATTTCCTTATCCCCATGTACTGGGTACAATACCATAAAATGTCTTGTCTTTGCAAAATTACTGAGGTTTCAAGCAGAGGAAAAATGGAGAGCCTCCAGCCTGTGACTGATGCTAATTTTGCTCACTGGGGTCTGTCAGACAAATTCTCCACTTCCTTGAATTTTTTTTTCTTTCCCTGAGCTCCAAGACATCTGCCTGATTCCCTCCCTCTTCCTGCCACCCAGGAAGCTGGAGATGGAGATGGAGAGGCAACCAGGCTGTGTGCTCCCACTGTGTCTGCCACCGGAGGGTGTCCCAGGTGCAGCCCTTCACCAGGCTCCAGGTGAGCCATCAGGGCACAGGGCAGGGAGCCCAGTCTTTCTAAATAAACCCCCCAGGTCCATGTAGCTGCTGGCTTCCCAAGGTCTTCTGAGGTGAAAAAAACTTGGAAGGTAAGTAACAGTTGGTTGGAACTTTCTGGCCCTATTTAATAGCGATTTGTTTCTGCTGTGTTGGCTTGGAAGCTAGGCTGCTCAATAATGTAGATACAAAGCAGCCTGGTGGGGCTGCATGAAATATCACCAGCTTGGGCTTTGTTTCATGCCTTTAGCATGTGGCCTTTCCTTGTTGTTAAAGATTAAGCAGCAACCAAAGAGAAACAGGAAATGAGAGAAAGAGGATCAAAATTCTAAAACTTGCACATCATTTTCTAGATGACTTAAAAATAATTTATTTTTGTCAGCTGTGGTGCTTGAACTCTGGACCAGGGCACTGTCCCTGAGCTCTTCAGCTCAAGGTTAGCACTCTATGACTTGAGCCACAGTACCACTTCTGGTTTTCTAGTGATTAATTAGAGATAAGAGTCTCACAGACTGAGAATGTACTAGGACAGTACAAGGCCTTTGCTTTGTCTAGCAAGGGGCTAGCACTCTGCCATCTGAACCATAGTTTTACTTATGGGGTTCTGAAGTTTTTGAAGAATCTCATGGACTTTTCTTCCTGGTCTGACTTTGAATCACAATCCTCAGATCTCAGCCTCATGAGTAGCTTGGATTACAGGTGCGAGTTACCGTTGCAGCTCTTTTGACTCTTTGATACACCTATGTACATATACTACCATGTTTCACAGCCTGATGTCTATTAGTCCATGGAGTCTTCCTCATGCCATAATTCTTTGAGCTGGTGGGTATCATCCATTTGGCCTTGACAGCCTTTTAGAACCTGGAGAACTTGAGCCAATCATTTATTTTATAGACATCTTGCAGCCACATAAATAATGTCCTTAGAGCGAGGATTACTAGGCACTAAAAAGGTTACAGGTAGCCTATAATATCCTTCAGGGAAATCTCTATAAATCTGGAGAGAGTGATGTAAAAGGGTCAAGTCCCTCTCTGTTCTTTTTGCCATAATCTGTTACTATACAGTATAATATAAAGAACATTGCACTGTTGTCTACCTAAAAGTAAATACCCTGCATTTGGACTGACCTTGAATCTGTTCAAGTAAAAGATGGTCAAGCCTCTTGGATGAAACTTGCTCTTTTCTTCCACCCAGGGCTGAATCTGGGTTAGCCTAAACATTGCCAGTGACTGGCTCAGGAATAAACTTGTAATTCTGGCTAGCGAGGTGGAAGTCTGCTTAGTGCTTCCTGTAAAATTACTTAAGGGCACAGGAGGCTGAACCCTCTTCCTTCTCATGGCCTTTGATGTTTCTGAGCAAGCGTATAAGACTTAGGGACCGTGGAGTAACTAGACTGAGAACTACAACATGGCAGATGATAAAGGTACAAGACAACAAAAATCCATTGTTGGATGATTTGTTGAGCTGCTTGGTTGAACTCTTCTGGCCCTCAGATTGCCTGCTATACAATCGATGCATTTTTATGGGTATGTTGGATATGCTATAACTTTCAGCTGACAAGCTTCTGACTGACACACCTGTTGCAAACAGAGATGTAGCCCCTATCCTAGCTCTCCTCCCATCTCTAGGGTACCCACTCCAGGCTAGCTTGTTCCTTTGTGAGAGCAAGGATTGGGGCTTTATGGATACCTTTGCAATTTCCCACCTGAATCTCTTTCTCACTGCTTGATCAAGATTGTCTTTTAATCTCTACTCATGGAACAGAACCCATTAAATGAAGTCTCCAGACAGGCACATGAGAGTCACATGGGCCTTGGGCAAGGGCTTTGAACACATTATACTCTGTAGAAGATGACAAGCAGACAATAAGAAGAGGTATTTGGGATTGCTGGTTATTAAGACAATCAAATGAAAACCACAATGAGGTACCCTTCCCACTCATTCAAGAGATGGTAAGTACAGCAAAGGATAATGACAGGTGCTGGTGAAGATATGGGAAAATATCTTCCCTCCCTGCCCTGGACTTGGCTTTGTTTTCCCTCTGCCAGCAGTCATCTTGCATACTCCGTGGGTTCCAGCCTCTCCCATTCCCTTAGCACGTGCCTTGGCTGCTAACCTCTTCCTCCACAGTACGTTTGCTCATTCTCAGAGAGCTGGTGTTTACTACACCTCCCAAATTAGTATCGTCTGTGAATTTAGTGCCAGCTGTTTACCTCACCTCTCTGGCTCATTAAGAGTAATGGAAGTGTAAGGCGCTTTAATTGCAGTGGGAGAGAGACAAAGCGTGGCTGCCATGAGCTTCAAGGGGCGCTGCAAAGAGTGCCAAGAGTTGCCACATCTTCACTAGATGGAGAAAATCTCAGAGCACCTGAGAAGCTGGTGGGACAAGTCCAGAGTCAGCAGCAGGTATGAGCCCCTTTTCCTCTAGTGGCTCTGTGCTAAGCAGCTTTCTCCAGGCTTGAACTGGGCCCCAGAGACCCCAGAACATCTCATTTCTCCATTTACCTGATTGCTCTCTCAGGCTAGAACATCCTTTCTAATTAAGAGTTTTCCCACCTCTCAGGGATAATGACCGTAGAGGGTTTGATGTGGGGCAACCATAATATATCAATGCATGTATTTGTCATGTTATTTCACTGTTGTAAACTGACTTAGCAGAATGTAAAAACAAAGAAACAAAAAAACCCTCAACAGTCAAGTGAAATGTATCTGGTCTACCAATTGAACTTTGGTCAACATGCAACCATCAGCATTTGAAACCTGAGGGAATCCAGACAAACAGAAACTTGCATTGGTGTTAGCCTGGATGTTTTAAAAATGTGAACATATCAAATTCATTCATTTTTGCTAAGCAACTTACTTGAAATATAATTCCCACACCATACCATTGGGGATGACCACGTGGTATAATTTGGATGTGGTCTTCAAGTGTACATTTCACTGTCAAGTTCATCAGATTGTGCTACCGTCACCACAATCTCATCTTGACCATCTTCATCATCCCAACAAGAAGTCCTTATGGACATTAGCTTTCACTTCCCCTAACGTCTCATCCCTGGCAATCAAGATCTGCTGTCCAATCTCTATCAACTGATCTATGCTATACACTTCCTACAAATGCATGATCTAGCCATGATTCCTATCTTTTACTTAGCATGCTATTTTCCAGGTTCATCCACGTGGTAGAATGTATCAGAACTTCATTCCTCTTGCTGGATAATTCACTGTATGAATATACCATGTTTCCATGGTGGCTCTTTGTATGATTTCCATTTTTTCACTGTCGTGAATCATATGGCTATGAACATTTGTGTGTGAGTTTTTAGGTAGAATTTGGTTTTCATTTCTTTGGGGTACATTCATGGGTATAGGGTTCCTTGGTTGAATAATATTTGTGCTTAAAATTTGGAAGGATGAATGTTTTCCATCTTAAATTCCACCTGTAGTTATGACAGTTGAATGCCTTCACAACTTTATCGGTATTTATTGACTGTCATTTGATCATAGCTATCCTGGTTGGTGTAAACTGGTTTACATTGCGATTTTTTGCTTATATCCCTGATGACTAATAGTGCCGAGTATCTTGTATATGTTTATTAGCCATTTATATTTCTTCTTTGCAGAAATGTCTATTCATATCCTTTCCCCTTGTTTAAAAATTGAATTGCTTATCTTATTGTGGTTCTTTATGCATTTTGCAAACAGATCCTTTATCAGATGTATGATTTGCAAGTATTTTCTCCTATTCTGTGCAGTCTCTGCTTTCTTGGTGGAATTGTTTGCAGAAGAAAGGGTTTCAGCTTTTATGAATTCTAATGTATTTCTTTTTTTTGCTTGTGATGTTGATATTAGGCAATAAGAAGCCATTTCCTAAATCAAGACCAGGAAGTTACATGCCTATATTTTCTTTTAAGAGTTCAATACTTCTAGCTTTCACACTCATATCTCTGATTCATTTGAAGGTAATTTTTGTACATGAAGACAGCACTCATGTCCTTTTGCATGGATCGTCTGTTTGGTTTAGGATTTTTTTTGGGGGTGGGGTATAAGGTCTTACTATGTAGTCCAGGTGGGCCTCAAACTTTCAGTCCTTCTGGTTCAGCTTCCTGAGTGCTGGGATTATAGGCATGTATGTAGTCTTTAAAAATTAACTCAAACCTTTCTATTTGTATGCTGTCAGGATACAGCCCATACCCTAGCTCAGGCTCACCTCCGAGGGCACTAAAAGTTGAATAAAGGAATACATGGGATGCCATTATGGCAAAGAACCAACAGGTTTAGGAACCAGACTTGCATTTGACCTGGAACCTTCTCAGATAGCTGTCCTCTCCTCTCCTGACTGGCAAATGGGGGGCAGCATTCCCTTTGGGGAACACATTGGCATTTAATAAATGCTGAAAGAGAAAATGTGCCTTGGTGATTTTGTCCACAAAAGAGCCCTGCCTGTGGGAAGCACCAGGCTGCTTAAGTTTCAGGTTGTTGTATGTGTTTTCCTGCCATCTCTCACTTCTCAGCTACTCTCTAGCTAGTGCCACTTGTACTCACGTGCTATAAAACTTTGCCTTTGTCAGGGAATATTTAAAAGAATGAAGCAGAGGTGAAGGGGAGGCAGTAACAGAAACATTGGACCAATTTGGCTCTTCCTCAACCTCGCATCAGGTCAGATACCAGACCATATGAAAGGTGCTTAAAAGTGTGCATTTTCCTCAGGGTACCTTCAAGCTGTGTGTGTGTGTGTGTGTGTGTGTGTGTGTGTGTGTGTGTGTGTGTGTGTGTGTGTGTGTGTGTGTGAGAAAGCTAGACAGACCAGACAGGTTACCTTGGTGCCTTCTTCTTGCCCAGTGTGGGCCTCCTGCAGTGGGCGCCTGCGTGCTCTGTCCTCAAATATCACCACAATCTAATCAGAGCATCCTTGAGTCACCCAAACAAATTACTTCCTTTAATTTTGGTGGATCAGCCTTCCAGACTTCAACCTTGAACAGACAAAGTGAGTATCTCAAGGACTATTATTATGTTGGAGAGAGTAAGGTGAAGAGAGAATGAGGGTCTATTTTCCTGTTGCTCAAGTTCATGTTGGCCTTTCAAGCTCATCAAACTCAAGACTGCTTTTACCAGCCTCCTAGCCCCAAGCAGTGAATTTTCCTAAAGCCAGTGGACTCCAGGCTCAGCCCTCACATGGATCTGCCTCTGTATCCCAAACTAGAGTTGAATGAGAACACAGGTAGAGGGGCCAATTGTCTGAATACCTTTGTGAATGAGCTCTCACTAGGCCTTACCTGCTTGACAACACAGGGGATAAGACTTAAACATAGCTGACACACCTCCCTCCACCTGACTTCCCATGACATTACCCTGTGGCTCACATGAATATCTATATTGTACTCTTTCTCCACGTAAAGCTATGAAACTGCCTCTCCACCCCTCACCCCTGCCCCTGCCATACAGCTCCTTTACCTCTATGTGTCTGCCAGGGGTTCATATTTGGCTTGATTCAATTCCATGAAATCCAGCCTGTGACAGTTTGTTCTGCCTCAGTTTCCCTGAGGAGCCATTATGAGGATAGCATAAGCTACTCAAAGGCCTTTTGGGCAGTGTGCACGGAAAGGCATAGACACCAGCCTTATTTGTGTCACCACTTTCCCTGCTTTTGGCTGGTCCCCATCCTTTTTAGAAGCCTTATGTGAGGAGTCAAAACACATCACCCTCCCTCTTTCTTTCCCTCTCCTGACTCCCTTGATCCCAAGTTTCTAAAGCTCTTGCCCATATCTCCCCTCCAATCTCCCTGGTCTCCAACCTTCTTTCCAATTCCCCAGGCCACACGGGGCACACACAGCTCAGATCTGGGACCATGGTCTCTGTTCTCCACTGGCCCAGCAGTCCATTTGTTTGAAGTCAAGCTTCCATCCCTCAACATGGCTAAGTAGCCACAGCTTGAAACCTCTGGAGCTATGCACAACAGCATGTGCAAAGAGCTTCTCACAGACTTGTCTCTAGTTCCTCCATCCTCCCCTCCTTTAAAAATGTCTGTGTGGGCTGGAATATGTCTTCAAATTATTTGCTTTGTGTTAGCAAATAATACCTATTTATATACCTGAGAAATATAGAAAATAAGAGATAAAAGTTACCAAAGTAATGTATGGTAATAGTGCAAGTAAAAATACAGATACACTTAGACATGAGAAATGATGCAAGTTAATGCCATTTAGAGATTATTTAATAGAACCTTTTTAGTGACATATGTTATAAGAGAAGTTAAGCACGGTGATTTGACAGTGATTATGGCTTTAATTCCTTTTGCTCCAATGATCTGTTATTTCTGTCATGGAGAGCAAGTGTGTACACTTAAGTACTGACATTTCTAGATTTTATATCACCTGCTATCTGGACCAAGATATTGTTTGAAAACTTAGAGGAATTGACTTCACAATGGTGTCTTACTTGCTGCAGACATTGTTTTGGAACTTTTAGTTGTTAAGAAAAGACTCTAGCACTTGTCTGACAATTACAGAATAACTCATTTCTTTTAGTATGTTTCATCATCTCTAAGAGACAAGGTTCCCTTATAACCCCATTTGGGAAACACTGCTTCACAATTAGCCATCTAACCATTCACAGGTCAAAGTCAATGTCACAGGACTATAAAACAGAAGGCCAAGTGGAGCAGTAGAGACTGACTTCTGTGTGAAGCACAGAGCAGGGAATAGAGTGAGTAGCTAATGGTATTCATAAACTGAGTGAATCTGGTCACTCATGGCCTAGCTGTTTCCTTCCCTTCAAACTGCCTATAAAATCAGCCTCTGAAGGCAATTTTAAGGAGCTACATGACTGCCTGGCACTGGTGGCTCACGTCTGTAATCCTCGCTACTCAGGAGGCTGAGATATGAGGATTGCGATTCAAAGCCATCCTGGGCAGGAAAGTCCATGAGACTCTTCCATTAAGTCTAGGCCTGGGCAGTGTGGCTCAAGTGGTAGAGCACTAGCCTTGAGCTGAAGAGCTCAAGGACAGTGCCCAAGCCCAGAGTTCAAGCCCCATGACCAACCAATAAAAAAGAAAGAAAGAAAAGAACTACACAAATGCTCTAGACAAGCTATGTATGCATGTATGTATGTATGTATGTATGTATGTATGTATGTATGTATGTATGTATGTATGTAGTTACCTACTTGTCTATCTATGCTTATACTGGGACTAAAACTCAGGGCCTCATACTATAGCTTGTCTTTTTCACACCAAGGCTAGAGCTCTATCATTTGAGCCATACCTCTACTTCCAGCTTTTTGGTGATTAATTGGTGATAAGATTTTATAGACCTTTTTTTTGGGGGGGGTAGGGAGGGGCCTGGCTTTAACTGGTAATCCTCAGATCTCAGTGTCCTGAGTTATTTATGTATATTTTAGGACTAACAGTTTAAAGGTGTTCACTAGAATATGACAAAACTCAAGAAATCATAACTTGGTTGACATTTTGTTGAATCCACATGCCTGTCTAGCCTGGTCAGTCCCATCTGCACAGGACAGGGCTCTGGGGCAGGAGCACAGATGCCTCTATCGTACAGCCATGGCCTTCCTGATCCAGCCATAGCACACAGCCTCAGTCATATTGAGTCCCATGGCACAGGAAATAGAATGCTGGCCATTTCCATAGGTCCCATGTGGCAGGAAGCTGCTGGAGCACCTCACTCCCGGGCCCATCTGACCCCATAGGAAAGTCTTCACTGGGGGCTGCCAGAGCCGAGGTCTTGAAGGACACAGGCACAGCAATCACTCAGACTGGAAAGCTTAAGCACTGCTTCCTAACTGAGTCATCTTCTCCATCAGACCGACTGGAGTGATGTCTTGCAATACCAACCTCATGGAAAATTTGCAGACAAGTTGAAAAATGGTCGTTGACCCTCCTGCCTTAAGGAGTTTGTATTGAGTTTAGAAGACAAGACCTACATTAAATCAAAGAAGCCTTTCTTAGGATGAAATAGTTGCCATGAGGTAGATATTGAGATTCACACACAGCTGTGGTTGCCTCAGCTGATGTGGCTAATTGAAAGAGCTGAGCACCAGTTTGCATAAGGAGGGACCACAAACTGGAGACTTCAGCTACACTGCTTAAGTTGGGCATAATTTTAGAGACTGGCAGATAGAGATCAGGGAACCAGCACTGGCAGGTTGATTTTTGATGAGTACTGGGTCAGGTTCTTCCATGGTCTTCCCGGATGCGTTTGAGTAAAGACCTGCTCTTTTCTTTTTTCTACTCCTTATTTTTTTAATTGTATTTTATTGTCAGGGTAATGTATAGAGGGGTTACCGTTACATTCATCAGGTAGTGGGACTACTCCTTATTTTTGAATCAGCATATATTACAGATATGAAGGGCTTTTATTGTGATAAACTCTACACATGCAATCAGCGTACTTTGGACACGTTCCTTCCCTTTCTTTTTTTTAATCAGGTTTTTAATTTTTTTAATTGTCAGGGTAATGTATAGAGGGGTTACACTTACATTTGCCAGATAGTAGGTGCATTACTTCTCAAACATTGATACCCCTTCTCATGTTTTTGTTCCCACATCCCTCCCTCCACCCCCTCCCAATCATCTTGTTTTCCTCTATTTGGTATAAAACTACTGTTTTTCTGTTGATTTTATACCTGCCTGTATAGATGAAAGTGTTATTCAGATCTGGTGTGTGTGTGTGTGTGTGTGTGTGTGTGTGTGTCTGTCTGTCTGTCTGTGTGCATGTGCATGTGCAGCGTGCACACGTGTGCTTCTGTGCACTCACATGTGTGTGTAGTCCTTTAAAATCTTTCAAATATAGGATCATAATATTTGCAAATAGGAGTAACTTCTTACTTTCTTATTGACCTCTTTTATTTCATCTTGCCTTATTGCTCTGGCTAGGTATTCTAATACTGTATCAAGGAGGGTCCCCAATCCTTTTTATAAGGGCATTAATCCTACTCAAACCAGCCTTATGACCTCATTTAACTTTGATTAGCCTCATAAATTCCCTATCTTCAAATACAGTCACATAGTGGTCAGGCATCCAACATGTAAATTGGGGACACAATTCAGTCCCTAGCAGATGGTAATGAGGTCATGGCTGTGCATTACGTTCCCAGGGCTCAGCTTCCTGCCCTGGCTCACTGCATAGCTAGCAGTTGGCCTGGGTTTGCTCCCAAGGTGAAGAGGTTTGACACTGGCATGGCAAAATGGCAGAGCCCAAAAGCAGAGTCTTTGCCTACATGTACGGATGAGAAAAATCACAACACATAGAAATAATGCCATGTTCTCTATAAGAATGCCACAGTCCAAATCCTAGACCCCACTGGGGATTAACTTTTAAATACAATTTCTATAATAACCATTTCACAGACACCACCTTAAACAAGTCTGGGGCTGTGTGTGTCTCATCCAGATATATAACCTCAGCTGATTCGCTGAGGCCATTGGAAACATTCTGACCCCTGTAACTAACAGGCAACCCAGATCCCAACCATGTCTCCAGGGGTGCCTAGGACATACGTAGGAATTCACTTATTCCAGTCTTTAGCTCTGGGTCTGGATGAAGGAAAGTAAACGACCGCACCACAACCCAGGTCTCTAGTGACAGTTTTGAGTTCTTTTCATCTGGAAGATCCCAAATTCAATCAAGTGACAGGCCACCCGAGCATCTAAAAGATTTTCTTTGTCCATATACTTGGCATGAGGCATTTTAAGGAATGCCAGTAGGCATTGTGGGACTGCCATCACAAGCAAGCATTAAAGTTCAGGATGGGAGGGTTAAGTGCCAGGCAGAGGTGGTTTGGGCCTGGTCATTTATGCCTGGCTTTACTGATCCCTCTTATACCAAGAGGTCTATTCTTGACTCCACTAAGAAACCCAAGGGCATATGCTGTACTCAGTAGACTCTTCTAGAAAGTTATTCACATATTCCTATAGTTAGAACAGGTACATACACAATAACCAGGTGCAGACAGGCGATTCCACTAATGATCACCATCTGGATGAAGAGACTGAAGAAAAAAGGGAAAAAAAGAGGTAGAATTTTCCCTTCTTTGTTTTCTTATTTCTGGTGGCTTAAATATTGTGTTTAATTTAAATACAGACATGATCCGACCACAAACATTATGGGCAGAAAAAACCAACACAGCCCACTTGCGGAGAGATTGTTCTTTTCAGGTAGGAAGTAAAAATAGTGCTTTGCTTCATCCCAGGTGTTCCTGGCTCTTTCCTGGCACGCACCACCTCACTTCTCCGTAGGACTTTTCCAGTAATGAGTTTCATTCATTTCAGGGAGGAGTGATGGGAGGAAGAGAGAGCACAGAACATGAGGAACAGAGTTAAGACGAAATCTGGTAGCATACCCTAGTCATGTCCACGTCACGCCTTGGCTCTGAACCCCAGAAGCAGAGCCTGGAACTAAGTTCATGGCTTCCAAATAAAGGAATTAGGAATGCCACTCTAAGTTACTGGGGTGACTTTGTTGGGATAATGATAAGGAGCATTTGCAGGGTTATCATCTGTGTCAAGGGTGTTCGAATCCTGTGTCGTGCTCTCCTGGCCCTTGGATCCTGGATGCCTCCACCTCCAGAAGTAACAGGTGGGAGAGAAGGAGCTGAGCCCAGCTTCCAGAATGCCCCTGGAACAAGTGTCCCTGGTCTGCTGGATATTTTTGTCACTTGGGGAGAGGAGGCGTCTGTCAATCCTAAAGATCCACCCTTGGCAGATTGTTATAGACCATGAATTTCTTTCTTTTGGAGGCTGGGGGAGAGGTCTGCACCTGACTTTTTCCCAGGTCACCCAGCAATCTCTCCCCATCCTGTGGGACACCAAGGGGTCTGACCTGGCTCTAAGGAGAAGCACAAGAAGCAGATATTATTGCCTTTTTCTCTGTAGCCCCAGAGCCAGGACCAAAACTGACACAGTTGGCAAGTGCTAACAATTCCATCTTAACTTACCATGGGACCCAGAGATGAAAGAGTCAAGGTTGCCCTTTCCTCCCAGACAGAGTAATGCTTGCTAGTCAGGCAGATACCCGGCTAGGACTGCTCAAGGTGGCTTTGATGGGTGCAGGGGAAGAGAGCCTCTTTGGTTGCAGTGGAACAGAGTTGGGGTTAGGCAATAAACTAGACTTTCCAGAGTCTGCTACTCTTGGAACTTGGTGAAAAAATCCAGGTAATTTGAAATCTCTATCATTTACATCTGTGCATTGTGTAGCATTGGTAGAACACATGAGGACACTGGGTTTGTGACTTCCTTCAGTCTCTTTACTCCTATAGTCAAAGATTGGGACAAAGCCAATTCCTGAAGGCAGCTGAGGTCCCAGCCAAGGCCCTGGAGCCTGGATAAAGGGGGAGTGTTCTCTGTGATAGGATTCATGGTGATGTCTGAGTTCCACTGAGCAAAGCAGTTTCAGGGTCATGGGAGGGCTGGCCTTGAGACAGGTGCTGCTTCAGTTAGATGAAAGGAAGGGGCCAACCTCACCCTAGAGTATGGCTGCAAGCACTGAATCTTTCTGCTGCTGGGTGTGGCATTACGTATGTCCCTAATCATAGCTTCCTAGGAAACTGAAGCAGAAAGGTTGTGAATTGAAGACCATGCTGGGCAACACACCAACAAGACCCTGTCTCAAAAAAAGTGTACTTGTATAAATAAATATAAATATATATGTGATAAATGTATACACACAGTTATTCACATATATGCCAAGTGTGGCATAAAGCATGGAGGTACAATTAACTTCCATAAGTGGTAGAGAAGCTGGCCCTTTCCAACAACCACAGAGCTTTTCTCTCAGCCTATCTGCTTGGGCTTTGATGTGTTGTGTGAATCTAATAGGAATTTGAATGCTAGTTGTTTGTAGATGTTGTAAATTTGCTTAATTACCTTTTCTGATGTAAGAGAAATGTGTCAAGTGAGGCTGTTGGAAGAAAAAGGTGTTTGTGGATGAGGAAAGATGTCTGGTATAATGGAGTTGGAGCAGGCAGGAAGTAAATTGCTGATTCTTTTTTTTTTTTTTTTCCAGTCCTGGGCTTGAGCTCAGGGCCTGAGCACTGTCCTTGGACTTTCTCAAGGCTAGAGCTCTGCCACTTGAGCCTCAGCACCACCTCTGGCTTTTTTCTATGTATGTGGTACCGAGGAATCGAACCCGGGTCTTCATGCATGCAAGGCAAGCACTTTAACCACTAGGCCAAACTCCCGGCCCCAAATTGCTGATTCTTTAGATCAGGAAGAATTCTGAGAGATGTTAGACTTGGGGTTAAACCTTGCATGCTTGTGGCAGGAAGACTATAGAGGCATACACCACAGCACCCTCTTGTGGACCTGCCACCTCATTAAAATACCATCAGAGTGGGCCGGGAGTTTGGCCTAGAGGTAGACTGCTTGCCTAGCATGCACAAAGAGCCAGGTTCAATTCCTTGGTACCACATACATAGAAGAATCTGGAAGTGGTGCCCAAATAAAAACTTCAGCCAGTGAGGCTCAGGAGACCTTGCCTGGTTAGCCTTGTCCTGTGTACATGTCATCACTTTTCTGTGGGGAGTTAATGTTGTCCACAGTTCTACGGAGAGCGGACAACTGGAAGCTTTATGTGAGACATTTTCCTTAATTGTGCCTATGGCTTCTTCCATACTCCGTAACTGGTAACCTGTAAGTGATAATCACCTATAAGTGTGAGTGCAACAGTTTCCAGTGAGTTCAATGAGCCCTTCTAACAAATTGTAAACCTGAGAGGTGTCATGAAAACCTCCTCAGAACTTGCAGTAGGTGTCAAAGTGAGAATGGACCATGAATGAACTCTGTGGGCCATCACAGAGCAGAGTTGGAGATCTGTGCAGGTGGGTAGAATCCTTTACCAGCTCAACAGCTTTTAAAGGCTGCTTTGGCTTCTGTGACTCAGTGAGCTGACCATAGATTGACAGTATGAATCAATGAGCCGATGGGGAAAATAGTGAAAGGAGCTCAGCTCTTGGTGGAAGACATCACAGTTCCCTGAGCGATGGTCAGCTTGAACGTTGGGTGCAGATACTGAGAAATTGGGGCTCTCACTGCAACACTCCTGATGTTTCAGGATGGCAAGAATCCTGAGTGAAATGTGCAAGTTTTAAAAAAGAATTATTGACCAAATAGCTGAAGTACATTCTTGCTTGAGGATCTCTGATTTCTAGGGTGAAAAGTGCATGGCAACTGTGGAATTTGGGGTGGAGAGGTGGGGTGGTAACAGGCTGCCAATGAAGAAACAGATGGTGAGACAGAACACTGCAGAATCCAGCCTAATATTGTCACAGACTGGTCATCAATACACTCATTTGGGTCAGTTACTAATGCTACTTTCGTCCATTTGGTGCTAGAGAGACATTCGTGTATTTGACACGGTGATGGAGCTACATTCAGGGAGGACAAACGAAAATGAGTATTTGGGTATTCATTCTAAGGCTGTCCTAGAGCTTTTTAAATGTCCTATCCAGGTTTTCCAGAGAAACAAACCTCATTTCTTCTTCAGGAAACCTCAGTTTTTTCTCTGAGGGTTTCAACTAATTAGATGAAGTCTACCCATGCTGTGAGGGCTAATCTGTTTCATTCAAAGTCTCTTGAGTTGAATACTAATCACATCTAAACCATACAATAAGGTAATAAAAATTCACAGCCACATCTAGACTGATGTTGGATCGAATAACTGGGCACTGTAGCCTAGGCAAGTTGTCACATAAAATCAACCTTTCCACTTCTTCTATGTAACAATTATTAGAAGAGGAACATGGAGGCTGAGGGTGAGGCTTTCTAATTCCATTTTCTCCTGCATTTTGCATATGAGCCCTAAAATCTTCCCACTGGGACATTTAAACTCTTTTTGTCTACCAAGCTATCAGAGGTTCTGTTTCCTTTTCTGCTGTTCTCAATTCCAAGTAGCTCATTAGTAGATTAGTAAAGACTTGGCCTTGTGTCTATATTTTACTTACCAGCTATCTCTCGGTTGGAATCAAGGAAAGCATTCATTTCTGTAACCAAATCGTGTAGACATTTATGAGGCATCAGATGATAGGATCAGAAGTGTTCTATGACTAAATCACAGAGAAGTCTGAGTTTCTCAGTGTAGGTAATCTTGAGGAGATTATAATAAAATGAGAACATGTAAGAAAAGTTTGTGTGTGTGTGTGTGTGTGTGTGTGTGTGTGTGTGTGTACATGCACAAGTATGAGTTTATGTGCCAGTCTGGGGCTTGAACTCAGGAATTAGGCACTGTTTTTGAGCTTTTATTTTGCTCAAGGCTAGCATTCCTCCACCACTTGAGCCACTGCTCTACTTCCAGCCTTTTTTTCTTTTTTAAATCAGAATTGTGTGGCAGTTTCATTACTGTAGGCATTTCAAATCATTGTCTTTGAAAACATTTCAGTCAATTCCAGAGTAACATGAAACTCACTTCTAGCTTTTTGGGCAGTCAGTTGGAGATGAGTCTCATAGATTTTCTTGTCAGGGCTGGCTTTGAACAGCAATCTTCAGATCCCTGCCTCTTGAATAGCTACCATTATAGGTGTGACCACTGATGTTCAACTGGAAAGTGTGATTTATATTGTAAATTTCCATCTCTGAGTTATTACGTGCTCACTAAATGTACATGCATACATTTACAAAAATGTTGTAGTTGATTTCATTGTCAGCATGGAAGGGACTAAACATTGAATGTATTCTAGGGATTTATTTGTTTGAAGGTGCAGAAGTATATTGATTACTTAATCTCTTGTAAAATTCTAAGGAAACTAATGAAATACTAATGGACAATCTGAATTTAAATGCAATAATAAGCTTCCCCAATAATAGAAGAATAAGGAGCCAGGTATGGTGGCTCACTCCTATAATCCCTGCTACTCAAGAGGAAGAAATCAGAAAGATCACAGGATGAGGCTAGCCAAGATGAAAAGTTAAAGAGATCCCATCTCAACCAACCTGGTCATGGCAGAGCTGGCCTGTGATCCCTGCTATGCAGGAGGGACAGGTAGAATCATTATCGCCTCAGGCAGGCGCTGAGTAAGAATGCAAGACTCTAACTGAAAAGTAACTAAAGCAAAAGGAGGTAGGGACATGGCTCAAGTGATAAAACACCTGCCTAGCAAGCACAGGTCCCTAACTTCAAAACATAGTAGTGCCAAGAAAAAATTTAAATATAAATAAAAGGAAAAAATGATTAATAATGAGGAGTACCATTGGTCAGGATTGACTGCTTTGAATGCCATATGTTCATCGAGTTTTACTAATGGGAAAGAACACAATCCAGGAAGTGTTGCATCAGTAAAATCGAAGACATAGTTAAGGCCCAAGAAGCGGGAGAACTATGACTAATTTCATTGCAAGATTGCCTGAAATGCAAAGTTCTGGGACACTCCTCCCCTCCATCTCCTTAGCCCCTGGCTGTGCCTGGACTGGCGTGGAGAAGTCAGGGAGCCAGGTGAGGCGTAAGTTATTGTTTCCATCTCTAGAAAGTGCCTAGGAGACAAACACTTGTGGAAGAAGCAAGGAGGTGTGTGGGAAGGGGTGGCCATGGTAACACCTGGACTATGTGTGCTCTGGACCTGTGGACATGAGCCCTCTCCTAGAGGCCTTTCCCACAGAGATTAGAACAAATAGGGGAGCATCATGGGCATATAGGTGTGTTCCCACAAATCCTCCTGAATCTCCCAGCTACAGAGCAGCTCACAGAGGAGATATCCCAATGCCCCAATGCCAAGGCCATATATGGCCTAAATGTATGCCTACTGCATCCGGGATGCAGTTGTCCAGTGACTCTTAGGGGGTCTGCATGACCTAGCTCACACCCATTGGCTCCTTTCCTGTATCCCCTCAGTGTGTATATTGGTGCTGATGTGTACTGTAGGTGTGTAAGCAAACACACATGAGGTTTCTCAGTCCACCCATGAATACAAGGTCTGATGTAAGGGGAAGTTGTATGCATGAAAAATCATGTGTGTGACTGTACCCAGAGCAGAAGAGGAGATTGTTGGAGTGGGAAGAGATCTGTGCTTGTCTTTATGCCATGGATGGACAAGAGAAGTGGAGGTCAGAGTAGGAGTCATACAGAAGAGTCAGGAAGCCGAAAGGGATAGGACAGAGGGCTGGTGAGGGAGGGAAGGGCAGGGAAGAGAGGCGAAAGCAGGGGTGGGGAGGGAGAGAGAGTTTGAGAAGAAAGGATTAGATGCTTCATTGGAAGGAAAGGAGGAAAGAAAAGTTGAGGCGAGATTAGATACAGCTTGTGTTGGGAAAAAACTACTTCTAATAAAACTTCTAGATCCTGTAAGGAAGAATGTTTTGGTTCCTGAGCATTGGGATCTCAGAGAAGGGTGGCCCAGAGTGGTGCCCTGTTCAAGAAGAGCCTTTCTGCCTTCTGAACCCTTGGAGCCCTGCAGCTGCTTCTGACAGTTCATCTGCTGTCCCGATGGCTGAGGCATGGGAGGTAGAGGTCTGGAGTCTCAACTCCAGCCACCTACTGCTGTTTTGCACTTGACTTTGAGGAACTTCATGAAGACATCCTCAGAATGACCTCTGCAACTCCCTTCTCACCCTGAGACTGTCCACCCCGAAAAGATTTCCATTCTCTTGGCCACTCCCTGCCACTGAACTGATAACTCAGACAGCTGTGGGGCACAGGAGTGTACACCCATGAGCTCATCAGCATTAGGCATACATAGCAGAGCCAACGCCAGATTGGGCTACATCCTCTTCCACTCTGTTCCCTTTGCTTTATTTCTCAGACTCTCCAGCTTGTGGCTTGGAAGGAAGTTCTGGCAAGAACCTATATGTATGATATGAAAACAAGATTCTGTGTATGCTATATATAGTTTTGCACACAGGTGTTACATAAGAACTACATGTGCTATGAGTCTGAAATGTAGTCAAAGTCCCAGATGCATAAATCTCTTTATTCATAGCCACGTGCATTTGTTTGTAAATGGCCTGGTGGTCCCGGCTCTGGTCCAGAGAATTGCTTAAAACCATACAAAATGAAGCACATTTGTCAACATGTTCTAAAAGCCAGTTCATAATAATAAAAAAAAAAAGTAGAAGAGAAAATGTCAAGTTGCTTCCAAATCAATCTAGAATTTAAAAAAAATGTACCCAGTAGAAGTTAATTATGAGAGTTTCTACCATTTTACACTCAAATACTCTTAATAATACCACATTTCCTGTTGAGAAAAAAATCTAGACTTCATAATCATTAAAGATGTTCTACAGTCTGGAAGCCTCCCTTTTCACAACTGTGTTTTCAGTGGTGCCTACTGAAGAACGTGCTATGGATATAGCATTCTGACCATGGAAAGATTTGATTTCTTGGTTTAATATGATGGTATAGATAACTGATTTGAAGATGAGCTAAAACTATGAGAGATTCATTAATGGATTTATTCAACTAGTATGGGATGAGTATGGTATTCTGGCCTTGGTTAGACTTTAGCAGGGAAGCAGGTAGAGCCCTTGTGGGCACTGAAAGAATGCACCCAAGGAAACAGATCCATATGTCAGGTACTAACAAGTCACGGCTGGGAGCTTGTGACAGGGGTTACTGTTGACCTTTCTGTAAGGTTATCTTAGGAGGCCCTTGAGGCGAGAATATGTACTCAACAGTGATGAAGCCTGTGTGGCTTCAGTGAGTGAGAGTGTGAATAGTAGGCAGATTGGAAAGGAAGTGAAGGCCAGATCATGTAGAGCAGGCTGCCATGAGTGATTTTGGATCTTGTTCTCAGTGATGTAAGAAGACACTTCAAGGTTTTGAATAACTGATAGGTGTGATTGACATGATGCTGACAGGTGCTATATGAAGAACTGGTTGCTCTGAGGGGGTAAAGACTGAGAAACCAATAAGTCAAGTATTCTAATAGTAAAGAGACAACAGTGTTGGTTTAGACCAGGGGCCTGAGTGGTAGAGATGGTGACTCTGTGTGAGTCCGTAGGTACTTTGCAGGTAGAATCATAAAGATCTGCACATGGATCAGATGTAGACTGAGGTAAACCAGGAGTCTCACTGAGTTTGCATTGAGCAACCTGGAGATGGACAAGACAGTATTACAATGAGATGGGGAGACATTCAAGGGTAGAGTGAAAGTGGAAAACTGAGAGTTGTTTGTATAGGTTAAGATCCTTGTTGTGTCACTAATGTATTTAGTGGACAATTAGCAATTAGCACTTCCAGGTTGTTCAGATGCTGTTAAACAGCAAAGAAGTCAAGGGCCCAGCCAAAACTTGAGCGGGAGCAGTGGGTGGGAGAGGGAGAAAGCATGAGAGGGGACTTCTTCTGAGCCAAGGAAAGGAAATATCCCTGGGAGGAGGGAGGATGGAGGGATCAAGCATGTTAGATATTGCTGATGTACCAAGTCAGATTAAGCCTGAAAGTTGACCATTGAATTGGCTAACGTACTAGTATATTGATAACAGCATATCCCATTGAGTAATATAGTCAGAAACCTGATTAGAGTGGGTGTTATGAATAAAATATTGCATGATCGCTAAAATTCTAAGCCCACCATGATATTTGGAGATGGTGTCTTTGTTCTCTCTGCCCCCTCACCTGTGAGAAAGAAAAGCCAGATAAAGACACTGTGTGGGGCCTCTCTATGAGCCAGGTAGAGGGATGTCACCAGAAGCCATGGTCCTGGCAATGTGATCTGGGACTTCAGCCTCCAGAACTGTCTCTTTAGTTTAAACTTCCCACTCTGGAGTATTTGTTATGGGAGAATAATACAGAGCAAAGAGCAAATGTGAAGGAATGTGGCAATAGCATGCACAAGTGGTACTAGAAGAGTGAGCAGTGAAATTAGGAGAATACACTGATACTGAGAATTTGCATTTAGAAAGACTTCAGTAGGCCAAAATTATCATGATCGGTTTTGAAAGAATTCACACATTGTGTGAAAAGGTCAAGTATTTAGATGTGACTTCATAATGGTTCAGGAGGCCAAACCTGAGATTTATGACTCATGGTACCAGAAGAATCACTCTGTGATGGAAATGCCAAAGAACCACACGCACACTGGGTTTGCTTCATATAAAAAGAAATACAGTAGACAATGGGGTCAGTACCCCCTTGAGTAAAATCTACCAGAACATACACCCACAGAGCCCAGACTTGCAAAGGGAGTGATAAGCCATAGGACCATTGGACACATTTTCAGAGTGAAAATCTGTTTCAAAATGAAAGGTGGTTAGCCTGGAGAAGACCCAGGAGGGAGAGATCTGACCTACCTAAAGAAATGACAGTCATTTGAAGGATTGTGGTATGGATGAGGGATCAGGTTCATGTACAGAAGCCCAAAGTACAAGGAGAAGTATCTATTTCTTTTTTGCAAACTGCCTCCCCAAAGGTAGTAGTGAGTGGGTGGCTTCTGTTCATTTTGTGTGGATTGGCAGGATTCTGGGCTCCCCCTGAGTTCTTCGGATGCTGTGACCTTTCTTCTTACACAGGAGAAATTGGGTTTTATCACTTCCCTGGTGATGTCTGAGACTCCAGAAAAAGAGACCCAAGGCATAGGTCTAGAACCAGCTGTGTCCTGTTGACCAATGCACATTTTGTGGCCAAGCCCACAGACAGGGTGGGGAGTCACCATGGGGTGTTTAGATATCAGAGAAGGTGACTCACTGGGGACTGTTGGTATGAAATATATGGCTAGCAGATTGTGACTTAAGATGAGAGAACTATAGAACTATATCTACATACTGTATAAATATAACATTATAACTGGATCCAGGCAATCAGCTGCCTTATGAAATAGTTGGCTCCCAGGTGGTAGAGATTTTCTAACTAGCTCATGTCTTTATTCTTCCATTTATTAAGATATTAAATGCCTGAAAATGTGCAAGCCACTGAGTTAGGTACTATGGGGAACAAAAGATGGGCAAAGACGGTGAGCTATGACTCATTATAGGAGTAATGAAAGAAGTTTTGGGAAGAAGAAAGAGTACATTGTGGTAGAGACAGCAGACATAAAGAACATGTAGCTGGAGCCATTATGAGGAGGATAAAAGGGACCATGAGAACCCTTTCAAAACAAACATTAACACTGTAGTATAGGGAAGAGAAATAAACTAAGATTTACTAAGTTCTAGTCTATGCCAGGCACAGGACTAAGCTCTGTGTGAATGTTTTATCTTCTAATCCTCATAAGTGGCAAAGGCTTCATTCCCATTTATAAATGGTGACACTGTATCTCAGAGTGTGCTCACAAGAATTGTGCTCTGGTTGGCCCAAAGTCTGCTTTTCTTACAGGAATCATGCCAGCTACACTTCAAAACATTTGATGACCTTCCCATAAAAAGCTGATTGAAGTTGATAAATGTGAGAAAAAAAAGATCTCCATTTAACAGCTGAAGAATCTGACATCACAGGTGTTGAGTCAGGCAGAAAGAGGGCTTTTGCCCTCATTGGCAGGAAAGGTCTTTCCTGCTCACCAAGTATAAAGTAGCCCGCAAAGGCCAGGAGAACACTTAGTAGGCAAAAGGCCCATGGCTTGATTCTCAGCACTGTAGTGAAGCCAAGTCCTTGGCTCTTGAGTTATCCTCACTGGTGGGGTGGCTACCACTGGATGACCTGAGCTTTTCGTCTGAAATGGTCTCTACTCATTCCCTTGTAACTCACTTTCCCCTACTAGAAGATAAACTCCATCAGTATGACATTGCTTTTTTATTTTTCAGTGCTCAGCAAATCAAATACACATATTATGTGTTACCTACTCAGTTATTTATTTTTGGTTAGTTGTGGGGCTTGAACTCTGGGACTGAGCACTGTCCCTGAGCTCTTCAGCCCAAGGCTAGCACTGTATCACTTGAGCCACAGCGCCACTTCCAGTTTTCTGATCATTAGAGATATGAATCTTCATGGACTTTTATACTTGGGCTGGCTTTGAACTGTGATCCTCAGATCTCAGCCTCCTGAATAGTTAGGATTAAAGACATGAGCCACTGGCACCTGGCTCTAATAATTTATTTTTAATTGCACATGACTTTACTATTTTTGGTGATTTAATAGCCCATCTTACATTTTGTCATTTTCTTCTAGTACCATTTGATTTCCTTCCTAACACACATCTGTTTAAAATTTATTTTTTACACTATCTTTAAGTAATTGTACAAAGGAGGTGCCACATAAGAAAGTGCTTCATCATCAGTGTCACCCCTTCTACATTCTAATTCCCCTTTGCATCATCCCTTTACTTCATTTTCTTAGTTATACAATGAATTCTTGACTTCATTCTCTCTCCCTTCCCCCTTCATTCATTTTCCCAACTCACATTCCCCCCCTTGGATGTACCCATTTCCTGGTGTCATTTTGGTGAGCTTTGACATAATCTTGCTAAAATATTATACTATTTGAGCTCTACATAGTCTATTATATTCATCTAATTCATTTGTAATAATTTGCATAAGTATGTTTACTTATACATGTAAGTAAGTATCTTTACTTATAGATGTATAGGCACATTCTAACTACCACAAATGAGGGAAGCCATGCAACCTTTTTTCCTCTGGGTTTGCTTACTTTACTTAATAAAATTTTTTTTCAGGTCATTCCATTTCCTTACAAATGGTATAATATCATTCTTTCTGTTGGATAAGTAAAATTCCATTGTGTATATAGACCTCATATTCTTGATCTAGCTGGGGCATCTTCCATGTCTTAGCAGACTCGTGATGCAATGAATATAGTTTTGATGATGGCTTTGCTGTAACTTTGTGTTCTATTGGAGAAATGCCCATATATCTTTTAGTTTGGATATAGTGAATATTCTTTTTGTATGGACTTCTGAGTTTGTTAGTTTGAAAATGGCATGTTACCCTGTGATTAAAGTATAGTTTCCATGTATGTTTTTAATACACTAATGAGCTGACATTGATTCTCTCTGTATTTTGAAGACACCATTCTGACTTTCTTTGTTGCTTTGGAGGAGAGCTGTCAGTCTAGTTACTGTAATTGCTATTCCTGAATGATGATTTTGTTGTTAAATTCTGGATATTTCTAATACTTTGTGACTTTAGTTTTTAAAAATTCATTATATTTTACCTTGTTTAGAATTGGTTAGCTTCTCTGAAATCAAGAAATAATGTCAAGTCTAGAACATTCTGAGCTATTTTCTTTGCAAATATTTTATCTTCCATCTATTCTTTAAAAGTAGCCTATGAAGCTCCACACTTACACTTATGTTGTATCTTCTTATTCTTTCTCTCTTGTCATCAAACTTTTTTTCATTATACCTTTCTCCTTTTTCTCCCTGTTGTATTCTGTGTAATTTTTGATTATTTCCTCTGGTTTGTTAGACATTTGATGCGTCTAACATGGGGTTTAACCCATCTAGTTTACACCTGGTTTAATTACTATGATTTTATTCCAAAACATTGTATTTTGGCTCTTTAAAATAGGTTTGTTCAATATTGATAATCTCGTACTTCTTTGTAATACTATAAATCCTCTTTTATGTCTTGAGTTAGTACTCATTTACAAACCTTTATGTGAGAATTCCATGCCTCTGGATGCCACAGGTCTGGTTCTGTGGCCATTTCCTCACACTGGCTGGCAGTCTTACATGTGAAGTGATTTTGCCTTTCATTAGAGAAAAGCACAACGAGCACCCTGAGTCAAAAGTAGATTTCTTGAGAAAGAATTTGATTGGTTCTGCCAGTTACTTGGAAGACTATCAACTGGAACCACTTTAAATTTGGAGGATTTTGTTTTATCATGTAGTTACTTTTTCCTTCTGTTCCCATTTGGTGAGAATTCCAGTCTTGCATTCCTGTATATGAGATTGTATTAGGGAAGACTTTTCATGTCATTATTTTCCTCTCCGGACCAAGGGAGAAGCATTTTCTTGTGTTATAAAGTTTTTCATGGTTAGAAATCTAGAAATCTTTTTTTTCCTGGACCAGGAAGCTTCATGAAGTTATATTCTATCTACTTGCCAAACTGGGTTTGGGAATTTCCTTCTGGACTCATTCATGTGGCGATTGGAAGACTCCAATCCTCAAAGCTATTGGCATGGTCGTAACATAGTTTTTAGCTTTCTTGTCTTTAGATGAGGGAGAATGTGTGTGCCTTATGTGTGAGAAGGAGGAGCAGGAGGAGGAGGAGGAGGAGGAGGAGGAGGAGGAGGAGGAGGAGGAGGAAATGATAGCATGCAAGATTGAAGTTATAAGCTTTTCATTACCTAATCTCTGCAGTGACATACCAATTATACCAGCTCTGGTACAGAGTGGGAGGAGATTTTACCAGGATATGAATACCCCAAATTGGGGACTCTTGAGGGTCACTTTGGACACTGCTTACTACAGTAGGTTTGGCATGTATGTTGATTGATGAGCTTTGCTACTTAAATCTAATGTGCTATACAAGGACAAGGGAAGAGCTTGTAGGACTTTGGCTTGAGCTACATTAAATCATTGGTAGAAAATTTCTCTTGATCCACAGGCTTGTGAAGCCTGTGAGATATTTAAGTGAATTTGTTAAGTTGAACTCCAGAACATTTGTTCAGATTGTTAAGAGGTTAGAAGTCATAGTCTATGGAGATAGGATCAAGAGCTTGAGAGCTAGGTAGATCACTTAGTTGTATTCTCACAACCTTAAATGCTCAGAGGAATCACATGAGAAGTTAAAAAAAATTCAGACAGTAGGCCATTCTCCAAATCAAATCTCTGAGGGTGGTGCCTGGTCAGTGGGAATTTGAAAGATCTTTAATTCCAATATTCAGGCAAGTTGAGAACCATTGACAAGGGTTGACAACAGTGAAGAAGCCAATGAGAAGAGAAGGGAGCCCTCCATGTGTTAGGGTCCAGAACAGCTGCTGGTTCTAGAAAGGCAAAGTGAAGGCATGAGACAGTTTCTTTTGCAGGATGGGTGAATTGGTTGAGTACGTGGCTTTTGTGTGACTAGGCGGTAGGCCAGTGGAAGAGGGCAGCTTATGAGGCTATCATTTTGGTCACAGAAAGCACACAATCACTTTGGAATTTCAGAATTTAAAAAAAAGTATGATTCTCTTTTATAAAAGCAATCAGACTTAATTAGACCCAAAGTATTTACCAAGTATTCCTCTGGTCTTTTTAATTAGGGATAAAAGTTAAACAACTTTGAATCTGACACTCTTTAAGGATGGCTGATTCTGTGCAGAGATGTGGCTGGAGTCCAGCTGGAAGCTGCCAAAGTCAGGCTGCAAGAGGGAAAAGAGTAAATGCCTGGGACAGTCTCAAATCATTTTAGTAACCAAAATGCACATCTTTGCATGTGAGAAGATCTCAAGCAATCTGGTGCTTAGTAGGTTTGGGGATACTTTTCTGCATGTGGGGGTTTGTGCACTGAAAACTGCATTGCCTGATTTTGAGGTCTCCATGCACTACCCTCCTCTCCCCAACCTTTGTAGGCTAATGTACTTGGTTAGCCAAGAGATCAATGGCTTACAGTTAGGTATGTTATTAGCTCTGCATCCCCAGACATTGAAACTCCATAAATCCAAAGATCAGGGGTTAAAATTTAGCTTTGTTTTCTGTAGGCTAGAAGCCCAAAGCCAAGCTTCTTAGTCTTGCTAAGTCTACTATTTCCTCTGTGACATGCAGCTCCTGTCCTATCTCTTCCAATGCTTCTCTACTTACCTGCATAATGGAATTACAGAGCTTTCAAAATCCCAATGGCCAGGCCTCCTAAAGGCCACAGCTGCACTGGGCATGTGCACCCATTTCTGGGTGACTGAGTCTAGTGGTTTTTTATAACACTAAGACTGTTTTCTGATTGATTAGACCCATTATACCTAGGTGCTTTGGAAGATAACTTATTATTGGTCTGACCCAACAACATTCTGACTGGTTGCTAATTCCTAATCAGGTTTCTTCTGCAAACCCTCTCCCCAGGGTCATGGGAAGGTTGTTGAAACTAGACAGGACTAGAGAAGGCAGAGGCCAATTCTTTGAAGTAATGTCTCTCTTTTTCTCTTTTTTGGTGTGTTATGAGGTTTGACCTCAGCCTGGGTGCTGTCCCTGAGCTCTTCAGCTCAAGGCTACTCCGCTGCCCTTGAGCCAAGCTCCACTCCCCCTTTTCTAGAGGTTAATTGAAGATTAAAGTCTCAGGCCCTTTTGTGCCTGGCCTGGCTTTTGAACCTTGATCCTCAGATCTCAGCCTCTTGAGTAGCTAGGATTACAGGCATGAACCACCACGCCCAGCATAGTAATGTCTCTTTTGCATCTGCTTTCAGCTTATTAGGCCAATATGATGTCCAGGAGTTCTGGATCCCCATTATACCATGAGCTTCGGGAATGCAGATGCTGCAAAAGCTTCTAGTTTTTCTGCACAGATTAAAATAAAAGCTCCATCCATCAGTATGGGCCACTAGCTCCTTTTTACATCTCATGCGCATATCTCCTAGATCTGTACAAACAGCCTCACCCAGAAAGTAGTCTATATGGGATATCAGTAGATACTTCCCTATAAATACAACTGAGTCCTTTTCTTGTTAAAATAATCCCTGGCTCCTAGAGGTTCATCGATTCTTGGGAACCAGCCAGTCAGTGAAGGAATGTTAATATTCAATTTTGCTTTTCAGTGGCAGGAACATGTCTCCATCAGCACACGCTACTGAGATTCTAGCATTCCCATCTTTCCTTCCTTCTCTTTCAAATTGTTCCAAGCCCAGTGACATTCAAAAAGATGAGTCACTGTCTAAATGTGGAAGCTGTCATTCTGCCTGCACCACTGTCCCAACTTGGGTGCCGTGCCATCTCCATCTGTGATGAAAAGCATGGCTCTGACCCCCACGTGGGGGGGAATGGTTAGGATGATCTCCTTACGAGCTTAAAAGTGACTAAATCACGTTCAGCTATTTTTGGAACCCTCACCGGGACCAGAAGACTGGAGCTGATGCCTTAGAAATTTATATAATGAATATATATCAGAGACTGCAATAGCAGAGCACAAATAACATAATTCTTAGAGACTGAAGACCTGGGTTGCAGTCTTATTAAACAATGGTAGGACATGGAACATATGCTCCGTCTGGACCTCAGAGAGGAAGCAAGGCAAACCATATCATCTTAATTACTTTGACACTCCAAGCTTCAGATGAAAGCAGTGGGATAATACTAAGCCAATCAACAGAGACTATGACTGTGTCTTGCTCTTCTAATGGTTCTGATGGCTGATCTGGAGAGGTGGAGGTGAATGGAACTATTCTAGAGAATGGAACTGACTTTCTAAATGCTTGACAGGTACGCAAGGTTATTAATAAGTAGGCAGAGAGGACCAGAAAGTGGATGTGGGGCTGGAGAAAGTGTGAAGAGACAAGTAGAAATGAGGACTTCTTTCCATTCTACCAGTTTCCTAGTCTACCTGTAGATACAAGATGTGGAGCCTCTGTTGTTGGGACAAGATCATGCTGGGGACTCCCAGCAGAAGCTTATTATGGACTTCCTCTTCCTTGTTCCACTGGGAGCACATCTCTAAACAATGTGGGAATTCCCAGGGCAGAAGGCGATTAGTCCTCCAGAAAGTACCATAGAGAAGATGAGTCTACAAGAGAAGATTGGGCTGCACTTGAAGAATCTTAAATGCCAGGATGTGGAGTAAGGGTGGAGTGAGGGGGGTGGGCAATGGGGAGGGTTGTAGACTATTCTGTAGGCCATGACAGGGGTAGACTGAGGGGGCCATCAGTAGTGCTGCTAGGCCAGGGAGGTCCTAGGGGTCAGTAGAATGGCTGAGAAGACATGGAGCATTATCTATTTCTTCTATGTGGGGACATGTGAGCACTTTCACTGGAGAGGACCTTCTGCTTACTGGTAGCTTGGCCAATTCAAATCTTGTTGCTGTCTGATTTCTGTACCAACTACAAAGTGTCCCTGATGGTGAAAATGAGAAATTAGCTTTCCTACTAATTAAATGCAAATCAAAATGATAATAGGCTTGTGATTTCTTTTGTCTTTTAAATTAGCAAACTTTTTGTATGACAGATAGAAACACACTGTTCTCTGTGGTCAGGATGGGAAGAGGGATTGTCCTGCCCATAGATTGATGTTTTGTCTAAAAATGAGTTATAAACATCAGAAGGGAAATTGGGCCGTGGCTGTGAAATGCTTACACATTGGATGATTGTCTAGATTTGGTGGTGGTGGTGGTGGTGTGTGTGTGTGTGTGTGTGTGTGTGTCCATGGCGGGGGGGGGGGTCACACTGGGAAATGAGTAGAAAAGCAATTTCAGAAAGCAAAGGGGACAATGAGGATTCCTGGAGTAGAAGTTTTAAAATGCCTGTCCATAGACACATTTTCCTACAGAGCTGTCAAACTTCTCATCCTCCTTAGCAAAAACACCAGTGTAAGGTTAAAAACTTCTTCAAGGGCACTTATAACTCTGAAATGAAGCTCTTGCTTTTCTTGTAAATACATTGATGTGTGTCCCCTGCTTCCCCTCCCCCACCTCCTCACCTCCTAACTCTTTTAAAAATGAAATACTAATTATAAAAGTAGATGACGAGTCAGGTGCTATGTAGTTCACACCTATAATCCTAAATTACTAAGATGGCTGAGATCTTACGGTTGCTGTTGGAAGCCAGCCTGAGCAGAAAACTCCACAAAACGCTTATGTCCAATTAGCAATCAAAGAAATTTGAAGTAGACATATGGCTCAAGTAGTAGAGTGGGTCAGTGCCCAGGCTCTCAGTTTAAGCCCAAAGATTAGCATGTGCACACACACACACACACACACACACACACTCACACACACATACACACACAATGACAGTAAATGTTTTCCCTAAATGTCCAAAATTAACCAAACAAGGAACTGATAGTCTTGATTTTTATTTTTTTTTAAAGTGGCACTGGGATATAAACTCATTTTGCTAGAAGGAGCTCTAATTACTACATCTCCAGATGTTGTCTTCTGCTGATTAATTGTTAGGGTGTTGCTTCCTGTGGAAGCATGTATCTGGGTGTGATTCACCTATATTAGGGTTCCTGGTAATTAGGATAACAGGCGCATAACACTTCAGTTTTTCATTGAGAAGGTGTCTTACTTTTCTGCCTAAGATAGCTACAATCCCAACTTGATTTTTCCATTTTGTAAGTTTATGAATTTCCAGAGCCTGAGGTAAATGGTATAAAACTAGACAATAAAAATTTCCTCTTTTCTCCTTCCCCAACCCGAAATCCAGGCAAATGGCATAAAAGAAAGAATGAAAAGAAAGAAAAAAAAGGAAGGAAGGAAGAGGGAAAGGGAAAGAAAGATGAAAGAGAAAGAAGGAGCCAGGTGTGATGGCTACTAAGGAGGCTGAGATCTGAGGATCAAGGTTCAAAGCCAACCCCGGGCACAGAAGGACCTGAGATTCTTATCTCCAGTTAACCTCTAGAAAATGGGAAGTGGGGTTTAGCTCAAAGGTAAAGTGGTAGCCTCGAGATGAAGAGCTCAGGGAACAATGCCTGGAGTTCAAGCCCCAGGACCCACAAAAAAACCCAAATAAATAATTTGAAATACCCTACGTCCATTAATGTGTGGATGTGTGGGTTAGTAATATAAAAGAGAAACACAGCTGGGTACTGGTGAGGACTGTTGTTCCTAGCCAGTCCAGGCAAAAGCAAATTTAAAAGACCTCTTTTCAACCCATAGCTGAGAATGATGGGACAGGCCTGACCTCCTAGCTGTTTGGAAAGCTAATATAAAAACTATTGTGGTTCCAGGCCAGCCATGGAGCAGAGATATAGATTCTATCTCAATGGAAGAAGAAGGTGAGGAACTCCTGTCATCCCAGCTATGTCAGGAAGTGAGAAATAGGATTGTTGTCCTGTTGTCTACTGAGACAGGAAGTTAGACCCTACGTCAAAAATAACTGACACAGGGCCAGGAGTTTGGCCTAGTGGTTAAGTGCTTGCCTAGCATGCACAAAGACCCGGGTTCGATTCCTTGGTACCACATATATAGAAAAAGCTGGAAGTGGTGCTGAGGCTCAAGTGGTAGAGCTCTAGCCTTGAGAAAGTCCAAGGACAGTGCTCAGGCCCTGAGCTCAAGCCCAGGACTGGCAAAAAAAAAAAAAAATAACTGACACAAAAAAAGAGGTGGAGCTTGGGTTCAGTGGCAGTGCCAAGTGTTAGGTCTTGACCTCAAATGCTAGTATTGTGGAAGAAGGGAAGGAAGGCAGGGAGGAAAGGATGGCAAGGAGAGAAGGAAGGGAGGGAAAGAGGGAGGGAGGGAGGAAGGCAATGAAAAAGAATAGTAAATGTATGAAAATATGCTCAACTTTCTTCCTGATTACAGGCAAATCAAGATATAAAGGCATTCTGTTTCTTTTGTCTTCTATATTAGCAAGTCTGCTGTACTGCTGATAAAAATGCAGTGTTGTATATGATGAGGATCTGATTGTAGATTGATGCTTTGTGTAACTGTAGTTACAAACATTGGAAAGGAGTTTGGGTAATATCTGTTCCATGTACATATGTGGTATACTTTCTTATCTGGTAGTTTTAATCTCTTCATTGACCTCCAGTTAATGAACTCCCTAAGGATACCCTTTCTTCAGGAACATATGATGGTAGGTAAAATGAGATTGAACTCTCAGACTTCTCTAGTTGTCCCCTGCCAGTTGGCTTGTGTGGTTTCTTTGTTTAGTTCTAAGTCGGAGTATGTTTGTTGTACTTGCTGATCTGGTAGTTTAATTATAATGATGTACCTCTTTGAAATAGGAGAGAAAAAAATAAGGTTTTCTTTTGAACTATGAATACTATGTCAAATACATTTTTGAAGGGAGCAAAACAAACCCTTGAGGTTCAAAATCTGGAGCTGGTTATTCAATACTGATTCATCCATGAGATGAAGTATTATATTGCTAATAAAATTACGTTGTCAAAAGAAAACTTAGTAACTGGCAATAAAAAAGGTTTATAATTATATTTCAGTGGAACTCTAATGTCACTGTAAAGACTTGTTAACAATGTCCCTAGATGATGGAAATATAGGTAATTTTAATTTTCTTCTTGACATTTACTTAAAAATCTGCATAACAACTGTGCATTATTTTTGTCATCATAAAATACATTTTCAAATGTACTTTCTAAATGCACATTAATAATAATAATAAATGGTGGCTACATAGTTGCTAAACTTGCAAGTGGCAAAGAAGAGTTCCACATACAGGGATACAATAGAAACAAGTCAGTGGACGGTCACACCTGATAGGTTAATGGAAGATCAGCTATACACCTGGCCATGATGAATGATTACAGTTATGAGCAGAGAGAGCCATGGCCTTGACACATTCATTTAGTTCAAAGGCTTCAAAACCATGCAGATGGGCATTTTATATTCCAACGTGTCTTGGTCAAAAGAGTTATGTTTAAAAGTATGACATCTACTTAACAGTTTTAAAGAATTATTTAATGAACATTATCTATTTGAGAAACAAAAAATGTGTAAGCATTTTTATTTTACTGGGGTTTAAGCTTTGCTAGATTGGCACTCTACCACTTGAAGTATACCTGCACCCTTGCTTTAAAAAATCGAGAGATGAAGAAGTAGAGGAAACTTTTCTGTTCTGGACTTGTCTTGAACCATGATCTGAAGATCTCAGCACATACAAAAACATACATATACATACATACTTGTATACAAATACACATACATATATTTGTATATACACATACATGTATGTATGTACACAGACTCACTATAATTAAACAAAAAAGACAAGTAGTCCTATAACTTTAAAAAAACTAACACTTGTACATGTAAAAAAGATCTAGAAATTAGGAGGTAAACAAAAGATGGGATGCAACTTTATAGACAGTACAATAAAACTAAAATACCACTATAAACTTCTGTATTTTTAGTTCTGTATATTTGAAAGCGATAACTCAACTTTTAAAATAATCCTCCCACAATCCTGGTGCTGAGTGGCTAGTTTGGTAGATAATCTTTGAGATGAAGTGAAGATTCTCATGAAGATCAATTTCTTAAAAATTTCCCAATGTCACCCTCTGATAGGGCAGCTGGAAGTGACATCCCATAGTTAGAGTGTGGAAAGGATTGTGGCTATTGTTAAGAACTGCAGGTTTTTCATCCTGTGGTAAATGGGGATGTGCTAGAGTGTTGTTATAACTGCGGACTATTATCTAGAAGGATGAAGAACAGTGTGCTTCACACTGGGTTATTTTAACGATATATGATTATTATGGGCCAAGGCCTGGGGCTTGGATATATTTTTGTTAAGGTGAAAATTTCTTTGTAATGGGATTGGTTGTAATGGGATTTGATCTCCATTCATCTCACTTACTCATTCTCCCTCTGGCGGCTTTGATATAGCCCTTGTTCCTTTTGCAGTAGGCAGCCAGCTGTGTCTAAGGACCAAAACATGACTCTAATTTGTGACCACAAGCTCTCCAATGAGACTCTCCTCATAAGACCTAGATCTTGTTGATTTATCTAACTCTCATCCATCACTGATTGCCTTACTCAATCTGAGAGCTACTTATAATATCTCCCTTGGAACTCTCCAGCCTGTTGAGACACAACTTGGTTTGTCACGCATTATGGATGATGAACGGTTGTGTTCTGGGTTTTTGCCCCTGGCTCACATGAGCTAGGTTGAGTAGTCAGAAACAGATGCCAGCAAGCTTCACACACAGGGTTTTGATGGGTACAGCTGCCAGCCACTTTGCAACCAGGTTTGGAGGTCAGCAAGTTTGGCCAGAAAGAGGAATATGGACTTGATGTAACTTACTAGTCACTACTGTATTGAAACTTAGACAATTGGTTTTCTTACAAATCTACATGCAAACAAACATTTGCCTTTCTCCTGAGTAATTCAATCATACTAAACTTGGGCTTTACTTGTCTAGTTCTTTTCTTCCTTGCCTTGCTGTATTCTTCAGGAAGGAACAACATGGGAAGTTAATGATGACATTTCACTTGGAGGTGTGAGAAGCTCTTCAAACTAGATGATGGCTTCTGACAAGGTACCTGAGATTCGACCATTCATGACCTTTGAGAAAGTGTGACTATCATGACTGGGGACTGCATATTAAGACATCCATTAAAATCTTAGCCAGAACTCACAGGAAATATATGATAGCCATTGATTCAGAAACATAGAAATATTAAATTATTTGAAAGGTGCCTCAATATCTATTTTAAGTTTGGTCTCACTGTTTCTTTTGTATATCATCATAAGCAGTAACAACTCTATATACAAGTAGATTGTTTCCTACTCTCATAACAAGCAGCTAATTCACAGCAACCAAGTTTTAGTGAACCATGGGCAGCCAAGTATTTAAACCAAGTTCAAATTAGGCAAACACCAAGACTTAATCACTCCTGCCTTCTGCATGACCCTTCCTTCCCTCTGACTATTGTAACCTGTCCTTACGGGTGGGATGCAGAATTTTTGGTCCTGGATTTCTTTTTACCACATCACTGCAAGTACTTAATGAGTTGGAGATGTGCAGATTTCTGGTAAGGAGACAGACATCCCATCCAACCCCATTTTCCTCCTCAGAACATGGGCAATTCTGGCACACTGAGCGTGGTTTATCCAGTGTAGCATAGAGACAAAAGGCATCCTTTGCTGAATTATTGTGTGCTAGATTCTCGTCATGGCAGCCCCTCCCAGGGTTTCAGTTCTTCTTCCTTCTCCTTAGTTATTGTCATCATCTAGGGAAGTTGGATACACCCAGAGAAGCTCCAGGAAATTCTGTCTCCAAGAAGTAAATATGGCTAGAGAATTGGAGCATTTAAGACACATATTTCACTTTGCACAAACTTAGAGTGCTTGTGATCATCAGAATATCGTCATCTTCTTTTTATTTTTGTGGGAGTTTAGACTTGAAGTAGGTTTCCAGATGCTGGTACCATGCTAGATGCTGTTGGTTGGGTTGAGAAAGGTTCTTTACTGGACAAGTCCATTTAACCTGTGACATCGCTTGGCTCTTTCAAGTGATGAGCCATCTTTCATGGCTCAGGGTATGGATATTCTTCTCTTACTTCAAATACTCAGTTCTGGTCAGTGAGGGTGAGTCAGGAGCATCTGTCACCTCGTGAAAGTTGCCCCATGCCTGTAGTATGTTGTGTCCTAGAAAGGCCCTCTAGGTGGTGATCTGCATTCTGGTCTCAGCTTTCCACTTCCTTTATGAACTGTTAGAGCCACATTACACCTTTGATCTTTGATCTCTTTCATCTAGAAAGAGAGGAGACTGACTTGTGAGATAGATGACTAATCACCCTTCCTGTTTAGGTCATAGAGATGTGGCTGTGATGTAGGTGTGCTGCAGTGGACACCTTCTCCAGCACCATGTGTCTGTGTGGGAAAGTATGTATAGCCTGTGCTGATGGACAGTGAGCAAAGGCAGTCACTTCCAGATTAGGGCTGAGCAGAGGCATAGCCCCTTCTGCTCTCTCTTTTCTCTTCTGTTGGTTGGAGGTAGGGGACTCAGTCCCTGGTATTGAATGTTCAGTAATATTTTCTATGATGATGGTAGTGTTTATAACTTCTCTATCAGATATGGTAAGCACTGTCCACTATGACAAAATACCTAAACAAAATAGCTTCAGGGAGGAAAGATTTTATTATAATGGTTTCCAAGGTTTCAGTCCATTTTAGGTGTGGCAGAGAAGAGCAGCTCACTTCATGGGAGCCAGGAAGCAGAGAGAACAGTCACAGGGAAAGTGTTTCCTTTCTCCCAAACTTAGAGGATGGTGCTACCCACATTCAGGGTGGGTCTTCCTCCCTCCAAAAGCCTTTCTGGAACCCCCTTATAGACACACCCAGAGGTGACTTTAGTAACCTTTTAATACCTCCTCAATCCAATCAAGTTCACAATCTGATTAAGCACCACAGTGAGCCATTATCTACCTAGCATGATTTATGTGCTAGTGCAACTGAAAAGCTGAATTTTGTGTTCTCTTAAGTAATTTACATGTAAATTTAAGGAGCTCCATGTAGCTTGTGTAGACGATATTGACACAGATACTAGAGAACTATGAGGCTAGAAGATGTGAGAGTTTGAATTTCCATGAGAAAGCCTATTCCCCTTTGTTTGTAGACATCCCAGCAAACTTAACTTTATACAAGACACTAATAGCACATGTAGATTTTTTTTTTTGCATCACAACTGAGTCCTTGCATTATTGTACTGCTGGGAAGAAAAGTCATCTATTATCCCTGAATACCAGCCTGGGACTACAGTATTGAATGGGAAAGAAATATAGTCACTTGTTAAACTCATGCTTTTAGCATTCACTTTCCTAGGGCCTAGGGTTTCCTTAACTCACACCCTTTCCATGAGGATAAAATGAAGTAATCTACTGTTGATGGTATATAAAGCTTGAAATGTTGCACAAATGTATAGGATCTATTGAAGAGGGCTGGGTATTCCTGCGGCCTGCTTGGGAAAGTGCTCAGAAAAATAGCATTTCTTGTGAGGTAGGAAGTGAAATGGTTTTAAAGAAATATGTTCGTGTGTTTTAATTTTGCTCCTTTAGTGCTAGCATTAGTCATGACATATACAATTTCACTTCTTTGAACAGTTCTAAATAACATGATTATGTACCATGGCCCAAAATGCACAGGCAGAATTTTACTTTAAAAGATGCAGGTGAATCTCATCAAGGAAGTGGAATGATTTTTGCACTGTACAAATTAAACAATGCCATTCCTCTTGCCATCTATATCACCTAGCTTTGTGCATTTACTTTCACAAGGTTTTCCTGGACCCTGCTGTGTCTTAGAGGGCTTCTCTGCCTCAGTGGCCTTCCTGGAATACTCTTGGGCTTCTGGTTTTCTTTTGTCACTGCCATTACTTATGACTCTTAGAAGTGGGCACAGTAGAAACATTCTAGCTGAATGTTAGTGGTGGAGGAGGAGGGTAGCTAGTGGGCTGTTGGTTTTACAGACTTGGGTGAGAGATGGTAGAGATATGCTCTGATCAGGGAAACTTCATTCTATGTAAATTAATTTGTGTTACTAGACCAAACTATCTGATGCTGCTTCACTTTTAAGAAGAGAGGTTTCTTGTGCTCACAGCTTAGGAGACTGAAAGTTGAAACAGGAGACTGAAAGTTGAAGCAGCAGATATTACTATTGAAGAGAGAGAGTCCCCTGACCCCTATCTGAGCCACCATAGCAGATGGCATCATGTGGAAACATACGTGAGAGGGAAAGATCACAAGCCAAAGATTGACAAAGGGCTCTACTTGCTCTTTTATAAGAACCTAAGAGGCCAGGAGACCTACATTACCTCTTCCAAGGATCTATTAATCCCTCCCAATGCCCTGAGTAGCTCGCACTAAGCTCCACCTCTTAAAGGTTCCATCATCCCTCAATATTGCCACATAGGGAATCAAGTACATGGTACAAGCCTCATCTAATCCATAGCAGTAACTTTGTTACTGCTATTTGTTTTCATGTTGCATGCCTTTCTCTTGATCTGCTGGGATGGACAAAGGAAAAGAATGGGGGAGGAAATAAGTGCTTGTTTTAGACTTATGCTCAATCCAGTACCCCTCTTTCCAGGTTGTATGAAGTCACAGCTCTGAGTATAGGTGCTTGGCAATTTAGAATGGCAGTGTCCTGATTCCAATAGGCATTGTCATCTGTCCATTTCATAGCACTGTGAGCAGTAGGTATGTTTTATACTGCTTAACTCAGTTTCCACATGGGTAGAATGGTTACAAGATGCAACCTTATCAGTCCTGGAAATGTGAAGAGTCCTGAATATCCCGTGTTCAGATCTTCTCCAAGGAGCAGCGAGAGGATGAGTATGAACTGTCCCTTCTTCCTGAGCTTTATCAAGCCTTAGACAGTGTGTGTGCTCCATGCTGTGATGGATGGAAGCCCCCCTGAAGCAAGATCTTCTGGCAGCAGCCTGCCTAGAGTCTGATGTACAGCCAACTTGGAATGAAGATAAAGCACCAGGGAGCTTTGATGGACGATGGGCACAGATTCTCTTGAAATTGGTCTCTCAAAACAATATACAAACTAATACACAAATCAATGCAAAGTGTTTAAACTGCCAGGAAAACTCACACCATCTGTCACACTTAAAGAGGAATGGGGGCCATGAATTTGGTGATCGCCTGAGTCCCCAAGGTCCTGGGGAGAAAACGTTTGTCTCCAGGAACAGACTGCCTGACTGCACCTCCCTCTTGAGCATGGACCCTGGTATGAAGTAGAAAATGGGGTTGATTCCTGTTTGCATACAGCCCCCACAGACGCATCTGAAGACCTGTACTGATGGATGGACCTAACCTTTGAGATGGCGGTTGTTACAGTATCTTGAAATGACTAGCAGCTACAGGCCTCAAGCTGGAAACAATGCATGTGTGACTAAGCTCAGATCAGGTGATCAAAAGCCTGGCTGAGACCCAAAGGAACATAGGCTCAATGGTTTCCCTCATTTGTAATAATTAGTACACATCTAGAACTCTCCTAGCAGAGAGTTACAATAGCTCAAATCCTAGGTACATAAGGTCATTTAGGATGAGACTAAATGAAATGAACTCTAGGATATGGAAACAAGAGCTTTATCTTTTGTGATTGTTGTTCTTAATGCACTATATTATTTCTCTTCTCTTTTTTTGCCCTTATGGTTAATCTCTTATTGCTACTGTATCTGACTTTGTTACCTGGTATATTATATATATGTTTATTTGAAATAGGAAAGGGAAGGGGAAAACAAGATGATTGGGAGGTGTGACGGATGGAAACAGGGATAAAAACATGAGAAGGGGTATCAATGTATGAGAAATAATGCATCTACTATCTGACAAATGTAACTGTAACCCCTCTATACCTTATCCTGGCTGTATGGCAACCCATGCTCGGGGGCTCTCTGCAGTCCTTATAAATTTTTGTTGGTTTCCAAGATGGTTGTTCCTCAGCACAATTCCTCTGCCCATCTAACAATGGGTGACCTCTTTTTTTTTCAATAATTACCTTGTTAATCTTGAACTATGTATTCTTCCCTTGAAATAAAATGTATAGCTTTATAGCAATCTTATTAACTCTTAAAACTTGTACCCATAGTTTCCAAACATTTTCATGTACCTCGTTAATGATAGCTTGGGAGCCAGTTTAGATACAGTGACTAGTATATCAGAAGAAAAGGAAAAAAATGTAAGAATGAAGAATTGCACATTTGTTCCTGCAGTGCTCAGGAGACATCCAGGACTCCACAACTAATATTCAAATCTGTGCTGCACCAGTCCCTCATATAAAATGGTGTAATATTTGTCTTGGAATCTTTCTGTAAACTTTATGTCATCTCTACATTACTTACAATATTTGGCAGAATGCTATGTAAATAGTTACTGTAATCTATTATTTAGTGAATGGCAACAAGAAAAGCAATATGTACATATTCACTCCTGATGTACTTTTCCCTACAAATATTTTCCGTTCTTGGTTGGTGGAACCCTTGAGTATGGAGGGCTGACTATAGTTCTCTATCATTTCTAAATCGTTGATTACAGAAACTGGACTCAGGCAGTGCCTCCACTCATCTTAACTTCCAAGGATTTCAAAGAAGGATGAGAAACTCAAGCCTTCCATTCAGTTGTTAGAGTGGCTTCCTTCTCTTGGTGGCATCATTCACATGGTAGCATGCTATGCAGACTAGACCTGGCCTCTACCTTAGTTACCTAGGAGTTTTGACAGAATCAAAGAGAATTGTTGTTTTTTTAAGGACTTTTATCTCCAACCAGCAGAATAAAGAGAAAAAAATTGGAGCTCCCAGCAAAATGGCCCTAACTTCTTGTGAACAGGCCATCAATCACCTACACTACCTTTTACTAACAGACTGGACCTGCACCATCCCAGCCACATCTGCTTCTGATTTAACTTGAATAAATTTAGGGAGACAGTCTTCTTAAGTTATCCTACTGTTTTTAAGTCCTTGCTTGCTGGTTTATCTTAAGTACTCCCTTCCATCATTTGGATCTATTATCTTTGGTCTTTGGGCATGTCATGATGTCTCAAACCCTTGGTCTCCTTTCCGGAACCTTTAGCTGGTCTCTGTGTTTTTTGGATCAACCCTGAAATATATGGGACATCTGGAGGCCCCTGGGGGAGGCCGTAAACAGGACATGAAATAGAGAGCCACCATGTTTTGCTGAGAGCCAGGGACATGGTTGATGGATTGGATTCAAAGTGATATGTGTAGGAAAGTCTATGGATGTATAGGGATCAGGAACACAAAAATTGGAAGATGGCTGGAAAGACAGGCAGGGAGCAGGTCCCACAGACTCAGGAGTTTGCTCCTGGGAGTAAGTAGGAGCCAGAGAAGGCCAATACATGACAGTTTTCTACCTCAATGTGTGATCTGAGATCACGTGACTACCACAACAGACTTTTTTTTTTTTTGCCAGTCCTGGGCTTGGGCTCAGGGCCTGAGCACTGTCCTTGGGTTTTCTCAAGGCTAGAGCTCTACCACTTGAGCCACAGCACTACTTCTGGCTTTTTTTTTCTATGCATGTGGTACAGAAGAATCAAATCTGGGTTTTCGTGCATGTTGGGCAAGCACTCTATCACTAGGCCAAACTCCCAGCCCCCACCACAGACTTTTTTATAACATACTCATGAGCTGCAGGGCTCACAATTATGGGAGTCAAAGAGACAGTTATATTGGGCATATTACTTAACCCAACAGACCATTGTACAGTTGCAGACCCTGGGGTAGGTGGCGGGGAAGATGAGTTGAACCTCTCAGCAGCTGTTGCTCAAAGTTATTCCTGTTCTATTTCAGAGTCTTGGGTTTAAATGTGAAATATCATGGATAAGTGCTCATCTAAGAAACAATAAAAATTTTTGAACAGGCTTCCTGAGCTTTGGGTAGTTTATAGGGTTAATTGCTTTACAGTCTTTCTACTCTTTTTTCTTAATTGTAAATTTCGAAAGGTCTCTTTTTGAGAACTTTGTTTCTGAGGATGTCAAGATGCTTCAAGGGCTTGAAGGGACAAGAACCAAGAATTAACACATCATAGATAGCTTCCATTATGAGACGCTGACAAGCAGGCTCATACATGGTGCTTCTTAGACTCTTGTTATGTGGAAAATACACATCCTACACACAGTGACCAGTGGCCATGTTTCCCTTTCTAGTTTATTGACTGAGGAACGGGCTGATTACTGACTCTTACTGAACCAGCTAAGTAGTCAAAGAATGCCCACTGTCTGCTTTTGTAAACAAAGTTTCACTGGAACACAACCACATGCCCATTCATGCCTGTGTGAAATGAAGAGTAAAGAGTTTTACCCAGAATTGTATGGCCTACATAACTGAAGATGTCTCCTATCTGGCCTTTAGAAAAAAAGCTTTCTAGTCCTTGCCTTAAGGGAATCAATTTCTGTGAATGATCAAACCAGTATATGAGAACCTTCAGTCTGAGCAACACACACATTCTGCTATCTAGAGTGAAGAAGAAGCTAGTCTGAAGGAAGACAGAGCATGAAACAGAGGATTGGAGATGGCAGGGCTCTGGGCAGATAAGTCCCCACTGAAGTCTTCTGGATTTCATTAGTCACTAGCAGACTCCTTTCAGCTAGCTTCAACCAGTCGTAATTTGGGGAACCAGAATCCCAAATGATACTGTGGTGATGGCTTTATGCTGCCTGTGACTCCCAGAGCAGTGGTAGAAGACCATATCAGAGGCTAGTCTAGAATCTAGCCTCCCTCTTCTTGCACTCATGGGTCTCCTGGCACCACCTGGGAAGCAGTTGTGTTCAGAGGTGGCAGCTGAGCTGACTCAGAGAAAAAGTTGGTGAGGAGCCCAGGATCAGAGCCCCAGGGCACAGCCTTTTGCTCTTCACTGACGGTCAGGGCCTCTTCCCTGCAGGAGCTGAAGTGGCCTCCAACCCTTGTGTGTTCCAGCAGCTGCAGACAAGGGAAATGGCAGGAGCTGCCAAGCCTGGCCTCTTAGCCCTTGAACCTTTTGAGGCAGTTTTCTCAAGTGCACCTTGAATTTCCTTTAGTAACTTTTTAATAAAAGCAGAATCAATCTAATCTTTAGTCTAACAGGACCACCAGCAATCTATTAAATTCAAGCATAATGTTTGGCACATAGCAGAATAGCATTTGTAGTAGAATACTAACACATTTTCCTTGGGAACTTCTGGTTCAAGATGGTGGATGGAGCTATGCGTTCTTACCTTCCTTATTTCTGAGATGTCTGTCATGGCAAAGGGATTTGGTAGGGAAAGGGCTGCAATGTAAGGAAGCTTAACATCTTCCTGGCAGATAGAATGAGTGGGATTTTTTGGTATACGTAATAGGAAAAAAGAAACAGGAATAAAATGGGCCTACTCTGAACAGGGGAGCCATACTTAGTACAGCTTAGTATCTGGTTCAGGACAAAATATAAGAGGTATATCTCTGAATAAACTGGCACTAGGGAAGACTAAGGTATCTAGTGCAGGATTTAGTACAACAGAATAAGGCCTTCTCTACTCTGCCTTTGGAGTGTGATTGATGATCAAATCAGCTCCTTAAAACCTTCCTTGAAAGCCCACATCTTTACATTGTAACCAGGCCTCATTTTACAACCCACAGAGAGTTCCTAATCAGAATGCCAGGGATAAACCTGGTGAGAAAAGAACATTAGAGCTCTTGGGGTTCCATAATACAGAAAAGCCCAAATTGGCTTCCTTTTCCTCTATTCTTTTAAATATGAAAAGATAATTAAGAAGCTGACGAATTAGAGAAGGACCAGGAAGAATGAAAAGATAGACTGAGATCAACAGATTCACCACATCTACTGACTATACTAGAAACCAATTAAATTCAGAAAAAAAATCTTAGGGGAATTTATATCCTCAGATTTGAATATATTGCATCCATAAGCAAGAATCAGATATGCTGAAAAAGAACAGATGAAAAAAAGGAGAAGCAGCTTAAGAGACTGAAAAATCTTGATTTCCAAAATGAAAAAAAAAAAAAACAGAAACAACTTTTGCTTGTATGGTCAATTTTTTTTGGAAGGTAGAACAAAAATATAATAAGAAAATATATTAGAGAAAAGACAGTGGGTGTAAGAATTCATCCTTGGGTCAAAAATTAAAAGAATCTTGAAAAAGGAGAAAATGTAAATTAGGGAAGAAACTGTAAAAGAAAAGACTTTAGGGCTCAAGACAGGCCTTACTTTTAAAGGGTCTAGGCTATCTAGCATAACGAAATTTAAAAACAAAACAAAGCAAACAACCCAACACTAGACACTTTCTCATCTGAAAAATCTTAAGAACCAAGGATAGTTGGTAGAAAAATAAAACAAATTAGCAATTGACTTGTTATCTATAACCATCAATGCTAGAAGTAACCACATTATGGCTTGAATATGCTAGGAGAATAGTATGGAACATTATTTTTTTTTTTTGCCAGTCATGGGGCTTGAATGCAGGACCTGGGCACTGTCTTTAGACACATTTTGCTCAAGCTAGTGCTCTGCCACTTGAGCCACAATGCCACTTCTATTTTGTTTTTTTGTTTTTTTTTTACTGTGTATGAGGTACCGAGGAATTGAACCCAGGGTTTCGTGCATGCAAGGCACTTTACCACTGGGCTACGCTCCCAGCCATGGAACTTTTTTTTTTTTAACCCATCTCAATTGTCAGTCAAATATTCAGGCAAAAATATGGACATAAGGATATATCATTATCAATTCACTCCCTTTTGGTGGTGCTTTTAGAACCTTATGTATGCTAGGAAATTTATTACGCCGTAGCGCCTCATGTTTAGGATGTATTTCAGACTGAGTCCCCCAAATATAGGGAAGTAATAAAGGAAGACAAAGAGATGGAATCTAGGAGAGGAAAATAGATCCAGTCCAAGAGAACCATTTGGAAGATGCCAGATCCTAACCAGGCCCAAGTGCTTTAGGAGAACCAATATAGACTGGAACTGATGAAAGAAGTGATCTGAAAGAGAAAATACCTAAGAAAATGTAAACTCTTGACATTGATATTACCTTTGAGAGAAACCTCTCTGAGAAAACCTTAGAGATTTAAAAATTTCCCATGACTGCAGGAAAAAAGTGCCTAGGAATATAAGGAAGTGGTATCAGGAAGTCATCCGGCAGAGCAAACAAAATGTATTATGATTTGAGAAATTTCTCGAATAGCTAAGGGAATTAAATGAACTTTGCATTTGGCTATTCTTCTTCAAGTGCCATGGGACTGTACACTCAGATCTATAGATTGGAGTTACTATTCTAGTCCTGCTGGTTTAGGTAGTCAGCAATTATTACCATGAATATGGTAAAAACTTATGGAATCTTGGAGGATGGGTGATAAAAATATTAGTCTTACTAATTTTTTATTGCCATTAAGGTATTGTACATAGGAGTTGCAGTTTTATAATATCTTGTTAATTTAGTGTGAAAATTTACCTAAGAGTAAGGTTGAAGAAGAGGAAGAAGCAGGATTAAAGGCATAATCGCAGCTTACGTAATGGAGAAGAATCAAAACAACTGACCAAAGTTGAGGGTGTTATAGAATGTATGGAATTTTGTTATAAGTGCAAACAAACATATTTTTAAAAGATGATATAAAACCATAAATTATTGAGGTCTTAAAGATAGTAAAATTGGGGTTAACTCCTTATGTTTCACCAGAGTGAGTCAGGGATGTTGTTTAAAATTGGTAAACCAAGAAGAGGGTTGTGAGTTCTATAAAGATTAAGCTGGTAACCACCAACAGAGCACCACTCTGCTGGACGGCCAGGCGAGACCTCAATGGCAAGTTCCTCTGATCAATTTGCTATTTGAGTGCTGAGTAGAGCACAGTAAGAGAGTAGTGTTTTATAGAACATGACAGGCCTTCCTCTCTCCCATCTGGACTCATGGCCCAGCTGTCCCTGTTGCTTGGTTCTTGTCTGGCTTAGGACAGTGCATGAACAAGACAATATTTAAATGTCCAAGATAGATCTCTTTGGGTTGTACAAGAGACTACTTTGTACATACTGCTATAGTGTATCTTCTATAGTAAAGAACCAACATGCTTTAAAGGAAGGAAGAAGATAAACCAGTCTTCTCTCCCAATGGCTATTGTTGAAAATTCAGGCCAGGTCTGTGATGTTGCAAACTGGGTTTGGTAACACCTAACAAAAACCTGTGCAGGCCTTCACTTGAGGACATTTGAGACTTTCTGGGAAAGTAATAGAAAAGCCAGCTCCCATGACTTCTGCTTTGTGGACTGGAGATGACTCTCTTCAAGAGCAGACAGCCCCTCTCAGAGACATTGATGTCTCTCCAGTCCCATGAGGAGCCATATTAAAGGCATCCTGGAACACTCAGAAACAAGGGGAGGCCTTGACTTAACGTTAGCCAGAATTTATTGCAGAAGAGAATGATGCATGTTTTGAATGGCAATCATTTTTGTAAAAAAATTGTTATTGTAGAGGTGACATACAGAAGGGTAATAGTTACGTGAGTCAGGTAATGAGTACAGTTCTTTTTGAACAGTGTCACCTTTTCTCTCACTTTCTCCCAGTTTTTCCCTGAATAAGTTGTATAGTTCATTTTCAACATAGTGACTAGTGATATCACTGCTGTATTTGTTTACCCTTTGTCTTACCATTCCTGTGCTCCCCACAACCCTCCCCCAAACAGATAAGCTCACATACAAGACAAAACATACAGAAAACAAAAAGAACAACAAAGGGGGAAAAATCACAAACAAAACAAGAAATAACAGAAAACCTTTTATTTCCATTTCTTGGAGTTCATCTTGATAAATATAATTTTATATGATCATATGAATATAACTACTGAGGCTTTATGATCCACTCCTAAGAATATACTCCTTTTCTCTCACTGAGTCAATGTGTAGAGTCCTGTATAAGTTAACATGTCCAAGTGTTAAATGGAAATTCTTAATTTCAGGGAATTCTAGAGGTGTTAATTCAGAAAACTGCATGATGGAAGCAAAAATATGGGAATTGGTAGGTGGGAAACAGGGCTAGAAAATGCAACTACAAGATAGAAACAAGCTCTGGGTAATAAAGTGATCCAGTTAAAATACCTAGCAGAGAGCCAGATGTTGATAACTCATGCCTTGTAATCTTAGCTACTCAAGAAGCTGAGATCTGAGAATCATAGTTCAAAGCCAGTCTGGGCAGGGAAGACTGTGAGACTCTTATTTCCAATGAATCACCAAGAAGCCAGAAGTTCAGCTGTGGCTCAAGTGGCTGAGTGCCAGCCTTCAGCGAAAAAGCCATGAAAGTAAAAGCCCTGAGTTTGAGCCTTAGTATTAGCACAAACATGCAGAAATCAAAGCAAAACAAAACAGAACTGTTGGAAGAAGTCAAATAGAAGTCAGGAGGTTTGCCTGATCATGTCAGATTTCATATGGATAACGACCACTTGGAACTGGAAAAAAAATAGAGAATCAGGGAAAGTAGAGTTCATCCAGGCTCATGTCAAAAGCTGATTTGAAGAGATCTGTGGCTACATCAACTTAAATATATCTTTTAAAGGGCTTTGAATTAAAAGGAAAAATAGGAAAAGCTCTCAAAAATATGTGAAGAAAATCAAAGAAGTGAAGAACTACCAGGACGAATAAAAAAGTCTTCAAAAAGATCCATTCCCTTTGCCACCTCATAGTATGAAGTTTAAACTTTATTTTAAAATACATTATAAAGATCACGAATATGCCTATGGAGGTAGAAATTTAAAAAAGAGAAGAAACTTCTTTTTTGCTGAATAGAAACATAAACTTAATTCCAGAAGCTCAGCTTCTACAGGAAAATGGTGGGGGCTGTGGACAAAGAACTGAAGAAAAACACTTCGTTCCATCAAAGCAAGATTGTCCCCTATGAGAAGAAAGGTGAGCAGCAGCTCTGTCAATAGAAGTCTCCAGAAGCCAGGAAAAGTAAATGATGGGAACAAATACTGGCTAAAGTTAAGTCTCAGCTTCTCTCTTGTGGCAACACCTGCTGTCTCCCACTTTGTCCAGGGGCCAGGAAGGATCAGTGAACCCCTGGGCTGAGTGCGCTGCTACTTTTGTCCTTGCAAATATCCTCTCACTAATCTCTGTTTTATAGCTATACCACCTGGTGCTAGTCACTCATGTTTTCATGCCCCCTTTGCACAAAAGAGCACTTCTGTATTACTCGATTTGCTACTGTATGCACATCATTTTGAGAAAATGACAACTGTAAAAAAATTTATTGAACTTGTAGTGTATGGTAGACATGGTACAGAGCCCTGGGGATAGGAAGATGAAAAATAACAGGAGCTATGTTGGTTTTTGAATGACGGAAGGTCTAAGAGCTGTTTCACAGAGCATCACTGACACTCATAGTGGATAGCTATGAATTCCACTGTAGCCCACGGTCTCCACTCAGTGCCTCTGGCCTTCCTGGAAAGGAGCTGTTCACTCAGTGAGCATGAGCGGAACTTTCTGACCAGTCTTGAGAAAGTCTTGACAGTAGCCAGAGATTTTCCCTGTAATGAGCAGAGGGGAGAGCTAATGATGTCTCTTTTTGCATTTAGATTTAATATTGAGGGAGGGATATATGAATTGATGAATGACAGGATTGTAACGTTTTATCACTTGATTGGCTTCTTGTCTGAGTTTGAATGTCCTTTTCTAAAACAAATACAATACTGAGCATTTCAATCTGGAATCGTTGACTCAGTTGGATGCAACCAGGCCAAAGTGATAAATACAATGCCAGTATCCCGTGTCCTGGACATTACTCATGTCACTAGAGGGCAGGGATGGTGTCTGATTTGCCCTTGAACTTCTTGTGTTGGTAGTGCTAGACAAGTGCTCAATGAATTATTTTAAAATAGAATATAATTTAGAGTATATACTAGCACATATATGCCAACTAGTAAGTGTGCTTCTCTGTTGGAAGATTTAGTCCTGAATATATTAAGCACATGGCCAACCTTGTCTCTTCCCCCAGGAAGCCAAGTGCATGAATGGGTAGATGAATGGATGCCCTTGGTCAAAATGGAAAATTTGCTGTTTAAGGGGCAGATATTTTAGCTAAGACTTCACTGTGGGTAAAACTAACCAAGTATAAGCAGAAGAGAGAGGAATAAAATAGAATACACACACAGACTCTTATACACTATTATATGTATTATACACATATATACATTTATATATACATATATGCTTTCATACATGTACACATGTATATGCATGTATATGTGTATAAATATGTTATGTATGATATATAATATATATATCACTTAATTTCCTTTGGAGTTTTTTATTTTAATGTTTGAATGTAGTGTCTAGCGTACATTAAATAATGATTTTCTTCCTTCTCTCATTATTTATTACTGCAGAAATCCACTGACCAATCAAATATTTCCTACACTGATTTTTAAAATTTCTACCTACCCCTCCCATTCTTCTTAGTTCCTTTCAGGATGTAAACTGAATCAAAGCAGTGAGTGTCATAATAGCCCAGCAGCAAGGAATATGACGCAAAAGTTAATGGGAATCCATAACCAGTTCCAAAGGAGCTGCCACCCATGCAAGTTGGTCTTGTGCTTTCATAGAGGAGAGGGCAGAGATAGAAGATTATGTTTTTTTCATATATTTTTATTGTAATTAATAGAAGGGTTACATTATATTCATCAGATAGAAGGTACATTACTTCACAAATATTGATATCTTTTATGTCCTGTTTCCCATTTCCCTCCCCCTCTCCCTCCTCACAACTTGATTTCCCTCTTCCCTCTCCTATTTCAAACAACCAATTAAGCATATATAAAATATATCAGATAACGAGGTGAAATATTGTAACAATATGAGATAACAAAGAGATGAGAGATAACATAGTACACCAAGGATAACAATCACTCATTATATGGCTTTTGTTTCTATATCCTGGAGGTCTTTACATTTAGCGTCATACTATATAGCTTTATGTATCTAGATTTTGTAGAAGATTATGTTTTGATGAGAAATATACTCACTATTTTATGTACATAACTGTAACCCCTCTATATATCACCTGGCAATAGAAATAAAATAAAATACCCTTCAAACATAAAAAAGGAAGGTTATGGTTGGGACGGAATAGCAGGATTGGCAAGGTCTTTGGAAAGGGAGAGAGAACTGAGCTTCTTTGTCCTTCTGACTGGGGTCACCACAGGATGACTTAGTTCTTTGTCCACATTCTCCTGCTCTGATCCCACCCACAAATCTGAGGGAGCTAGGGGCAGTGTTGAATTGCTATTGAAATGGAAGACTTGCTTGGCTTTATATTTTTCTACTCTTAGGGACCAAAGGGTTCTGCAAAATGGGACTTGCTGAGGAAAGCACTGAAGTGGCCTCACAAACAATAGTCAACAAAATTGACATCATCACCCATTGCTGCAAGAAACTACTAGCCATGGGCTAGGCCAGCTCCCCTCTTGATGGACAGCTTGACCCTGGGGGGCGGGAGCTGTTCCTGTTCAGCACAAAGCCCTTTAGAGCGATGCTTTATGAGCACTGCTGAAAACATACTGGATACAGTAAAACACAAAGACACAAATGCTTTGAGCTAGAGACCCCATCCATTCTGTGTGACAGACGTAAATTACTGGCCAGACACAGGCATTTCCCCTCTTGGTTACCACCTGACGAAGTAAAGAGCTTCTGTTTTCTAGATGATATATTGATCCAATAAAATTATTATTACATCATCTCTATTGCCCATCACCACTCACGTTGGGAGAGCATTATAGGGAAAATGAATGCTCCCTGTGGAATGAGGTAGAGAAGTGTTACTTGTATGTGCGCATGTGGATGGAGTGTGCATGTGTGTATAAAGATTTCTGACAGAGAAAGATAAGGAGTTTCATTAATAGTAGTTGTCTGAGCTCCAGCATCACATATAAAATCAAAAATCTCTCCTGAGACAGTCCCTGGGGGATGACAGTTAAAATTCAGTGCTCTCAGAGACCAACTTGGAGAGGAATAGGGCTAAAAGAGTATTTTCAGACTCATATATCTGTCTTAAAGACTGAGTTAGGGAGGAAGAATCAATCCTATAGAACTTTTGAAAGTGTTAGGTACTGTTGGAGTTGGGGGAAGTTAGATGGTACAGTAGCCACCGAGAACAGTATGATGATTCCTTAACTGAAAACAGGCTTCTTGTATGACCTAGCTACTTTTGAATATGAAGCCAAAATAATTGAGATCAGGTTCTCAAATGGATACTTGTGCAAAACAGCAGCTTTCACTGCCCTTTTACTGATGAATAGATAAACAACATGGAATATATGTAAACAATAGAATATTATTCAACCTTCAAAAGGAGGGAAACTGTCTCAGTAGCATGGGATTCTGAATTTTGACACATCACAGGCTTGAAAACATGACTGAGTACTGAAAATATTATGGTAAGTGAAAGACGCTAATTGCAAAAGCACAAGTACTGCCTGATTTGTATGTCAAATTGCATCTAGACAGGAAGCAGAATGATAGCTGCAGGGGCATGTGAGAGGGTGAAATGGGGATGTATGTTGCTGAAAACAGAAGAGTTCAGGAGATGGATGGTGGCAGTAGCTGCACCGGCTAAATGCAGGTGAAAACAACATTGTATTGATCTCTTACAATGGTTCCTTCGGTAAGTGTAGATTCAGTGTAGAACCTCAGTACCTGGCCAATGGGGCAGCCTACACTGTTGCTGGAATGAATGAGCTAGAAACCAAAGATGGAAACCAAAGGTTTACAAAACCCTCGTCTTCTTTAATATTGAGAGGACACAGCTCTCCCTTCTCAGGGATTCTTTACTAGATTTCCTTCTAGATTCCTCTTGAGAACTTTTCAGAGTTCTCCTCCAGGGCTGTACATATTGTCTGGAGCCAAGCAGTGGGGTAGGAGGTTATGGCAGGGAGAAGCAGCATCGAAGACATGCTCTTTGTGGCTAATGCATTTTCTCTACCTCAATACTTTGTCTGCCCAAAGGAAATGATAGATTTCTTGGCTTGCCCCCTGCCTCAACCTCGTTTCCATTTCCATTCTTCCTTCATAACTTTGCCATCTACAAATTAGGACTCACAATAGCCTGTAAGTCTGAGACCGGCGACTTACTCAAAGGGAATCAGTGCCAAGCGAAGACTTTTCTCTTTCTTTCATCAGGAAGGGTCAGGAAACAAATGTGAACTCTAGGCCCAGCAGTTTCTACAATGGCTCGATGATAGTTTGCTTCCCAGATATTAGTCCTTGGAAGGGTAGTGTAAAATCACAGGCACATAGAATCCTAAATGTTTCTACCATACATTGACCATGCATGTTGACAAACCATGGCCTTGGGCCAAATCTGAATGGTGGCTTGTTTTTGTATGGATAGTCCTTAAGTTGAGCATAGCTTTTCCTTCATTTGTTTTTTTATTTTTTATTTTATTTTTTGCTAGTTTTAGAGCTTGAACTGAGGGTCTGGGCACTTTCTCTGAGGTGTTTTTTTTTTTTAATATATTTGAGGATTGTGTTCTACTGTACAAGTCACAGCTCTGCTTTCCACTTTTTGGTGATTAATGAGAGACAAAAGTTGCATGGATTTTCTTTCCCAGAATGGCTCTGAAACAGTACTCTCAGAGCTCAGCCTCCTGAATAGTTAGGGATATAGGCATGAGCCACTGGTGCCTAGCTTAGTTTTTGCATTTTTAGAGTTGTGAAAAAAAAGCAAAGGAAGAATAATATTTCATGACAGATGAAAATTACACAAAATTCAAATTTTAGTGTCCATAAATATAGTTTTATTAGAACTTGACTCATTTGTTCCTAGTAGCTGTGACTGCATTTGTGCTACAGGGGCAGAGCTGAAGTTACATAGGCAGCCTGGCTCTTATAACTGAATATTTATTATCAGGCCCTTTCCAGAGAGAGCCCCAGTTAAGAGGGATTTAAATCCCAGCTTTAATGTAGCAAATACGGCAACATTGTCAGCAAGTTTTCTACTCATTGTAAGTTGTGGGATCTGTAGTTGTTAAGAAGCACTCAGAATGCTTTCTTCACACTGTGTGTGTGTGTGTGTGTGTGTGTGTGTGTGTGTGTGTGCGCGAGCATGCGTGTACTAGAAACAGCAGATATACAGAGGCATGGTACCCGTTAGTGCTGTGTAAAGGGGTTTGCTGTTCTCATTTGGTATGTTAGGCTTCTTCACATATAGGGTTAGGTTCACTGTTGGCCCCTACAACAGAAACTGCTAGTTTGCTGGCCTGTGGATCTTCACAACATGCCACACTAGAGGCTAGAAAAGCTAATTATTTGCTTCTCGATCTCCCTTACATACAGGAATGACCATGGGATAACATATAAATGGAAGTTTGCTCCAAGTGACCTGGTAAAACTTGGATTTCCTGTTACAAAGCAAAGTCAGATCTATAATCCTAGCACCAGAGACAGTGAGGTAGGAGAGTATCGTGAGCTCAAAGCAAGCCTGGGCTACATAGAAAGACCCTGCCTGTCACAAAAAAAGAAGAAAGGAAAGAAAAAGAAAAGAATGACATGGAAGGAAGGAAGGAAGGAAAGAAAGAAAAGGCATGACTCCTTTTTCCTCTGGGGCTGGGTCTGAGATATATAACCGGACATATTTCTGAATGGCACAGGCATTCAGCGGTTGATTGGAGTACAGAAAATCCATGAGGATCTAGCGTGCTCTGAGTGAGGACACTAAATGTGACCAGTGGATCTAGAGTTAAAATGACAGACCTATAGAGAAAGTGAGGCCAGAGATACCAGTCCAGAGGCAAGACAGCACAGCCCCAGGGGGAGAAGCATCATGTTGCATCGCAGAAAGCATAGGTAAAGACTGTCTGCCTTTCCTTAGAAGAACAATAGGGATACTTTGAGAATTTCAGGGAGAAGAAATAAATGACCATATAAAGTGAAGCTTATAGAAATGAATTCCAAAAAATGAAAGCAAGAGGATTTTTTTATTGTACTGTTTGTAGTTATTTCCTTCCCCCCCTCTTTGTTTAATGTCCTGTTGTCACTGATTTTTGATTTCTGCACCCTTTGTCTTGTATATGTTTGTTTGATTTGGGGAAGAGAAGGACAGGATAATCACAGAAATGGTGGGACAAAATGTAAATCAACGTGACAGTGGTACTCACTTGACACTATGTTGGAAATGAACTTTACAACTTGCGAGATGGAGTGGAAGAAGATGGAGACAGTAATGCTGCTCAAAAAGAAACATGCTGGGGCCAGGAGTTTGGCCTAGTGGTTAAAGTGCTTGCCTAGCATGCATGAAGACCCGGGTTCAATTCCTCGGTACCACATACATAGAAAAAAGCCAGAAGTGGTGCTGAGGCTCAACTGGTAGAGCTCTAGCCTTGAGAAAAGTCCAAGGACAGTGCTCAGGCCCTGAGCTCAAGCCCAGGACTGGCAAAAAAAAAAAAAAGAAACATGCTCATTACTTATGTAACTGTAATCCCTCAGTATATCATCCTTACAATAAAATTTTTTAAAAAGGAATACATATACTGTCATCTTAAGCAAAATTCAGAAACTTCTGGAAAACATACAGATCCAAGCCCTCCTTGGAGTAAGGGAGTCTGAGGAAAGTCTACTTTTTTCTCTAAGTGCCTGTAGATGAATTTCCAGGATGTCTGGAGCACAGACATGGGCTGTCCTGGGAGAGGAAACCTTAGATTTCCAAGAGTGTAAAGTGCCGTCCATGGGTTAGAGGAAAACAGAAGCCTTCATGGAATGAAAAGTAGCCATTTCCTAGGAATCTTGGGAAGAACTTGGTACCCTCCTCAGCCAATCTAAAAAGGCTTTGATGAGAAAGGGACGTTTTTATTTATGTTTATAGTTTTGGGCACATTTTCTGTTTATCATGGCAATCTACATTCATTTCAGAACCTTCAGGTGATTCAAGGCAATAGAAAAAGAGAAACAAACGACCACTCTGAAAATCCTCATTCTCCCCACACAAACAAATGTTTTTTTGACCCCTATCTGGGTATACACAGGTGTGATGAGTATTAGTCTGAATGTGAGTTCCTTTCTTTTCTCTTCTCTTGCATCCTTCTTTATTTTGTAGAATGGTTTTTCTTCCATTGCTGACTATAATCATGTCTCTAGGATGGAAGTGGGAGAAGTATTTGGATGATATCTGGACAACTCTGGTAGACCATACACATTCAGTGGCTTGAGCTGAAACCTGACAAGGCTCCTATGATGTGAATGTGTCTCCTCTAAAATTCACATGTTGCCAGTGTGATAATATTAAGAAGTATATCTTTAAGAGGCGAGACTTGGCAATGAGAGCTCCTCTGGTGACAAGACTGGATGCACTGATAAAAGGCTTTGAGGAAGGGAGTTGGTCAGTTTTAGCCTCTGCCATGTAAAAGACATAGTGCTCTCTTCATTGGAGAAGGTGTCATCTTGGAAGCAGAGGGCCTGTCTCACCAGCCACTGACCTTGCTAATACCTTGATCTTGGACTTCCAAAGCTTCAGTTCTTTATAAATCACTTGGTCCTGGGAGTTCTGTGATAGCTGTACAAGTGGACTGAGTTCTGTGAAGGACTAGACCGCTTATTCTCCTGCCCACTTCAACTCCTATAAACTGGCTTACTCTCCCCTCCATGGTCTACCAGAGACTCCACTGGCTGGCTCTCCCTTGTCCCCCTGCACCTTGAGACAGACTGTTCAGTTTGAAAGGCGCTCCTGATGCTCAATTACACTGCCTGAGGTAACAGAGAGGTTTGTATCACTTAACACACCTCTATGCCACCAGCTGCATGGCCAACCAGGAAACAAATAGAAGAACCTAATTCTTTTGCTGCAGCCCTATTCCATAGAGGATGTATCCTTTCAAATGGCAGCCTATAAGCTCTAGTCATGGACACAGAATCAGAGCAAAAGGCATTAGAAAGTAATTCCCTTGTTTCAATGCCCACGGGGAAGTAACTGCTCTAATGGCTCAATATTTCCTGATTGGCGATTGCATTACTTTGAGTAGTATTTCCCCCCCCCCACCAGTTTATCTTTTACTCACCTTCATGTAATGGTCATTCTGGAGGACAGAATGAAGCATTTGCTAAGACCATACGGCTGCAGTCTGCCTGTTGTTAACATCTTGGCTGCCAGTGGGATGAGTTTAGAAGTAACTAAACTTCTAGCATCAGAGTCTCCATGTGTAAAGCACTCGTATTTCACAAGTGCCTTGGGAATGCTTCTAGGCCATGCCCTAGCTTCCTACTCAGAGGCTGTTTTCCCCACCAGCTTTACTTTTTGGATCCAGGCAATGTACAAGTGACGCTGTGGTCCTTTTTTCTTATGGTACTTGCTACTGGTATTTTGGGTTTAAAGAGCTTGTCAAAGTACTTCAGTTTAATGGTTTCCCATAAGTGCCATAAGGGACAGAAGTGAATACAACATAGTGGTTCAGGTCACCTCAGGACTTCATGCCTAACTTTGCTTACATATGTTAATAAGAACCAAAAATAAACTTTCAAGGAGAAGTAGGAGGCAGTGAGCAGGAGGCAGGGCCAAGGAGATAATGGACTACAAGCAGATGTGAGTGGGAGAAGAGATGGAGACCTCTCCCAAACACCCAGCCTGGTGGGAGGGAGAAGCCACAGTCCTCCATCTGTCTCCACAGAGGGGCACATGTCCCAGCTCCATGCCAAGCATCAGCTGGTGTGACACAAGAGTTCCTAACCAGGCTAAGGTACTGAACTAGCTTTCTTCTTTTAGTGTGTGTGTGTGTGTGTGTGTGTGTGTGTGTGTGTGTGTGTGTACATCACCACGAGCAGTGGTGTTGGTGCTTGAACTTTGGACCTTTTGTTGCTCTCACGTGGCTGTTTCACTCACAGCTGGTGCTTTACCACTTGAGCCACAGCTCTCCTTCAACTTTCTGCTGTTTAATTGGAGATAAGAGTCTCATGAACCTTTTGCCTGAACTGACTTGAACTGTAATCTTTAGTTGTTGTTGGTTGTAGGGCTTGAACATGGGGCCTGGGCACTGTCCCTGGGCTTCTGTGCTCAAGACTAGCTCTCTACCACTTTGAGCCACCGTGCCACTTCTGATTTTTGGGTGGAGATAAGAGCCTCACTGACTTTCTTGCCTAGACTACCTTTAAAGAGTGATCCTCAGATCTCAGTCTCCTGAGTAGCTAGGATTACAGGGATGAGCCACCAGGGCCCAGCTTGAACGGCAATCTTCAGATCAGCCTTCTCCGTAGATATGAGCCACCAGCGCCCTGCTCTCTAAGCTTGCTTCTTTTATTACTAAAAGCTCTTCCCTCTTCAGGGAAGAGGGGATCAGAGCGCTACAGGTTGGGTCCTGGAGCTTGGGATCGCTTGGAGACCTTTGGTTCAATATCTCTTTCTCTCCTGATACATTACAGTAACCTGATCAGAAAGCCATCAGGAAGAACAAAGAATCTAGGTGGGCTAGAAACTGATCCCTTACCACTCAGCATCCACATTTTAACCAGCAAGAGGAAAAAAGGAAAAGTTTACTTGGTGGGTGGGGGGGGGGGAGTGGAGAACAATCACAAGAAAGTAGTTTTAAAGGACGGATTGAGTTGAACTCAGTTCCTGTTTACCTCAAGAAGGAAGTACTGGACCAGCCACTGTTAAGTTAGCTCAAGCCTGTAATCACAGCTACTCAGGGGGCTGAGATCAATGTTCAAAGCCAGCAGGGAAAGAAAAATATATGAGACTCTAATTTCTAATTAACCAGCAAACAAACAGACAAGCAAATAACAGTGATACCCCTCTCCCCCAAATGCCAGAAGTAGAGATATGGTTCAAGGGATAAACTGTTAGCCTTAAGGGAAAGTACTCAGGCTCTGAGTTCAAGCCCCAGTACTGGCACATACACACATGCACACGAAGGATGTACTTCTCCCAATTCAAAGACAAGAAGAGTTCTCTCCCCTTCCCACCATGACTGAATCCCCAGCCTGGGCATTGTTGCTTATCTTCTTCACTTCAGGCTGGCACTCTGCCACTGTAGCCACACCTCTACTTCCACCTTTTTGCTGGTTAGCTGAAGACAAGACTCTCAGTCTTTCCTACCTGAGCTGACTTCAAATCAGGATCTCCCAATCTCAGCCTCCTGAGTAGTTAGGATTACAGACATGAGCCATCAGCAGCTGGCTGTATACTTTTTTTTTTATTGAGTTGTCACTATAAACATATTGCTTTATGTTGCCTTGCCACCCAACATGATTTAGAATATGTGTTTCCATATATTGACACTGTCTTCCCATTTAACTATGATCTGTATGCTGGCCCATTGAATGCATATAGTTTTAATGGGATCAGCCAAGCTCTTCCACCACTGCTAGACATTTGGTTTGGGGTTGTTTCCAGTGTCGAGCATTATAAATAGAACTGCAACCGCATGTTAAGATGGAGCCACAATAATAAAGAACTGAAATGTTGCTGACTTTATTTTCACTGGCAACCAAATTTAGAGAGCCTCAAGCTTGCTCCTCCCAAATGCAGAGTAATTAACCAGCTGCCTTGAAAGATGACTGGATGATTTATAGGCACCAAGATGCATTCGGTGGGTTTGTCAGTATCCTGCGGCATTAAGGATATGCTTGTTAATTATCTGTGGTTAATATGATAATTTAGGAAAAACAACACCTATTAGGAGTTCTTCATTAGGTTTTGAGTGCACAAAACCCCTAAAATAAATGATGTTCACTTCTGATCTGTGACCAGGCAGAGAAAACAAAGAATGAATCCAACATTTTATCATTATTATTATTATTATTATTATTATTATTATTATACTTCTCCAACACACTGTAGGTGAAGAGTCACTCTCCTGGAAATCCTTTCAGGATGGGTCTCTGCCTCTGTGGCTGCCTCTTTACACAGCCACCAAATTAACCATTGTGAGAATAATCTAGTAGTTCTTTCCAGTGTTTCAATACACTTTGGCTCTTGATAGAGAAACTTGTTTTTGTGCCAGTGGTGGGACTTGAACTCAGGGTCTGGGTGCTGTACCTTAGCTGCTTTTTGCAGCTCCTATTTGAGCCACAGCTCTATTTCTGGCTTTTTTGTTTGCTTGTTTGGTGATTAATTGAAGATATAAGTCCCATGGATTTTCCTGCCTGGGATGGTTTCGAACTGCAATCCTCAGATGTCAGTCCTAGCTTGGATCATAGGTAGCATCCACTAGTACCCAGTTCATGGCAGTTAAATGGAGCAAATGACAATATTCTTATTTTTCCAGTGAGGAAAATGGGATGGTGAAAGGCTTGCCCAGACTCCTGTAGCTAAGTAGAAGTCAAACAAAGGGACCCAGGTCTCCCACATCCTCATATATGTCCTTACCAGCTGCTTACCCCATTAGTGAAATACACTCTCCCATCTAAGAGCTATGAGGAGATTCTTATTCACAGAAAGAGATCAAGCTTCTTTATTCTCTACCAGGGAGGGGATGGCCAGAGTGAAAAGGGATCACAAAATGGTTTTCCAGGATCTTGAAAACCAGAGAAGAAATAGCCCGTTGCTTCTAACCTATTATATTTCAATAAGTATTGAATGTAATTCATGGGCTGCATTCAATCACCGCTCCTGGGTGTCACCCAGTCATCCTCTACTGCCTTGCTTTCATATTTCATTTTGGCCTGGACAGTGCAAACTCCACTGGAGCCATCAAGAATAATTTTTATGTATGGGGTCTCTGCTGAGCCAGCATCCTGCTGCCCACATTCCCAATTATCCTGTTTGGTGGGGGTGGATATCCCAGCATCATTAGAGAGAAGCTTTTCTAAGTAAGGGACTGCTAGGAGTGTCACATGACCAGGTGTAGCTCTTCCAGGCTTTTTCTTTAGGGCAATGCCATTTCTGAACTTAGGGAAACTCCTAAACATCTCCATACTGTGTTCCTTTTTAAGGATAAGGAGGCTGGACAAGACCTAAAAATAAATTTCCATGTACTGGAGTTTCCTTCACTTTTCTATTCCCTTGTTATAATAACTTGAGTTGTCTGTGTTAGGATCCTATGGTAAGAGAGCTTGAAGAGGTAAAATCCTCATTTTTAAAAAATTGTATTTTATTGTAAGAGTAATGGATAGAGGGGTTACAGTTACATTCATCAGGTAATAGGTATATTACTTCTCCAACATTGATACCCCTTCTCATGTTTTTGTCCTCCCCTACCTCCTCCCAATCATCTTGTTTTCCCTCTTCCTTTCTCAATTTCACATAAACAAATAAGCATATATACACTATACCAGTCAGATACAGTAACCACATGAGATTAATCATAAGGGGAGAAAAAGAGAAAAGAAATAACTTAATATGATTTTTTCCACGTCATTCCATTTCCTTACAAATGGGGCAATGTCATTCTTTCTGATGGCAGCATAGAATTCCACTGTGTATAAATACCACATCTTCTTGAACCATTCATACTGAGGGGCATCTGGGTTGGTTCCATATCTTCACTATGGTAAATAATGCTGCAATGAATATCGTTGTGGTCGTAGCTTTAGTATGCCCTTGTTTTTGGACATTTGAGTAAATGCCAAGGAGTGGGTAAAATCGTCACTGGAAGCCATCCAAGAGTAGGGATTTAAACTTGGAAACCGTTTTCATACACCCTGCTCCCCTTCCCTCTGGCATTCACTTTTCCTCTGTGCATGGAGGGGTAGAGTAGGCAGGGATAGAGGAGTGAAATGGGCAAGGAAAGCCTGTGCCATGCTTAGCATTGATGCCTGTGAATGTGGGATGCCATGTTGGTGCTGGCTGTGGCCTCAGAGAATAAGCAGGATACTCTTTTTTCCTGGATTCACCTCCATCTGTCTCCCAGTATCAATCTGATTAGTTTTTTTTTGGGGGGGGGTAGTGGAGACTAGAGTGGGGAGGGCACTAGTGAAGTCAGAAACAGGAAGGATTGGTCATAGTTTGAAATTCCCACTGCCACACAGCTACCTTCACTCGGGGCCCTGATTTCCTCGATCTCCTCTTGGTGAATTTGTGATTATCAACATGCACGTGGTCCTTCTGGGCCAGTCAGATGATCAGGGAAGTGAGTGCCTGGGACCCTGAAATGTCATTCTTGTTGCAGTGAAATAGGACAGGTGTTGAGAAAAATGATGTACAAGTTTAACCTTGTGGCTCTCCCTTCCTTCCTGAAAATTTGCCTTCTGGGAGTGCCTGAAATACTATTGCCAGGGTTTTTCAAAGTGGGCACCAGGGACCAACCACATGAGAGATGACAGACATGCTCTATAGATTGGCAGGTCTCCTCTCAATCTACTACAACAAAAGCTGGGGGAAGTCTGAGTCCAGGGATCTGCATTTGAACTTAGTTCCAGGGTGATTCTTGTACCCCTCATTCTTGGAGTTCTTCCAATTCACTCGCAAAGCATCCACTATTCTTCTGTGGGACTTGAGGAAGAGTGGCTTAAGGAATGATGGGATGTTTATGTAAATTATCTGCTTTCCTGAAGGTGGAAGCCAAATGAACAGACCTGGCTCTCCCTCTATGGGTCTTGAGGGCTCTGTCTCGGGTTCCTCTCCTGCAGCCAGGGGAGCACTATGGTCCTTGGAAAGAGGCTGAGATGGCAACTACTACCCACCTCCCAGATTCATCTGTTGACTTTCTGGGCTGTCACTCTAGTCTGTATCTTTGTCCCTGTATCTTTGTCTGTGCAGCTGTGTGGCTTCAGGGCTCCTTTATGATCAGAAAGGTCTTCCAGGATTTAGGATGGATGACTATTACACTGTCTGAATCCTGTCTCTCTGCTAGGGGACACCTCAGCTCCCATTCTACCTTGCTAGAGTTGAATTCAGCATACGTGAGGCTTTGTTCTCAAGCCTTTCTAGTGGGGCTGTGGAAGAGCAAGGTGGTAAAGGGGAGGGTCTAAGACATCTTGCTCTTGGGCCTTGACACCTCTATATGGACACATGGAGAAGAGGCAGCATGTAAGCTGGGCTCTTGGCTGACACTGGAACCAACACTGCAGACTCACTCTGGAGTACCGGCAGGCAGTAGAGAAAGGTGGATGGGATCTTCTTATGGCTAGTGAAGAAGGGACTAGCTACCGAATGCCTTAACTCCTTAGTCTTCAGGAGCTCCGCTGCCATCTAACTCCACCCTTCCACCTCTAGTGGCCGGCGGTGAGCAGCAGCTTTCAAGGCTTTTCTGTGCAATGTGGCCATAGGAGGATTGATTTCATACTTCAGTTATTTCGACTTTCCTCTGTGATTCTGTGTCCCATTCATCTTTCATTCATAGTTCTCTTTGTTCACACTTGACTGCTCTGGCCCTTGCCTAATTTTAAAATCTATTTTTTCCTCTCCCTACTCCAATTTGCCATTGAATTGTGTCAGTATTACTGTCTACTTCGATATTTCTTTTGCGATTCAGCCTTGTCTTCTGTCTTATCTTTTCAGGCCCATCATAAGGCTTGTGAATGATAGTTATTGCTCTGACCATGCCTTCTCTCTTCTCTTATTGATACCCAAGGAGTGCGGTTCATGCCTAAGAAGTGGTGTGAATTGACCCAGGTATGTGTATGTGTGTGTGTGTGTGTGTGTGTGTGTGTGTGTGTGCCTACACCAGTATGGAAGGATTGAACTCAGAGTCTCAGTACTGTCCCTAAGCATTTTTGTTTAAGTGTCTGGAGCTCTACCATGTGAATCACAGCCCCATCTCTCTCTTTACTTCTTTATTCCTGATTTTTTCTTTGGTGGAATTAGATGATTCTTGTTGATCATCTCTAAACATCGCATTAGCTTTGTGTTTTTGTGTTGTTAGGGATCAAACTCAAGGCTTGCATGGCTAGGCAAGTATCTGCCATTGAGTGGCATCTACCTGTTCTTATCTAGCACTAGTATTCGTCAGTTCTGTGGTTCAGGGGACTTGCTTGATGGCAGATCTCCACGTCAACATATGAGAAGGCAGTGGTTTTAGTCAGCTTTGTGTGACTATCACAAAATGCCTGAAAGATTCATGTATAACTGCTGTGACTTAATATAGTTCTGGAACTTTCAGAACTTGCAAGATGAAGTGTGTTGACTCTCTGATGGGGATGTTGGATGGTAAGGGCAGGGAGCACATGCCAGGGCAAACTTCTCACTTCATGACCAGAAAGCAAGAGGGAAAGGAGGAGTCCACGTTCCCATGGTCTTCTCCAGAACTGTGCCCCCAACAACCTCAGGACCTTTCACTGGGACTCATCTCCTAAAGATTCCACCACCTCTCATTAGTATTACCCTAAGGACTGAGACTTTAACACATAGACATTTAGGAAGATGTGAAACCCAAACTATAGAAGCAGCCAGTCATAGCTATCTGAGAGAATATCACTATTTTCTATCTCATGATGGCTTGGCCAGGCATCTAGCTATCACCAGTCATAGACTTGGGGGATGTAAAATATTGGCCTAAATTGGAGGCAAATCCAGGCTAGTAATGATAACTCACTTGTAAAGTACTTGTTGCTGCACCTCTTTAGGAAATCCTTGAATCTTAGCAGTAGACTTTGTGGAGCATGGACATTACAACCCAAGCCTCAGAGCTGACGGAATGTCAGCCAGGCAAGCTTGGTCCTATGGTGTTGGTAGGCTGAGCCCATCCTGGGAATCTTGCTGGCTAGCTTAATGCTGCTGAGCATCATCTCTTATAGTCAGGTCTGGAAATGGATGGCATATATAGATTTAAAAAAACATTTAAAAATTCAGTCTTGACCAGGCACTGGGGACTTATGCTTGTTTCCTGAAGATTGCAGTTCAAAGCCAGCCTGGATAGAAAACTCTGTGAGACAGGAATTTCCAACTAACCAGCAAAAAGCTGTAAGTAGAGTTGTGGCTTAAGTGGCAGAATACGTAACACTTAGCAAAAAAGGTAAATGAGAGTGTGAGGCCCTGAGTTCGAGTCTCAGTACTGGTTCCTTCACTACAAAAATCAACAAAAAAAGATCCCAGTCTGAGTTCTGTTAGTGCTCATGTAAAACCCCATACTCACCTGTCATGCCAGATTCCATATGACTTGGAGCTTATTTCTTACCAAAGTATCTCTATTGATTGTTAAGTGTCTTAAAAGATAGACTTTCCATTCACAAAACCAAAACTGGAAAATGGTTAGCACAGAGCCGAACTTGTGAATGTTCTTAAACATGTGCTATGCCATTGGAAGCAAAGGAGCCAACACTTGGCCCTAAGAAAAAGCATCCAAAAGCTTACCACTACCTGGAGAAGCAGCTACCGGTCTTCTTCCTATGAGCCCAACCCCTCCCCTCTCTGGCTCCAACACAGGTTCTTAGTGTCTTCTGGGGAAATAGTTCTTGATCTTGTGACTAGTGAGAGTGGATAATGTGCTAAAAATTGACCTCTACTGTGTCTGGCTGACTGCTTTCAGTATTGAAGAGGTTGGTTCCGGATGGATAAGAAAGGGGGATGAACAGCTAAGAGCAGGTTTCCTGGAAGGGGCCTTGACAGCATTTGGCAGCCTCTAGCACTTTCTATTTTGGCTCTTAATTTCCACTGACCTTGGGGGAGTGCCTTTGGCAAAAGGAATGGGGTGAGAAGATGGCCTCTGTGGCTGGTAGAGAAAACCTTTGGGGATGTCTTCATATAAGTTATAATCAAATCCTGAGTCTTAGGTAAATGTCTGGTGCTCATGTGGCCTACAGAGACAACTTTTGGTGGCAGAAGTAGGGGTGGGGCTAGAATATCAGAATATGGTGTGCTACTTGATATGCTTTTAATGGCCTGAAATAGGCCATATGGGAGTGTTCACACCATAGGAATTGCCAGGCCATATCGATCCCATCTTTTTCTTTTTTAATTTGAGATTTTATTTATCAAGATATCAGTAACTAGAGAAATTAAAATTATCTCACATCTAAGTTTTGCACCTAAATCAATTAATTCGAATCTGGCCAGGGGAATGTGGGGAGAGGGGAGGCAAGGAGTGAATAGTTTGGAAACCTTTCCAGTTTATTTCAATGTGGAGTCAGAACTGGAATTTGTTTTCAAGTTAAATTACACATTTCGCATATACAACATTGGGATCTGTAGGCTAAGTGCCTTTCAAAAGTTCTTAGAAGCCAGGTGCTGGTGGCTCATGCGTGCAATTCTAGCTACTCAGCAGGCCGAGATCTGAGGATTGGGTTTTGAAGTCAGCCTGTGAAGAAGAGTCCATGAGACACTTATACCCAGTTGACCACCAGAACCGGAAGGCTTGAGCACAAAAAGCTTAGGGACAATGCCCAGGTCCTGAGTTCAAGCCCAATGACTGACAAAAATGAATGAATGGATGAATGAATGAGTGGTAAATAAATAGAGTTCTTAGAGCATCCTGCATTTTAGGAAAAGCACATCTCCCTCCCTAAAGCAAAGGACCTGAGGATGGCAGCCTTTCCAAGCCGCTCTTTCTCCTCAGCCACCTCTCTTGGCTCCATAAGGAACTGATACCGCTGATGTGGTCTGAGTCTCCAAAGTGAGGTTGTTTTAGGGAGCAAGACCCATACAGGAAAAAGAAAGTGTTTGTTGTGTGTCCAATTAGTGGTGCTGGCTTTCCCTTCCATGCAGAGTGGCCAAGAACTCAGCAGAGCTGAGGAATAATTGGTATTTTCTACAGATGAACTGCATGCCACTGTGACCTGCTGGAGAAGCCGATAGACCTGGATATCCTCACATTAGACCTGGGGCATCCCCGGACAACTTCCTGGTCCTTTTGCACCTCTCCCCCAACCTGGGAAGCCCCTCACTTTTCTGGGCCAGAGAGTAGCTGGTTTAGGCCTGGGGCCCCCTGCTCTCCCCCAAGAGGGGATGAGTAATAAAAAGTACAAAGTGCTTTCTAGGCATGATCTCATTTAGGTTGATGACCCAGGGGCTCCTGAATGGAGAAGAAGTGGGGGGCTTGGGAATTCAAATTGCATCTCCATTGTCTTGGGAAACCCTTTTCCGGCAAATAGGAGTCAGCAAATCCCCACCTTGCCATCCTTCCTTCTCAGGCCAGGAGCATTTAGAACTAATTGAATCACTAGATCAGCTAATGCAGCCTCCATTAAGACCGCAAAGTCCCCTGGGAGAGGCTATTGAAAAGCAGCTGAAAAGAGCCACACCCTACCCAGCATCCATCCAGCCTCCAGCACCACAGCCTTTGCCCTAGAAGTCTTACTGTCCTCTGGTACCTGCTTGGCTGACCTAGATAATTCTAGATAATCCTGTGGCTTGAGGAGTTGAGATGGGTCTAATACGTATTTACCATTTATGCTAGTCCTTATCCCAGGGAATAATCTCCAGTATACAAAGAAATAGCTGATGTATATATTATATATGATGCCTGTCTTGGGATTTTCTTTGGGAACAAACTCTCTCTTTTGTGGAATGGAATCAAAAGAAAACAGCTGGCCTCCCCAAGGTCATGATGAAGTGACTGGAAGGGGCACAAAAATCTCAGTCATCTGACTAATTTTCTTTCTGCCCAGACCAATAGCGTCTTTCATCTGAGGAGGGGGCATTGGTGAGATTTCTTGTTCAATATGTTTATTGGGTATCTCGCAGTTGCTATGCTAGCAGCTAAGGGGGACAATAATAATTAGACTCTCATGGTCCTTGGCACATGGAGTGGAATGGCAGTGGGTAGAACAGGATTGCTTAATCCAAACGTGTGGAATGTTCAGTCTATGGGGGCAAATCCTCTTTCAGCGCTTTACAATGAATACATCCTTTTACCTCCAATGGGATGGTGATGAGTGTCACCTAATGTAGTGACTGAAGCTCCGTCAAGGCTGAGGTCTTATCCATTCCCTCCAGAGATCTCTCTTAGCATTTTTTCAACCAAAGGCCTTTCCCTCCTCAAATACCCATCACTGTCACAGAGCCTGTGCGTACTGCACATGAAAAAGTCTCCATCTCTCTTTCCAGCTCCTTTCCCACTGCAGTGTACCCAAGGAGGGCTCCGTATGTGACTTCTAAATCTTCCTTTTCCCCCTTTCAGCTATTCTGTCTATTTTCTTCTCTCCACTCTCTCCACCATCTGCATTTCTTAGGATGTGACAGAGCTGGCTACTCTGACAGACTTCTTCATGTCTTCTGCGAGCCCTGACACCAGCAGTCAGGATTTACATTAATGCCACATTGGATATTATATTGTTATAAAATAGGTTCAACTTCAAAATAATGTCATTCTGGGCACATTCATAGTACTAGCTACTCAGAAGGCTGAGATCTGAGGATTGCTGTTGAAAGCCAGCCGAGGAAGAAAAGTCTGTGAGGCTCTTATCTCCAGTAAACCACCAGAAGATTGGAAAATAGCACTGTGACTCTAAGTAGTAGAGCACTAGCCTTGAGCAAAAGAGCTCAGTGACAGTGCCCTGACCCTGAGTTCAAGCTCTGCAATCGCAACAATAAAAAGCCATGAGTTTTCCTCATTGGGGAAGTAAAGCTTGCTCAAACTTTCAGGACATACTAAGGACATTTCTTCCTGAGACCACAGCTCATGGTTGGTTCGTCACTGGCAAAATGGTAAGTGTTTACACCAGGTTTAGGGGCAAGTGGTGAAAGTCAGGGCTTTTTTAGTTTGGAGATCCATGGGTTAAATAGTTCCCTGCACATCACTCTAGGAACCACATTCATTCTGCAAGGAGTTGACACATCACATAGGAAAAGTGTTTTGAGAATTTTGCTTTGAGGAGAATGCTGGACCCAGCAGAAGGAACCACCATAGTCTCTCTGGACTAAATCTCTAAGATACCTTGGGTGTATCTGCTCAGCCTTTACTTCCATACAGGATTTCTAGACACTTGGTTGCCTTTTACAGATAAGGGCTGAAGTGTCCCCCTGATCTCTTGCTCCTTTTCCCAATCCTCCAGCCCCACCTGTCAGAAGCTCCTGCTCCCAAATTGCCGTGCCAGCAATTTTCTCAGCCACTTAAAAGGCCATCAAGACAGCATCAAACTGCCGGTACATGCTAAACCCAAATGCGTATGGAGCAGAGCCCAGAGTGGGATGCTAAATTGGATTCCATCAAATCAACATCAGCTGCATGCAAGCCACTGATAATGAAAGGCCCCTAATGATGGCGCTCATTGCTCTAAAGAGATGGCTAGGAGCTGAGAATGGATGACTGTTGTCTCTTGCTGGGGAGGGAAGGAGGCACCAGGGAGAGGCATTGTGATGTCTGGTCTGTAGTAGACGTCTGTGGGAAGGAGAGAGGGAGAAAGAGGCAGAAGAGGATTGTTCTCTATTCTCAGAATAGAGATGGATGTAGTTAAAACATTGTTGTTCTCCTGTTACACACACACACACACACACACACACACACACACACACACACACACACACACACACACTCGTGCACAGTTGTGCCCCAGAAACACATTAACATCCTTAAGGTAGCCAGATATGGTCATTATCTAATTTGGGATCCTGAAAAACCACATCATCAGTCCCCACCCATGTTGACTATTCTCAAGTTCAAAAATCTCAGATGGCACTCCATACAGAGGGGAAGAATGAAACAGATGGCATAGGACTTGTCCTAAACCTCTCCATTTCTGTTCATTTCTCCATCTTTTTTTTCCAGCTTACGTATATCTGCTTCCTCCATCTCCTTCCGGGCATGTGTATCTGCTTCCTATGGCTGCTATCACAAATGACCACACACTAGTGACTTAACCCGAATGTAATGTCATTTGAAATCAGGGGTCTCACTGAGTAAGATCATGATGCTGCACTGTGCTTTTGCAGCTCTAGGGAAGATGGTAGATGTGTTTCCTGTCCTCATTGGTTGGCTGTTGATTCCTTCCTTTCTCTCTAAAGCTAATATTGCCTATCTCTGTGATTCACACTCTGTGATCATATATTTCCCAGCCTACATCTGGGAAAGCTTCTTCACTTTTAAGGATTCTGGTGATAAGATTGAGTCTACTTGAAAAATTAAAGACATTTTCCCTATTTTAGCAGGCTTGATCTTAGTCTTATCTGCAGAGATCTCTTCTACTATGTAAACCAATGGTCAAAGGTCTTGGAATTTAGTGTGTGGACATCTTTCTGGAGAGCCATCTTTTTGCCTACATGGCATATAAGAAATGAAGTTTGTTATTCAGACTCTTTTCATTTGGCTCAAATGCCTGGTGATCAGGCAGGAGCCAGATGTGATCAGCATTCACAGTCTGAGATACCATAGCCCTGGGCACACAGCACTGAGGAATTGTGTCTGTGGGTACCACTGCCAAAGTCTACACCAGCTGGCAGAGGGAGAGAGAGGCCTATTGGATTGGAGCTGCCTGTAATCTCGTTCCTGCAAATAGAAATGCCATTGGTAGTGCTGCAGGCTGCATCATGCTCATAGTTTTCAAAGCCATGTTGGATAGGGGAGTGAGTGTACATCTGGTTGGACTTGAGGGATTAAGATCTGTTGCTAAGGGAAACCTGGGGACTCAAGATGGGACAGAGATTCTCTGGTGCTATTGATGGCTTCATAACCATATCTAGGAAGTTTCATTTCTAGACCTGGTCTCTGTTTAGCTGGAGGAAGCATCTAGAGATGGTGTCAACGGCATAGCTTGGATAAGAACTCAGTAGGCCAGCCTAGCTGCCTGGCATATCACAGAATGGGAAACATCAGGTAGACCTCTGCTTTCTGTGCTCCTAACATGTTTCTGCAAGATGAGGCTTCAATCATGTGCTGGTAGAGGGGGTTAGATAGCATTGGTCACACATTGAATTACTTATTACATGTGTAATGTGATCTGAGTAGATAGGATTATAGGCATGAGCCACTGCACCCAGCTCTTTGAAGACATTTTTTTTAATAAAAGAAGTGATGAACATTTGAGGAAAGTAGATTACCTTCCAACCTATGGGTTGGTCTTATCCAAAGCAGTTCAAGGCCCTAAGAGAAAAGCCTGAGGTCCTCCAAAGAGAAAAGGATTCAGCCTTTAAGCTGCCCTTGGGTTCATTTCTGTAACCTCAAGTCCTGCTGAAATTTCTAGTTGGCTCTGAAGGTGTCAGACATGAAGCCTGAGCAATCATGGGGCCTTATATATTTCCTTAAAATGAACCTCTCTTCTTTCTCTCTTCCTCTCTTCTATTGCTTCTATTTTTTCTGGCGATCTTACATTACAGACTTTATGAGTCAAAGTCAGGATCAAAGTCAGTGACATAAGTAAATAGGGTAGACTCTGACAGCTGGACCCTAGACGACAGTACTCACAGCTTCCTGTGCATGGAAACGGGTCACTTGACGAGGGCTGGTCACAGGAATGTGGCACCACAACTGTCAGGACTGAACCTGCCCAGGGATTCCCTGCTCTCTTTGTGTTTTGTCAGACTGGAGCAGAAAAAGTGGAGGCCTCTGAGAAGGTTTCCGTGATCCTTGGTCCTCAAACCATCCGGTGGAAGGCCACTTCCGCAGAATCAGGCTGGACAGGAGCAAGAAATAAAACCTTATGACATTAAGTCACTTAGATTTAGAAGTCAAATGGCCCACTGTGACTATTCATTGTCCCAAAATAGGCCAGCCAGCAGAAGCAGGATCAGTACTCAAAATGGAGCAATCTGGCCTGCTTTGTTCAGTTGCTTGTGATGGTGTGATGGGGATTAAGAGATAGCTCATGGTAGGTTTAACCCTGGTAGACCGCCCCATAGATGATGCTTATTAGTACAGGAAGAGTTTTATAGTGATGATTGTAATGTTCGAATAAAAGGAAGTCGTCTGATTACCAAATTGATGTCAACTAGAAATTCTCTAGATCTGAGTCATCAGAGGCTTGTCCATCTCCCCAGAGAACCTTATAATATGTCTGTCTTCTTTGACATTTTCTCCCCCAATACATGAAGACATAGGAGGCATGCTCAGCAAATTGATAGATGAAGCAAAGCTGGATGGAAGAACTAATATGTTAGATGACAAGTGAAGATTCAAAAGAGATCTGGGCAGGCCAGAACAATGGACCGAAACTAACAAGATAAAATGTAGGAGTTATAAATCAAAGTCTTGCCTTTAGTTTAAAAATCTAACTGAATGAGGATGGGATGAGAGAGGTTTAACACAATATCAGCTTCCTATATGGAAGTCCTAGGGCTCTCACCGTCTATTAAAATAATGCGAGCTGAGAGAATGAAGGACTGAAAACGAAGCATACCACAGGCTGTGTTAATAGCGTCATACTTGCATTGTAGTCATTCACTCAGCAAGTATATATTGATAGATCCCGCTGTGCTGGACTTTGTACTAGGGGCATAAAAGGTGAGCCCCACCCTCATGCAGCTCATGTTTAGTGATAAAAATAACCCAGGATGTGCAAGTAGGTGGTAAAGAGCTTGTTAATCATACGAAATTTAAAAGGGTCCACAGCTTTATAAATATGAAGAATCATAGCATCCAACAAATGTTATACACTTCTTGAGGAAAATGAGGACTATTGTTTAAGAAACTATGGCTGAGCTTTGGGCTAGGTGCTCTATTCTCATGCTTTCAGCTAATCCTCCTAACAGATCTAGAGGTAGATATTGTTGCTCTACTTCAGATGAGGGAACAAAGACTCAGAGATCTGTGTTATTTGGACGAATTTGCAGCGCTGGCAAGAGGCTGAGATAGGAGCTGAATACCATCTGTTTGGATTCAAGGTTTTATGTTCTTTCCTGTTTGCTACCCTGACTCATACTTCACCTTTCCTTAAGGAAGACATTGCTAACAACTGCAGCTGTATGTAGACAGACTGGTTTCTTCTTTCTTTGCCTGGAGTATTTGAGTAGAAGCTGTTGGAGTCCCACAAGGGGCTTCTTCCTTGGTGTCTGTGAGGTGAAGGGGTAGGGAGGGCATGCTTGGACAGCTACTAAGCCTTCATCTCTGGCCTCGTCTTCTATATCCTAGCCATACAGCTCTGCGAGTTCCTCAAACTGTCTGTCTTCCTTTGTATGATGAATTTTCACCTATCAATCCATCACTTCTTCCTATGGTTAATTTCTGTCTATCTTTCTAGCTCAAAAACATCATTTTCTGCAAGAGGATTCCTGAAGCCTGACACTGGATTAGAGTTCAATGTCTATTTGATAGGGTCTATAAAGACAGGGCCTAGATCTCCTCTGCTCTGCCCTGTGTTCATTGCCCACCGTGCAGTAGACACTCAATAAAGGCTGTAAGAATTGACAAGGTTTTTCTAAGATCCAGGGATTGTTTCAGTGCTGTGAAGACAGTCAATGTCCAATGAGTTTTGTACCTTGCATTCTATTGTCTTAGCATTCCGCCATGTCTGGCATGGGCAGGATCAGTTCAGAGTAGGGCCGCCATGTCTGGCATGGGCAGGATCAGTTCAGAGTAGGGCCGCCATGTCTGGCATGGGCAGGATCAGTTCAGAGTAGGGAAGAGACTCGCAGGGGCTGCAGAAATCAGCCGTGGACTAGTGTCCACTCTGCTACAAATCAGGCACAGTATGGCCATGGGTCCAGGACTGGCTGAGGTGAGCTAGTGAGCTGCCCCAGTGATGTCAATGATTACCTAGACCTTTTTGTAGATTCTGGGCTGTCTGGACATTTCCTCCCAAGATCCCCAGAGTCCTGGTCTGTCTAGATGTGGGGGCTGCAAATCATTACTCTATTCCTCTCTGTGTATCCCTGACTTGACTTCCTGCTCAGGAGGTACAAGGAGAAAGAGGGGTTAATGATGAGTCTTGTAGTTGAGGGAATGGAGAATGATGTCAGCCAGGCCATAAGACAGAGACAAAGCCTTTAATTGTTCTTTTCTGTCTTGTCAGAAAGCACAGTGGCTGACTCCGTAGTTACTGAAATAAAGGTTTGTGGACAGGGAAGGAAGCAGACTAATAAGAGGGACATTGTTCAGTGACAGGGACAGGGATCTCCAAGCTGAGCTTCCCAGGAGGATGGGGAACCATGTGTTGGGTCACCTGGCCTGGATTGGTGGGGAGGACTTAGCAGGAGTAGTGGTTGAGTTGTATTTTAAATGCCATCAAAGTAGGAACGACCAATCCCCTCTGTGATATGACAAAGTTCCAGGGCCTCACTGGGACAACTATCTGGCCCTAGATGGGTGGGGTAGTTTGATAACTAGAAAGATGACTTCCTTCAGGGAAATCTGATTTCCTCGCATTTTGAGAAGTCATTTAATCCACCTTGAATTTACCCTGGACCTGGGGTCATCTGTCTTCTCTCATATGTGTTTCATAATTACTCTCAATTAAGCAATGCTCCTTCTAGAATCTACTTTCAAAGTCAGAGACTTCCGAGAGCAAGAGGAAAATGCCTTATCCTCCTTTCTTCCATTCCTCTTCCCTCCCTTTCTTTTTCCTTCCCTTCCCTTTTCCTTCCCTTGCTATCAGTAGATGTCCTTCCTAGACTATAATCCCCTTATCAAAGAACATCTGTCACTTCCCAACTACCAGCTCCAGGGTCCTATGAACAATTCACACACCTGCACATTAGCAGCACTTTTGGCCACCACATGGCCACATGCCCAGCATAGAATTTGCACGGGATTATTGAGCTTCCCTACTTCTCACCTTCACACAGCTTGACCTGGATTGTCACCCTCTTTCCTCTCTCTGTAAATTCTAGATCTCTACCTTTGCAAGAAAGCTACCTGGATAAATTACAGCATATACATATGATCGAATGGAATTGTGAGTTAAAAAAAGAAGAGCATTCTTGTAAGGTTTCAACAAGGACATACCTGAGATTATGCTAAATAAAGGAAGGGAAACACAAAAGTAAAATTGTGTAAAATTTATTTGTGAGGTACCTGGAGGAGTTAGATTCTCAAGGATAGAAAGTAGACTCGTGGTTACCAGAGAGATGGGGAGGGGATGGGGAGTTGCTTACTGGACAGTTTTAGGTTTGCAAAATAAAAGGAGTTATGGAGATGTGGGATAGTAATGGTTGGAACCGTGAATATATTTAATACCATAGACTATGTACTTAAAATGGATAAGAGGGAAGAGTTCAAGCTATATGAACTAAAACAAAGAAGAGAAGTCTTTCAATTTTTTCCTTGCCTTCTCTAAGCATCTATAGACTGGTATCCCAGTTTTAGCATTGATTTCAAGACCACCTCAAGTTTGAATCTACAAATTTTGTTTCTGGAGCCTTATCCGTTTGCCTAGATTGTAGTCCAACCAGAATCCTTTTACCTTTGCCTTTATTAACTCTAGTACCAAGAACTTGATATTAGGCTGTAATTGCTACACTGGATGAAATTGAATTCTTGTCTGAATCATTACAGAAGACTAAGAGTTTCACTTTGGCTGAAGTTTGGATTGATCTGTGTGAGTAGTTACTTCTATGTACTGGAATCCTAGTCCTTAGAGTTAGCATAGAGCAGGCAAACATGGTGTCCATTCTGTAAGAGAGGCCACCTGGTCCTAGAGAGGACAGACAGGGCCTGGCCTCCAGCTGTATCTCCAAGGTAAGGCCATGAGGAAGGGCTTCTGTAATCAGGTACCTTTGGGAAATGATACAAGCCAACATTATGGTTTGGATATAAATGTCCCCAAAAGACTCCTGCGCTTGGTGTCCAGTTGATCGTGCAATTGTGAGGTGATTGGATCATGGTGTTGCTAACCTCATCAATGGGTTAATGCATTGATGAGTTTGTAACTGAATGGGATATTAGGAGGTAGAGTCCAGCTCCTGGTCGTTAGGGGTGTGCCTTTGAGAGAGCTCTCAGAACCCGTTTTCTTTCTCTGCTTCCTGGCTGTCATGAGGTGAGTGGCCTCCTCAACCACACCCTCCTGTGGCCAGGATCTTCTGCTGTATCTCAGGCCCCAAGTGATGGAGCAAGTTAACTATGGACAGAAACATCTGAAAGCATGAGCCAAAGTAACCCTTATTCCTTTAAATTAATGTATATTAGGCATTTTGCTACAGCAATGGAAGGTTGGCTGATACAGCCAACTGAAAACTTTATCTATAGGAGAACTCAAATCACTTAAGGCAGAAGCACACTTGTGAGTCTTGCAGTGTGCTACTTCCATCTACCTATGTCTTACACCATAACCCTGGTGAGAGTCATCTCCCAGGTCTCCTGGCTTGATCTTGGGGAACATTCAATATGATGGACTCCTCACTGAAGATTGTATGATGTGTGCAAAGCCTCTTATAACACACACCTTCACATGGTGTCAAGGTTCTGGAGATCTGATGGCCTCAGGGGCCCTGGTCCCGCCACCTGCCTTCCTAGATTCACTGCAGCCACCCTATCCCACCTTTGGGCTCTGGGCAGTGAGCTCTGTGTGGCCGATGAAGTCATCCTCATCTTCCAGTTCCTTATTCTATACTTCTTCCCATCTGAAAGCTCATTTGTCTTCTGACTTCTATTCATTTTTGCACCCCACTCTGGCCCAAGTGCTATAATTTATTCACAGTTCTACATCTCTATCCTGCTGCTCTCAGTCACCGATCCCATCCATATTCAGTCTTGCATTATTTAAATCTAGAAAATGTTCTGGCCCCGAAATGAAGAGGGAGAGACTCATTAGTGTGGGTCTTAGGTACATATTTCTAACTTCGTTGAGACTTCAGAGGGCTTTTTGACCATTATTACAGAAGCTCTGTCTTCAATCAGAACAGAGGTTCATAGAAGGCTCGGTAGGCTGAGGTGGGGCATTAGTTCAGGAGCTATCATCAATAAAGACCCTTCCAAGAATGAAGAGCTGTGGGGAAAGTCAGAGACTCTGCATGCTGCTTTATGTTCCACTTCTCATGTCCTTTCAGTGAAACTTTTTCCCCCTCTCAACTGTAAAGTGAGGTCACTGAAGTAAATAACCTCCCAGGTTTCTCCAGGATGCATGCATGCTCTGCAATATGCATTCCTAAACCTCTACAGCACCAAAAAAGAATAAGTAAAAGCCAAGCACACTGAACTTTTCAGCTTACATATCTTTTAAACACATCTTAAGATTCAAGAAGAGCAGACCTATTACAAGAGTAGTTCATTATTTTAAATCACTTTGTAACAATAGAGAACCTGAGAAATTTCAGTGTAGAGACTTTAAAATCCATTGTATTTATATAGAAGCTTTATTTCCAAAGTGCTTGAAATGTATTTTCATGTTTGGCCTCTACCATGTACTTGCAGAAGGTGGATTGAGGAGAGCAAAATACTATAGTTCACATAGAAGCACAGACAGGCCAATTGCATTCCTTAAGCCACAGAGCTATAAGTGACAAGCACCTATCATTTCCTGGAAATTTCTCCAACAGGATACCATCAAGTCCTTGGGACTCACTTGTCATAAAGAATCAGTTCCCTCTTTCCCAGGCTTTGTCCTTCTCCTGGTCAGATTTAGTCAGTGTCATCCAATCTCTTGCTTTTGTAATTTCATCATGATTTTATATCCAATCAAGTGCTGACCCACTGTCCTGAGGGACTTCTCAAATCTTTACCCTTTCCCCCATTTAAAATCACCTGAGCAAAGTCAGACTTCATTGTGGCTTTTGCTATTAGTTTCCTAACTGTTTTTCTCCACCCTGGATTTGGTTTTTTAAAATTCATTCTCCAAAATTTGATATTTAATTATCCTTTACCATTTTCCCCCACCCTTTTCCCACTAATCTGAAACCTTTCAGAGGCTCTCATTATTTAGTAAGGTCTGCATTTTGAGCATGATGTCTGGGAACTGCTGATCTCATCTTGTCCACCTATCTGTATTATGCCTTATATTTTCAAAATACTGGGCCAGTCATTCTTCAAATGAGCCATACAATTTTCCACCATCATGCTTTTGCTAGTACTAGTTTTTCCTGTGCATTCTCCTCTTTTTGGCTCATTCTTGTTCCTTGTCTTTCAAAACACAGCTTATTTCATGCCCTGTGGCTGGATTAGGTACTATTTTTCTTTGTTTGAGTAATACCCTTTACCCATTTCCAACATGGGATTTTCTGTATTATAGGTAGACATGGTTATGTTTACTTATCTGTCTCCATTATAAGACTTCAGTTTCTTGAGAGCAGGAAACCAAAACCTTATTCATTTTTATAGCTTCAGTGCTGCTATTGCAAAGCAGAACAAAGAATGTGTGTGGTGGGAACTTTATAGAAAACAGTCTTTGATTTTATTCTCACAATACTGGAGGGGGGCAAAATGCCTAAGGATAGAGGGTGTCCTAATAAAGACAGTGTTTCTTCCTTTTGTACTCATCCCAGGAGCCTCTTTCCAAAATGTTTCACTGAAGTTTAAATGTTCATCCAAGGTCATCCATATCTGCTCCACACTTTCTCTAGTCTTGCCTTCAAGACAGTGGACTCCACCTTTCCAAGGCAGTTGTTTACTTACAAAAAAAATCTCTGTTCCAAAGCCCCAGATGTATCCATGGCCCTAGATGGCCATCTTGTAGTGGCTCAAAGAAAGAGCTGGTAACAGATCATTGTAAAGCCAGTGCACAGCCAATCTTGGACATAAAATCCCAGAGAGGCCCTCGTGGTCACTGTCTTCTCAGCTGTAGTGGTGAATGAATGAAGAGGACAGAGAGAAAATGCTACACCAGGGAAGCATATGCAGATGCATGGGTCACATGTGTTTTTCCTGTTTAAGGAAAACGAATCGGTGCTAGGACAGCCTCGAGTAACAGTCAAGGTCAACCACAAGTAGCAATTGTCTTTCCCTCCCACAAGGATACATCATCCCTGTCTATCCATGGATCTAACAAAGCAATCACTATCTCCCACTGTTTCAATCTTTTCCCTCAATCATTTAATGATTTCTTAAGTCTGGGTGGCAAGCCACCGCCTTGCTATTAACAGAGACTGTAATTACCCACCCTATTTCTTCCCACTGAACCTCCTATTTAGAGTTCTTAGCTGAACCAAATTTCATCCGTCTTCTTGCTGTGGGCATAAAAAGGACCAAGGGCTTCTAATCACTGCCTGGGGCCTTAGAGCAGCCAGCCATAAACTGCAATATCTGCTCATTTATTCCCGTTCATTCAATTGGCTTCAAATTGCTCTGAACAAATTCTTGGGCTGTAGAAGAAGCTGTGCAGGCTGATTTTCATTAGCGTGGACACTGACCAGGAAGAATGGGAGAGAAAGAGGAAAAAGGAGATGCCTTAGTTACTGGAGTGTTCGCTGGTCCCCATACCAACTTTATGTCATACCCTCTCTAGTCAGGAAAGAGATCACTCCAAGAGTCCTGATTCTTCTAAAGAGAACCTGGATCTGATTGGATGGTTCCCAATAAATTCAGGACTTCCTAGTTACATGGTGTGAAGGAAAGCTAAGCCTGAAGGTCCGCACAAAGCTGTACTCTCAGGAAGAAACTTCAATAACTGCCCACATAGTTATCTTCTCCAGGACAAGACATGACCCCTTTGTGTTCAGTTTACCTGATCATGCTCTGTGGAGCCAACTCTACAATAACCCATTTTCCCTCTTAACGTAAGTGCTGTTCTCATAGGTCTACTTCATACAGGCGTCCCTGTGTTCCTGCAGGTCAGGGCCTGCGTTCTATGCTCTTTCTTGATTTCCTGTTTTCTGGATATTAGTGTTTAGGAGTTCTTGGTAACACCTGATCAATCTAATCTTCTTGCTATAAAGAAGTTTGTTTCTTTTCTTTTTCTTTTGTTCCTCTCTCTCTCTCTCTCTCTCTCTCTCTATATATATATATATATATATGTATATATATAAAACTATATATCTATATCTATATCTAAAACTCTTTTTAAATTGGGAGTCAATATGAAAGTTGTTCTACACTGTCCTCAGCCTTATATTCTCCAGGCCAAAATATGCAGATTCCCAGAATTATGTAATGTAAGAACTAGAAGAATTGCTGTCAACCAACTTTCCTTAGTCTGACTTTATTACTTTGGATTTCTACACACATATTACTTCCACTTCTAATGGCCTGAATATGTGAAAGAGAGCTCTTGTTCTTTTAAGACTTCTGAGATGTAGCATAGACTAAGTTTAATCATACTTCAATTTTCTCTTTCCTTAGAGATCAGGGCACAGGGGGCTAGGTTTGGCAGTATTGTGGGATTTTAGTGTTGTACCCGAATTCCTAGAACCCCAAAAAGACTACCAGAGGCCACAGTCAAAGCTAAAAAGCAAGGGTCGTTTATTACGAGTTTAAACTTGGACCTCCACATACCCGTAGCCGGCAACCCTAAGAGGTCCCGAACAAGGGTTTTACACATCTTTTATTCAAACAAGTTTTAGGGGAATTCCATAGTTAAAATCACCTGATTGGCTGTTTGGTAACTTCAAACCACTGGTTGCTTTAAGATTAGTCAGAGCTCAGGTGTCTAACCATTGAGCATCAAATCCGGGCTAGTGTGTGTTTTTGATTCCTAGTACGTGGGCCCTAAGCAAAGCGGGGGGAGGGGGTATCATTCCCAGCATATGGGACAATGTTGGCACAACATTAGAAACATTCCCTTACCCTCATTTCAGTTCTGTGAAATATATCATTCCAGAGAAGGGAGGGATATGAACAGAGAAAGGAGGGATATGAAAGGATAGTAAGTTTTTAATCTAAGGTACTTGGGTTCTAAATCCAGCTCATAACAAGCTAGAAATCTTGGTCTTTCTAGAGGAAATCGGGACAAATAAATTCTAGGGTCCTCTATAGCTCAGACCTTTAGTAATGAGAGGATTGGCTGGTGAATAGGGCATGGATGGGTAAGGAATGACTGGGGTGAGGGATATTGGCAACTAGGGAGTGTGTTACAGAAAGAACACGCAATGGGGCCACAATGAGGTTTAAACGAAACAACCAAGGTAAAACAGTGGCAGAGAAACTGAGAAAAGGGTCAGTTAGAGGAGTTGATATATGACATGTGCATAAGGAAAGGGAGGAAATCCACCCAAGCCCGAGTGTGTTCAAATAGCCTAAGTCACATTTTTGTTCTTCTAGCTGGTCTGGCCCACTTCCACAGCACTGCTCATGGTATTGACGTATAACTGGTGTCTTTCTCCTGGACCATAGCTCCTGTTGGAAATAGGCTGCTCCAGATCTTGCAGATCATCTGGAGACTGCTGTGTTTTGCAGAGTTGCTTTCCATCTGGTCAGTCAGCAGGCAGATAAATCTGTCTCAAGACTGGGTTCGTCTTGTAGCTAGAAAATAAGTCCCTGTCAGCATCAAGTCTGCTTTACTAACTAAAGGATCTAGCATTCAACATTTCCTTTGCCTTTTCTCTACTAAGGCTAAGAAAAAAGTGCATTAGATGCAAGAGTTGGAGCAACATGAAGAAAGACCAAGACTTTGTTTTCTATGTCTGTGAACATTTTCTCCTAGGCTTCCTTGACATGGTTGGATATCTTAATGCTTTAGCAACCCTTTAAATCTCTATTAAACTCCAAACTCTTCATTGTTTAGATGAATTTAATAACATTTTCACTGGCGATGGAGTTGCATTAGAATCAAATGAAATAGCATTTTGGGAGAGGAAAAGGTTCTACATAAAAGTAAAATAGTGCCCATGAAGTAGGTATGTGTAGGAGATGTCATGTGGAATGCTCTGAATTCTTTATCAGAAAGCATATATGCAAAGTGATCATTGGAAGTGCCATATTTGTGGATGAAGTAAGCATTGTAAACCTCTTCCTGTGGTATTCAGAGTCCTATTTATTGTTATGGCTCCATTCATCATCTGCAGGCATCTAGGACTTGATGACTTAGTGGGATTTCCTAATCGTTGTGTAGTCATTCCTCAATCCGTTCCTGTGAGGACATTTTGGAGAGGAAAGAAGAAAGGAGAATAGAGGGATTGTATAGTAATTGGCTATCCAACTGTCTAGGTCCCAGGAATTGTCACCATCTACTCCTTGTTTTGGTAAGATTCTGAATTCAACAGAAGCTTAGCCAGGAAAGCTTAAAGCTTCAGCAAGGGGAGAAAGTTCCTTAAAAGCCTGTTTTCAGGTGCTCACAGGGAATCTTGAAATTCGTGGTGACTTTGTTCTAGGATTGACCAACTTCAAGCTAACCTATTGGAGAAAGTCTCCTACGTGGTGGATATTTTCCATGCAAAGGGAAGCCAGCTCAGGGCTTCTGAATATACAGAAAGAGCTACTTTTTAGACACTATAGAGTTATGAAAGCCATGCCTCTACTTGCTTTTTGACTCTGTGTTCTGGTATGTCTAGGCCTGACCTGTATCCAAGATGAGTAGGTATTTATGTTATTCTTTAAAATCTTCTGGGAAAGTAGATCCCAAACTTTTCCTAGAACAAACATACAAATATTAGCAAATTCAACCTGCCAAAAGTCTACACTGATATCACTTTCTATAGTTTTACAGGACTTCAATTCTCAAAAAAAAAAAGCCACAAGGTGTGTGTGTGTGTGTGTGTGTGTGTGTGTGTGTGTGTGTGTATGTGTGTGTTTGGTGGGTCATGGGGCTGGAACTCACCTGGGCGCTCTCCCTGAGCTCTTCAGCTTAAGGCTACCGCCCTACCCCTTGGCCTGGTTGTTGTCCCTGAGCTCTCCAGCTCAAGGCTACCACCCTGCCCTTGAGCCAAGCCCCATTTCCACATTTTCTACAGGTTAATTGGAGATCCTTTTGTGCCCGAATCCTCAGATCTCAGCCTCCTGAGTATCTAGGATTACAGGCCTGAGCCACCACGCCTGGCTCACAAGGTGTCTTTGAAGACCATGAACTTCCTTTTTTCATTTGACCTTGTTTTCAAGTCTAATAATGCCAAGAGTTTTAAAGTGCCTGAAAATTTTCTTGACTTACAAATTAATAGTTTGTTATTTTTCAAGCTGGAGCAAGTAATGAAATTCTCAGATCCAGACTGAAAGACTTTATTGTTCATTGCAGATTCAGAAGCCAGATTCTCAGTCTCCTTGTATTTTTTTCCTGGACCCAAATAACCAATAAATGGGAATGAAAATGTCCTTTGTGCACAGTGAGTTCCATATAGGAAAGCAACTCTGAGCTTAGGAAACCTAGAGTGGGATCCAGTTTCTCTGTCTTCCAGAGAGAGCTGCTTGCTCTACAAATGTTCTTATACCATTAATCTGGAGCCAAGTCAGTCAGTGTCTTGATTGCAAGACAGGTAAAAGCCTGAAATTCCCATGGAGAAATACCTCTGTTTTATTATGTTTAGGTGGGCAAATTGATTCCTTTAACCTTTTCCCCTGAGTTGTTTCCCATCCTGCTCTATTTGACAGCCAGTTATCTCCATTTGTGCTCTCATTTTGCTTTCCTTCATTTAGGACAGCACCATTCAGACAGTCCTCTATAGAGGACTTCACAGGAACCTCTAGGATAGAGACTTTCTTCCTTTTGGAGGGTCCTCCAGGATACTGCACCTGGAAGGTATATTATCTCATCTTTTCAGTTCTGGGAAGATGAAGACAAATTGCAGGCAATCTAAAGACAAGTAACTTAGGGAAAGATGAAAGGAACTGCATATGCAAGCGTCTGCTCAGGTTGTGTAGAAGTGATATGAGGAAGGGGATGTGGGAAGCAGCCAGTGCCTGAGTGCCTTGGACTCTAAGTTCCTTCCTGGCTTGGCTTCCCTATATATCAGTTTGTAACACTGGAATGGAAATGGTCTTTTGTTGCTGGAGATCACTACATAGTTATAATCAGTAGAATAGGGGCTGGCACAAGTAATGAAAGCCAGGTTCAAAACAGAAAATAAGCTCTAGAAATAATCTTCAAAAATTATTTTTGGAAAAAAAGTATCATTATTTGTACAAAGGAATTCCCATTTAACAAAGCTGTACAATGTATCTTTTTATTATTATTTATTGTAAGAGTGATAGATAGAGAGGTTCATTTACATTACTTCTTGAACATTGTTACCCCTTCTCATGTTTGTCTCCCACTTTCTCTCCCTCCCAGTTGTAGAGCACATTTCTAATATATTGTCCTGTGAATGTCACTGTTAGATTGATTCATCCTCTGTCCTTTGTCTCACCATCTTGTTTTACCCTTTCCCTTCCGTGATTTAAATAAACAGATAAATATATTTCAATACACCAGGTACCAAAGTGTCTTGATCAACAGTCTTACCCATCCCTCCCCTACCCACTCTACTCATTTTAATTTTGTAGGATATACATTGAGTTCTTTTTTTTTTTTTTGGCCAGTCCTGGGGACTGAACTCAGGGCCTGAGCATTGTCCTTGGTCCTTGGGCTTTCTCAAGGCTAGTGCTCTATAACTTGAGCCACAGCACCACTTCCAGCTTTTCTATGAATGTGGTACCAAAGAATCAAACCCAGGTCTTCATGCATGCTAGGCAGGCCTTCTACCACTAGGCAAACTCCCAGTCCTACATTGAGTTCTTAACTATATCCCCACCCCCTTTCTCCTTTTCATCAGTCTTCCTCTTTCCACTTGATACCACTTTTGAATGCATACTTCCTGGTATTTTATTTTGTTTAACTTTGACTTTGCCCTTCTAAGTAAATACCCTATTTGAGGTCTCCCTTGAAACTACCATATTTCAGTTAGTATATTTCTTTACAGTATATTTCTTTGCAGTATATATCTTTGCATACCACTCAATATATTTACTTATATATTACTTATAATCTAGATTCCACACATAGGGAAAATACGCATCCTTTGTTTCTGTGGGCTTGACTTACTTTCCATAGCATAATTTTTTGCATATCTTTCCATTTCTTTACAAATGGTGTAATATCATTTTTCTAATGTATGAGTAAAATTCAATGATGTGTAAATGCCATGTGTTCTTAATCCATTCATCTATTGAGGGGCATTTGGGCTGATTCTTTTTCTTGGTTTTGGTAAATAGTGCTGCAATAAACATGATTGCACTGGTAGTTTAACTGTATCTTGGTCTGTAATCTTTTGGGTAAATGTCCAGAAGTGGAAAGAATCTGAAGGAGCCTCATCTTCAGATTCTTAATGGACTGAGAAGGAAACAGAAGTTTTAGAGGGTGCAAATGTAACTGTAACCCCTCTACACATAATCCCGACAATTAAAAAAAAAGAAGTTTAGAGGGTGAGGTGAATGATCCAGAAGCACAGCAGTAGCTACAGGAAGAAAAGGACTAACAAGAATGTCATTAGAATCTGGTTATCTTGATATTCAAGCTGGTATGGTAGCTTTCTAAGTCACAATTTATATAGAATAAGCGTAAAAATAGAATACTCTGTGTTATTTTAATATGTTTTCATCACGAGTGTCCACATGAGGAGAAAAAGCCCATTAGACCCCAAGTTTTGAGGGCTCAGTTGCAGTGCCCACAAGTTCCTTATTTTCTCAAATTCTCTTTTAGCCTGTCTGTTGGTTTAGATGGAAAAAAAAAACAAAACGTACATTAGAACTTCCCACAAATGTGTTTGTTTTTATAATCTAGATCTCAGACATTTTTTCCCTCAAGTTACATTGATCAAATAATGATTATTTTCTCATGTCATATTAATCAAAATTAACTGCCAGTTAGATTTTCTGATTACTTAATGATCATTGCTTCTCTCCTTGGTTAAAACAAGTCTGGGGCACTAATGAAAGTGTGATATTTTAATATGCCTCAACAAATGCATTTCTCTTATCCCCTCAAAAAAGAAAATCACAAGTAAAACCAAACAAAATTTCAGATGCATTTTTGGAAATTCTGAAAGTTTCCCACAGAGTCTCATTACTACTTTCAAGTTGCAATAGAAATAATTGGCTACAGGATCAATTCTGACTTCATGGAAAGAACTGAACACTAGGAATTGGGTAACTTGCCCAAAGATAGAGGTCTCTTAAGAGCTCTCCACCAAACACCTTAATGTCCTTCTCTTCTTCCTATTTTTTTGTGTGTGAGAATATTTGGGTTGAACTCAAGGCTTCATGCTATCATTTGGCTTCTGTGCACAAGGCTGGTGCTCTATCATTTGAGACACATCTTCACTTCTGTATTTTTGCTGACTAATTGAAGACAAGAGTCTCATGGACTTTTCTTCCTTGGTCTAGTTTTGAACCATGACTCTCAGATCTCAGCCTACTGAGTAGCTAGTCTTACAGATGACAACCACTGCACCCAACTGTGTCTCTGTCTTCTGAGAATGTCCCTGGTGCAGGGCCAGCCCTTAAGGGTACAAGCAGACAAGTCGTCATAATTTGATGAGCTCCTCTAAACTTAGATCTGAGATACAACATCCTCAGAGGGCCAGCTGTTTTGCTTAGTCTCAGGTGAGACCAATATTTGATATTAAAGACAAATGGAGCCGGAAGAGTTTTTTTTTTAAAGTTCTGCCCTGAAGGGAAGCTCCTTTGAAGATATCTGCATTCTTTGATGACAACAGTGAGAGCGGTTCTCATCTTCTCTTCCTATAGCTTGGATGTGCAATTATTTTCTCAATTTCATGAGAGACTACAAGGTCCTTCTGACAATTCTTTCTAATAAGTAAATCAAAGGTCATTTAGAGGTAGTGTCCAATGGTAGCTAGTAAAAGAACTTTAAAGTTGCAGAATTAATTATTGAGGACACCAGCATAAGAAACCAGGCTTCAAAGTGTAAAAAAGTCTTCAAATAGTTGTACAAAGGAGTTGCCATTTAACAAAGCAGTTTACAAATCCAATGCATCTTGATCAATCTTTCAAAATTCTTACCTATTGTTCCCGCTCCTTCCCTCAGTCTTCTTAAATTTGTAGAATATAATTGAATTCTTGACTTCAGTTTCCCTTACTTGTCCTCTTCATTCATTTACCCTGTTTTCTCTTGACCCCATCCTACCATTTTCAAGCACCCATTTGCTGGTGTTTATTTTGTTGAACTTTGCCTTTGTCTTTCTAAGGATTTACACTATTTGTGCTCTCCCTTGAATCTACCATATTTCAGTTCATATCTTGGTATAACGTTCTTCTAAACACACCATGCTGGCATTCAAAACGTATAAGTCTTTGGTATAACTCATGCTGTGAGAGATGCAGTAACTATTAGATAATGCAAGTTATAAGGAGGAAAAAAGCAATCCTTTTTGGCAGTCTTTGTGGAAAATTCCTTTTCAAAATATGACCTACAGTAAACAAAAATCACATATAACCTAAATACTCTATTACATTAATGTAATGAATTCCATTTACTTTAAAATGAGATATTATTATAACACAATCTCAAGGGTAGATTTGCCAAGGTGCTAATATACAAAATAGACATTCTCTGAATTTTAAAGTATCATTCACTGGTGTATTTAATAATACTGCTTGCTTTTCTATGAATTCCTAGAGGGATGCAAATGAATAGAACATGCTTGTAGAGACAAAAAAAGGATGTTCTTTTTCAAGGTTCTGAGAGAAAAATAAGGATTTCCTATTTTACTGCTCCTCCTGTTTTATCAATACAGATGCTGCATGTGGGGACCAAAATATGCAGGAGAGTAAAATTTTAAATGGGAAAGATTTAGTTTGGTTTAGAGGTTTTGGGGACTTAAGTCTGTGACTGGTTAGCCCTATTGCTTTGGGGCTAGTGTCATGGAATTGATGGTAGAGAAAGCCATTATCCTTGTCATATGTGGGAAGCAAAGAGAGAGAAAGAAGAGGGGTCAGAGTCCCAATATCCTGTTCATGAACATGCTGCCATACAACTGGAGACTTCCAAAGAGGCTAACCTTCTTAAAGATTCCATCACCTCCCAGTAGAACTGGCTGTGGACCCAGAATTTAACAGGTGAACTTTTCAGACGACCCTTATCTAAATCATGGCAAATGAACTAGAATTAAAACAGATGTCTGTTACTCTCTTTTTTCCATATATTTTTCATTGTAATTAATAGGGGGGTTACATTATATTCACCAGATAGAAGGTGCATTACTTCACATACATTAATACCCTTTCTCATGCCTTGGTCCCCATTTCCCTCCCTCCACCCCCGCCCCCATCTTGTTTTCCCCCCTTCCCTATCCTATTTCAAATAACCAAATATGCATATATGCAATATATCAGATAACAAGTGAAAGACTGTAACAATATGAGATAGCCAAGGGACAGCAAAAGAGATGAGCGATAACATAGTATATTAAGGACAAAAATCACTCATTATATGGCTTTTGTTTCTATATCCTGGAGGTCCTTTCGTTTAGCATCATACTATATGGCCTTATGTATCTAGGTTTTGTTCTATTGTAAATCTCTGCTAGGAGAGCCCAAGGTTTCTACTGATTAGGACAAATGAGGGAAATCATTTAGCCTTTGTTCCTTTGAGTCTGGCTTACTTCACTTAATAGGATTTTTTCTAAGTCTTTCCATTTCCTAACAAATGGGGCGATGTCATTCTTTCTGACAGCAGCATAGCATTCCACTGTGTAAAAATACCACATCTTGTTGATCCACTCATCAACCGACGGGCATCTAGGTTGGTTCCATATCTTTGCTATGGTAAATAGTGCTGCAATGAACATCATTGTGCTAGTGGATTTAGTATGTCCTAGTTTCTGGACAATTGGGTAAATGCCAAGTAGTGGAATTGCTGGGTCATAGGGGAGTTCTATGTTTAGTCTCTTGAGGAACTTCATGGCCTATGGACCCATTAATAAATGCTCAACATCTCTGGCCATAAAAGAAATGCAAATCAAAACAACTCTAAAATTCTACCTCACTCCAGTTAGAATGGCCAGGATCAAGAAATCTAATAACAACAGATGCTGGCAGGCATGTGGCCAGGAGGGATCACTGCTACACTGTTGGTGGGAGTGCAAACTTGTTCAACCACTATGGAAAGCAGTATGTCTGTTACTCTCTAAGCTTGGGTTTAGGTTCTTATTCTTAGGTGTAAGTAGTTGTTCAAAAAGGTTTCAATTCAGTATATCAGTTTGTGAGTATGATGCATCTTGACGAATGTCACCCCTTTACTCATTCTCCCCATGTCTTCCAATGCTGCCCAGCTCCTCACCTTACTTGGCTTCATTCTCATATAGGCACATATGAATATATTCACCCACCCTCCCTCTTTCCACTTGTTTGCCCTTACTCACTTGACCTCACCTCCTCCAACAGATATTCCAGATTCTTGGTATTCATTTATTAAATTGTAAGTTAATTATCCAAAGGAATTACACCTTTGGAATCCTTCCTCTGCATATGCCATACTTTAGTTAATAAGTTTATGTGTACATGCATGTGGCTTTGCATATGTTTACATGTATATTTAAAGTTTAGATCTAACTTCCACACATGAGAGAAAACATGCACCCTTTGCCTCTCTGAATTAGGCTTTGATTTTTGAACTGTATGTTGAATGAAAGAAGAGCAATTACTTAGTTTGCGTACTTGTATAACTTCCTGTGCCTAGTGCATAGATCATTATTTAAATATTAAAGGAAAGAAGAATAGAGGGAAGGAGGAGGGACAAGAGGAATGAAAGAAATGAAGAAGGAAGAAAGGAGTGAACAAAGAAAAAGCTATTGAGTTGCAAACATGAACGGAAAGTTGATTTGCAAACTATCTTATTGAGTCCTTGGATCACTCATCCCAGGCAACTAATGAATCAGGCCAGTTGAAAGGCCTGTAGCTACCTGACCGAAATGAGTGGGTAGGCACAGCAGGAGAAGAGAGGTAGGAAAAGAAGAAAGCAACCTAAAGTAAAAGAGGAAAGATTGGAGCAGACAACCTGTGAGTGACATGGTGTTGAATAAGCTCTGAGCCCCTCCTCACTGTCTCAGCTTCACTCCCCCTGACCCCCCCACCTCTTTAGCTGTGCCTCCTTGCTCAAGGTGACTGTCCCCCCACTTCTATCACCAAACCAACCTAGGAAGTGGAGACACCTTCTGAGTGGTGTAAAATACCAACCTTTTAAAAAGTGTTACTGCGACCTTGGTGTTTTCACAGATTTGAGTTACAGCAGTAACGTTGTAACAGTGGCATTTCCATCAGCATTGGTCAGGTTTTGTTTGGTACCTGAGTTTGATCTCACAAAATGACTCTCACTATTCTCTGCCTGCTTCTTCTTCAAATGTTCTTCTTTTTCCTCTTCCTGAATCACCCTCCTCCATATACCTGGGCACAAGCTATCTTCCATCTGTTCCTTTACTTCTACGCTTGCTGCATGATTGGTAAGCCAGACATTCAGGGTTTCTAGTCCCACATGTGCATACAGAGAAGGAACTATGCACTCCATTTGAAAGGAGATGTGCACTACTCATTGTAGAGTGTGAGGAGTTCTTCCTCTCAAAGCCAGCTGGGCCTGCACCTGGGAGAAGTGGAGTATGCTTTGCAATTGAGATGGCATGTCCTCCCTCCCTGAGATAGAACTGGTGAATGCCAGTATTCTAGGCCAATCCAAGGTATGATAGAAACATGTAGGTAATGGAGTAAGGAGGGAAACATAGGGGTAGATGGAAGCAAGAATGGATAATAAGGAAGACAGAAAAAGTAATAGGGTAAAAGAAGGGGTTTGTCTGGTGGCACACTAGGTCTGCAGGGTTCCTGTTTTGCATCTATGATTAATACGAACAGGTGTGATTTTTTTTTTACAATGAGGATGGAGTGGAGCTCTCTCAGGGCAAGTGGTATAGTTTAAAGGCATTGATAGAAAATGTCTCTGTATGTTATACTAGATCTAGGTCAGTATCTATTTCTAGCATGCCCAAAACTCCTGATGTGGTTCTCAAAGGTTCATGTGTTGGAGGCTGGGTCCCCAGTGTGGGTGGTAGACTTTTTAGGAAGTAGCAGGAGCCTAGGGAGGAGGTGCCACTCTCATGAATATTAATGGATTTTAAGATCAGTGTCAAGAGACTGGGTTGTTATAAAACTAGATCACCCCATCCTGCTGCCCCCTCTGCATGTGGCTGGTAACTTTCTGCTGCTCTACCATCGTATTATACAGGAAACTGACTAGGTGAGGATGCTCAAATTTGGACCTCCAGCCTTGAAAATTGAACCAAATATATATCATTTGGTGTTGTTTCTGTTTTATGAAGTACTAGCCTCAGGTAATTGATTATAGCAACATGAAATGGACTTAAGACAGCCTCTTTGTGCATCTCTTGGTGCCCTAGTTTCCCTTCCAAATAAGCACTTCATAACTGATACCAAGTCCATTTTGTTTGGCCTCATCAACCAAGCCATACAACAGTCCAAAGATAGGCTTCAATAATACTTCAGGTGATGGACCTCTTGAATGAAAATAACAAATGGGAAACCAGAGTCAAGGTTCTGTTTGTTATATGCACTGGACCTCTAGAGAAAGGTGGTTTAGTGGATTCACACTTGACTTTGGTCCACAGCTCTGTGCTCTTCATTTTAAGTTGGAGGCAATGGGGATCTTTATTGAGAGGTGTCTATTTGAGAATCCTCCTTTTTGTGCCACAGCACTGGGGTGTATCCTGGAGACTGTTCAACCAGCTGTTATCACCTTCTGTTTTTCTAGGACAGGGTGATATGGCCACAGCCTGTGCTTTGGCCAACTGTGTGGAAAGCCTGGTGCTAGGGATTTTAGCAGGAGGTGAGAAAGACAATATGGATTGCCTTTAAGCCGGTAGAAAAAAATAACATCTGCCAAGTTGAAATCACTGCAGGTGTGGACAGGGGGCAAAATAGCAAGGCATCCCCTGAGGGCAACCCCCGCCCCACTTCCTCTCCGGTATGATTCTGGTTAGCGTGCCAGACAAGAGAAAGAAGGAGTGGGTGGGGAAAAGATCAATTTTTTTTTTAAAAAAACAGTATTGATCGTGTTCAATGAATCACTATGGTAATGGGAGCAGAGGAGAGGATTGACCTCAGGGGTAAGTAGCCATCCATTTGGGAAGGCGGGGAACCATGAGGCCATGGAGGTCACTGGGTATACCCTGCCCCTGGGTTTCTGGGAGGATGGGGTAGGGGGACTCAGGATTGAGGGGAGGGCTGGAGGACCCTACATAAATATTGAGGGTAGAAGTCTTATCCAGGTGTGTTAGATTGTAATTTCCCACAACCCTCTTGATTTTGGAAAAAAATACACATTTCATTGCAGGAAAGCTAGAAAGAAGAATAATATGGTAGAAAGAAATGTAACTTTACCATTGTATTGTGATTATGCTTTGTTATGAAGATGTTGGTTATTGCCATCTTTTTCTGCATATCATATCTTGCTTTCCCCCCCCTTATCCATTTGTCTTTTCAATAAAGTGCACTTTCCATATTATTAAAAGTTCTTGGAAAAAGTATGTTAAGTGGAGTAAGTGAGGCTCAGAGAGACAAAGGCTGCATGTTTTCTCTCACTGGTGGAAGTTTGATGTAAATGATAACTATCTATGTAAACATATACAGGGTCAAACACATATACGAACGAATGTATTGACTAAAGTATGTAGAGGGAGGGGAGGATTCCCGTGTGAAAATCCTTTGAATAGCTAACTTACAATATAACGAAATGAATACCAGGAAGCTGGAACCTGAGTTGTCAGGGGAAGAAGTGAGGTCCAGGGGAGGGAGGTACATAATGAAATGAGAAGGGATGAGAAAATGCAGCCATAATATTTAATGTACATGTGAAAGTGGAACAAGGTAAATTGAGAGGAAGGATGGGGGTTGGGGGAGATGGAGGAGAATGACAAAAGGGGTCACATTGATTGAGATGCATCATAGTCACAGACTGACATGTTGAATTGAAATCCTTTTGTACAACCACTTAAGGGAAAAAAAATTTCTTGGGCTAGAGATGTTGCTCAAGCCTCTATGGAAAAGATTTGAGTTCAAATCCAAGTAGAGTGTTTTTTTTCTTACTTAAAGAAGAAAGAAAATGACAACTTCTTCTGAATCTCCTTTAAGCAAGAACTTTTTTAAATATATTTTTATTGTAATTAATAAAAGGGTTACATGATATTTTCCAGATAGAAGGTACATTAATTCACTTATATTGATACCCTTTCACATGTCTTGGTACCCATTACCCTCCCCCTACCCCCATCCCCCCCACTCCCGTCTTGGTTTTTTCCCCCCTTCCCTATCAAATTTCAAATAACCAAATACAAATAAATCCAATGTATCAGATAACAAAGTGAGATACTGTAACAATATGAGATACCCAAGGGACAGCAAAGGAGATGAGAGATAACATAGTAGATTAAGGACACCAATCATTCCTTATATGGCTTTTGTTTCAATATCCTAGAGGTCCTTTCAATTAGCTTCATACTATATGGCCTTATGTATCAAGATTTTGCTCTATTGCAGATCTCTGCTAGGAGAGCCCAAGGTTTCTACTGATTATGACAAATGAGGGAAAGCATTGAGCCTAAGTTCCTTTGAGTCTGGCTTACTTCACTTAATAGGATTTTTTCTAAGTCTTTCCATTTCCTAACAAATGGGGCGATGTCATTCTTTCTGACAGCAGCATAGAATTCCATTGTGTACAAATACCACAACTTGTTGATCCACTCATCAACTGAGGGACATCTAGGTTGGTTCCATATCTTTGCTATGGTGAATAATGCTGCAATGAACATTGTTGTGCTAGTGGATTTAGTATGTCCTAGATTCTGGATGGTTGGGTAAATGCCAAGTAGTGGGATTGCTGGATCATAGGGGAATTCTATGTTTAGCCTTTTGAGGCACTGCCATACAGCTTTCCATAGTGGTTGAATGAGTTTGCACTCCCACCAACAGTGTAGTAGTGATCCCTCCTGGCCACATCCCCTCCAGCATCTGTTATTATTCGTTTTCCTGATCCTGGCCATTGTAACTGGAGTGAGGTGGAATCTTAGAGTTGTTTTGATTTGCATTTCTTTTATGACCAGAGATGTTGAGCATTTCTTCATGTGTCTATAGGCCATTTTTGTTTCTTCTTCAGAGAAGACTCTCTTTAAGTCTTTGGCCCATTTTTTAATGGGATGGTTGTTACTTTGGAGGTTAGTTTTGGAGTGATTCAATTTTTTGAGTTGTTGATATATTTTAGATATGAGGCCTTTGTCCATTGTTTGGCTGGTGAAGATCTTCTCCTACTCTGTAGGCTTCCTAATTAATTTACTAGCTATGTCCTTTGCCATACAAAAGCTCTGCAGTTTAATGCAGTCCCACTTATCCAGCCTTTCTCTGATTTGTTGTGATTCTTGGTCCTTATTAAGAAAGTTTCGACCTGTGCCAAGGAGGCCTAGTGTATCTCCTATTCCTTCCTGTAAAGTTTTCAGTGTGTCAGCTTTTACCTCCAGGTCTTTGATCCATTTGGAGTTAATTCTAGTAAGCAAGAACTTTTTAATCTAAAATAACAAGTAACCATACTGAAAATATGGAAAAACATAAAGCATATGTCAAAATAAATTAAAAAAGACTCAAAATTTTGCCACCTAGAAATGACTTGTATTAATGTTTTAGCATATTATAGCTTTAACTTTTGGAGTTTTATGTTTGGCTTCTTACTTATACAGTTAAATGATCTTTAAAAACATGATTTTATTGAAAACTTTTTTTTTGTTTTGGCCATATTGGAGTTTAAATTCATAGTTTCACATTTGCTAGACAGGCACTCTATCCTTTGAAGCAGGAAGCAGGCCTGTTTTGCTACATTTTAAAAAAATAAGGTTTTACTTATAAGGTGACAACCTTGGATCACAATCCCCCCATATATGCCTCCTGAATAGCTTGGACTATAGAAATTTAATGCAGTGTCCAGTGTATTTGTTGAAACAAAATCTTGCTAACTTTTGCTAGGGTTCTCCTGAAATTCAGTTCTCCTGACTTCTGCCTCTGGAGTACTGAGCTTACTGGTGTGAGCCACTGCATCGAACCCAAAACACACATATGAGCTCTAATGTTAGCATACTATTCCATCACAAGAGCACGCTAGTTTTTATTTGCCTGCTCCAAATAATTTCCTATGTTTGGGTTACTATAAAAAACGATGACTATTTATGATAGCTGACTTTAGGAAAGAAGGATATTTTTGGTCATGTGTTTAGATTCTCCCCTCCACTTCAGGTAGAAATTTCTCTTCTCTCAGATAATAGGAACGCTGCCCATATCAAATCTTTGAACTTGGGTCAGAACCTGCTCAAAGCCTTCTGGGTTCACTGTCTCCTTCCAATAATATTTAATAACATTTTTTTCAGACGTTTGCCGTTTAATAAAACATTAATACATTAGCAACTAGGTATGCTTGGCCCTTCAAATCAAGAAAAATTAGAAATTTAATTTCTTGGTCATACTGACTATATTTCAAGCACTTGTGGCTAATCATATTGGCTAGATAGATATGAAACATTTTACTGTCACAGAAAGTCCTTTATAGTACCAGAGAGGAAAGATTATGCCAGATTGTATGGTTTTTGTTCACTTGTTTTTTATTCAATGTGCTTCAAAAATAATCAGTACGTCTGTAAGTGGCTATATACCATTCCTGCTGTACGTTTATCTAACACTGCATTGTGGGAACACATTTGAACCAATGCATTTGCTTTTGCTATTGGTGTATATTTGGGTTGTGTCAAGCTTTTGAGAATATTGGATAGAAATATCTGGTATGTGTCTCTTGGCACATGCATGAAGAATTTCTCTAGTATGTGTACCAGCTAGCCTATGGCAGATGCAATTTTAACTTTCAAGATGTTTCCAGTAACTTTTGTATAACTAATTCACTTATACTTCTGAAAGCAGTTTGTCTCCCTTGCTATCTGTCACCACTACTTAGTCTCCAAGTTCCTTTTTTTTTTTTCCCTTTGTGCTGGTACTGGGGCTTGAACTCAGGGCCCTTGTCTTGCTTGGCTTTTTTTGCTCAAGGCCAGTGCTCTACCAGTTGAGTCACATCTCCCCACTTCTGGCTTTTCATTGATTAACTGGAGATAAGAGATTCACAGACTGCAATGCTTGGGATGACTTCAAACCATGATCCTCAGATCTTAGTTTCCTAGCTAGAGCTAAGAATCCAGAGCCTGGTTTCTTAATCTTTACTCATCTAGTAAGTGTCATGAGGTATCTATTCATGATCCTAATTTCTGTTTCTCCTACTTGTGTAATAAAGTCACCATTGTTGCGTACATGCTTTATTTTTATATATTTTCTTCAGGCCATTCCTTTTCATATCTCTGTTCTCTTTCATTGGGGTTTATCTTTTTCTAAATTGATTTATAAGAATTATGTCTCTGTTTTAGACACTAATCCTTTACTGATTAAGCATCCTTCCAATGTTTGATCTTGGTTGTTATTTATTTATTTAATGATATCTTCTGGTAAGCCAAATTTCTTATTTTCTTTTTCAACAAAAGTTCTTGATCCTAGAATAGTCAATATCTACTCATCTTTGTGTGTGTCCCTTCTTATCTTGGGTTTATAAAGTTTTTTCCCTGTTTTATCTTCTAAATGTTTGAAGGTTTGCCTTTCATATTTCAGTCTTCAAGGCACCTGAAATTGCTTTTATGTGTCACACATTTCTCTCGTCTCCACTTCCTTCTATGGCTAGCCAATTGTCTTGGCTCTATGTACTATAATTTCCACTTTCCCCAGTGATCCAAAATACCATTTTTATATCAAAGATATGAGCCCACATATTAAATCTTAAAATCTGATAGGAAGAGTCCCCCACTTCCTTCTTATTAAGAACCTGAAGGAAAAGACAATGGTACTATTACCCTAAGTCAAAAATACCAGAGACTCAAAACTGACACTTCATATGTAAAGCTTTCTTGGGAAGGGCTACATCAAATAAACTATGCAAAAACCATCTGTCTGTGATGCTAAAGTTCCCTGTCCGATGTAGGAAATGCTAAATCTCTTTTAGCCTTGGGCTATACTTTCAATATCCTTCTTAGTCCTGAATTCCTAAGACAGAGAAACCATCTGACACAAATGTTAGAGTTTACCCAAGGACAGGAAAAATACCAGTGATTGGCTTGTAAACCAGTGGCAGTAGATGTGACAAACCGAGGAGGAGGCAGCTGGGTCTCAGGGTAGCTTGCAGACCGTGGTGCTATGCTGTCACACATTAGGAGGAGAAAATGAAGCAGAAAGACATGGCTCAAGACACACAGAGAGGCATTTTCCCATAAAATAGCCCCTGTGATGCATCCCAGCAACGTCTCTGTTGTTGAAAACTCCCAAACCAGAAGTGCAGGGAAAGTCTTGCTATTCATCTATTTGTGATCCCCTTCTGGGTGTAGGCCACTGTTCTTGGAGATGAGGGATATGGCATTGAGCAAGACAGATGAGCTGCTGACAGTCTAATAGGGGAGACAGGCATCAAATGGCATACACTGAGAAAGTTGTTTTCAGATGTAAACAGTACTTATCTAGAATGAAGACTTCTTGATGCTCAGTGACCATTTCCATGAAGAAGATCATGGGGGGCGGGGAAGAGGAGGACAGTGTTCTGGTTCAAGACCAGCAAGTGAATAGCCCTGAGATGCTGCTTAGGGACAAGGAGAAGACCTCTGAGGCTGGTGGGTAAGGAGAGGGAGCAGCTAGGAGAACATGAGGCTGGAAAGGCAGGCAGCAGTCAGATGTCATGATTTGCAGGCCACACCAGGATTTGGGCTTCTCTTTTAAGGAATGAGGAGCCAGCTGCTGGGAGGCTTGAAAGGAGATATTCACAATTTAGGATTAGAAAATGATTATCTTGCTGAAAAGATGAAAAGCTGGGCCTGGTGGTTCATAAGTAGGAATCTTAGCTAGTTAGGAGGCAGTGATAGAGAAGACTGCAGTTCAAGGCTACCCTGAAGAAAAACGTTCACAAGACTTAATCCCAAGCAATAACTAGCCAAATGCAATGGTATACAACCTATTATCTCAGCTACAAGAAAAGCATGAATTTAGAGATCATTGTCCAGTCTGGCCCAATGGCAAAAGCAAGATCCTATTCAAAAAATAATAAGAGAACATGTGAAAGGGTATCAATGTATGGGAATAAATGCACCATTTATCTGGCAAATATCATGTAACCCTTCTATTAATTACAATAAAAAATATATTAAAAAATAAGAGAAAAAAATGTGTGTGTGGGGAGCCTGGCTCAAGTGGTACAGTGCCTACCTATCAAGTCCAAGGCCTTGACTTCAGACCCCAGTTCCGTTCTCCACCTTAAAACATAAAGAAACCATCACGGGGATTGAAAAGGAGCAAGCCATGGTCACTCAGCTGAGCAGCAAGAAAGCTGGCCCCCCTTTCGTGAGAGACAATAATGACAACTATTGTCCTCAATCAAATATCAGGGGATATGAACTCTGTGTAGTCTTCAAACTTGTCCTGCATCCTGGGATTATTCCTTTAGATGTCAGTCTGTCCCTCTATCAACCTGTGTTTTGGTCACCTATTTCCCATGAGGACCAAATATTGGAGAAAATAAATTAAAAAAGAAGAATGGTTTATTCTGGATCTTGGCTTAGTATTTTCCATGGCCCATTTACCTCTGGCACATATTGGTACCATATATCATGGTGACAGGAGTACATGCTAAGTAAGACTCTTAACTTCATGGCTACTGGGAGGGAAAGAGAAAGGAAAAGGGCCTGGTTTGCAACGTAGTCTTCAAGAACATGCCCCCAACTTCCTTCTACAATGCTCCACCCCTTAACTTTTCTGCCCCTTTCCATAATGCTACAGCTGGTGTAAGAGATCTGCATGTTCTGAGTATTGCTGATAAAAGCATCAGAACTAGAGCTCTTTAGGCTTAAGTGGAATTAGAGTTTGCATGTCTCCGTATATGCTGCCATATCTTTTACAGAAGGTAAGTGTGGAGCAGTTGAAATATTTATCAAATGCTTATTTTCATTTGTATAGCATCTATCGTGTGATTTCCTTCAGGACTGCCTGGGCAATTCCCATAAAGCATCTGATTTCCCCTGAGAACCCAGCCATTGTGCTTTCCCACTTTCTCTTGGCTAAGATTCCACAGCAGCTCTCCACAAGGGGGTCTGTGCTCAGCTTTCCACAAGCTGCTGTGCTCAGCTGTTGGCTCTTCTGTTCCCTTTCAAGCTAGGGAGGCCTATAATCTTCTTCCATGCTCTTACAGGTTGTTGTTCACTCATCAGCTGTTTCACCCGTGTACCCACATCTGATTCTCTCTTCTGAAGTTCTTCCCAAAGACTGTGAGTTCTACCAAAAGCAGCCCTGTCTGCACGAGCCATAGAACTTCCTGCTCTCAGCATTCTCTGTTTTGCTATAATGTACTAGACTCTCTGTGCTTCAGTCTTTCAGCATTGGCCATGTCTTCTTCTGTAGAGCAGAAAGCCCAGGACTAAAAGCCTGGGTCTTCATGCCAACTTGTTCTGTGACCCTGGATAAGCCTGTCAGGGTGTGTACTTATTAAGTCAAAGGATTGCATGAGGGAGTCTCAAACTGTTTTGTGTGACCTAAGTCTTATCCCTCTGTAGAAGTGCTTTGGATTTGATACAAAATTATTTTTATAGATGTGACAGAAGACATAACTCTATTGGGTTACATGGGAGATAACAACATATTAAAATGCAACATGTTAATTTGTTTTGCTAGGCTAACTCATTTTTAAAAGAAATTCTAAGACGCCCTCTGTGTGCATCTGTACAAGCTATTTATTAACATGCCAGTGATGGGTAGTAATCCTGCACATATTTGGCATGTTGACTCCCAGGGAACGGTATCAGCAAGTGTGTTCCTGCAGCTTGTGGCCTTCCTAGTACTAACCTACAGGCTAGGCCCCTCCACAAGCTCTTGCAGCACATACTGATCAGTTTCAGGGACGAGGGAACGTATAACAGGCAGCTTTGTGTTAATATGGTCTGGTCCTGCCTGTTTTCAGATAAACATTTTATTTGGATTTACAGAAAACTTTCTGAGGTAGTACAGAACATTTCCACATGCACTAGCTCCTTGTAACTATCACATTATTGTCAGAACCGGGAAACTAACATTGGCACAGGATGCTATTAACTAAAGTATCCATTTCGTTCACACTTTAGAATCTCTTCTACTGACATCCTTCTCTGCCCCAGGAGCCATTCTAATGTCCCATGTGCATTTCATTGTCATGTCTCCTTAGTGTTCTCCAGTCCAGAATGGTTTTCCAATCCTCTCTTGTTTTCCGTAACCTAGATGCATCAGAAGGGCACTGATCGTGTATTCTACAGGATCTTCTTAGGTTGAGTTTGTCAAGTGTGACTGGGTTTATGAAAATTGGGGACACAGACATATTCCCCAAGATCATACATAGTGGTCTTTCCTTCTCATGGGTCTGTTTTAGCCATTATTGGTGGGGGGGGGTGGAGGACACAATCTGATTAGATGAGTGTTTCTTCCTTTAGAGCAGGATCCAAGAAGGATGAAGACAGGAATCAATCTCTTCTCAAATGAAGGGAAAGTATGGGGTGGAGGAGATGACTCAATAGAGATCACTGCTATTGGGAGCAGTGGTACAGGTAGGAAATGCAGGAGAAATAGCTCTTAGTCATGTCTTTTGGCCAAGGTCCCATGGGAGATGGCCGAATCCTATATTTTGTACCATTAGAAAACTGGTAAGAGTTTTAATTGATAATTAGGAATAGTTTGAGACTCTTGGAAAACAGAAAGCTAATCTAGAATCAGAAGGATGGTAGCGGTGCATGCCAGTGTAAGCACACACACGAGTATATATATGAGAGTGTGCATATGACTGTCAGTGTATTAAACAGTATGTGACTGCATGTATGACAGACACAGACAGACAGTAGACTAGGCAGTGATTGTGAAGTAAGTCCTATTTCATTTGTCCAGTGACTCCACATCTCAACTTCCTATATCCATACAATGAGCTCCTACCAGTGCCATAGTTACTAAATGAAAGAAGTAAGTCTACACATGTTAGGTAAAAGTGGAATATAGTATGCTCTGCAGGATGCTATCATTGTCTATGTGAGCAAAAGGAGGAGATGAAGTACTGCTTGTCTAGGTGTAGGGACTGAAAAAGGGAAAACTCTAGAAACACAGGCTGGACTGGAAACTGAAGTTTCAATTTCGTACTTGAGTGAGTACTTGAATCTCAAGGTCAGACTAGCCTGCTGTGCAGATCTGAGCAACCTGGGACTTCTACCTTCCTGCTGCTTATCTTCCTACTTGCTGGCCCAATTTCCATTCCTAACAGTAGCACTTGCTGCTGAGGTACAGTATATTACAGACTAATTAAGACTGTTAATGATAATGGCAATCCAGTAAGTAATCTACAGTATTAACCTGATCTATCTCTGTCAACCACCCTTCATCAGGCCATTAAGGTGACAAGCTTCATAAAGCACAGTATGTCCCCTCTGTCAGCCCTCTCAGTGTTTGTCTCTTAGGAACAGCTACAAACTCTCTAGGGCTGAGTCATATGAGGATAAAACTGAAGCATTAGGTTGACTGAGATCCTCCATCCTAAGTCTCTTTCACTCCTGAAATCTGATTGCATGGGAGGTCTCCATCTTATTTTCTCCTCAGAATTCATATACTAAAACATGCATCTACAATGTGATGGTATTTGGAGGTTGAACGTTGGGGAATAAATAGGTTTAGAAGAGGGGTGAGGTCCCTGTGATGCATTTCATGCCCTTATAATGAAGATGGGACCAGAATCTCAGTGCACCATGGAAAGGCACAGGGCGTAGAGAGCCACAGCAAGCTAGGAAGACAACCCTTACCGGAAACCAACCTACTAACTAATGTCTTCACTGTGGACTTCCAAGCCTTCAGAATGCCTGTTGTTGAAGCCAACCAGTTCAGTCTATAAGATTTTGCAATGGCAACTCTACTTACCTAAGACATTCTGCTGGCATTAGAACAGTGCAGGGCACATGTAAAAGAAGTTCAGTGACAGCAGCTGCCTGAGGACTGTACTTGGTTCTTGTGAGAATCTCTTAGGGTACCCATGGATTCCACATGACTTTGGTGCTTCCTGGACCAGAGGCACTGAGTATGATCATAATCCCCCAGTGTCCCCAGGGTCTTTGGGCTCTTGGCCACTATGACCGTCTCATCTTCCTATGCCTTAGGTGGGCACACAGGGTTTGTAGTTGGTTTGAGAAGCATGAGAGGGAGGGAAGTGGGCTTTGGGATATTTTTTATCATGCCAGAAGACTCAAGACCAATCCACATAACTGTTTAGAGGCTATCACAGGAAACCAGAAAGGAAGTCTTACAGTTAGAAAGCACTTTCACTGCTGTGCAGACATTGATTCAACACCTTTCATTTTGGATGGGCCATACATATTGTATATTCTTTTAAACCACAAGTCAACTGCCATTATTTTCTTCATCTTCTACCTTTTTAAATCTATCATGAAGGAATTGTAGTGGCTGGAGACTATTTTCCCAGGCACTGATGCTGAAAGAAGGCTGTGAAAACAAATATCCTGTTAGATCAAAGTAATGTTTGCTTCTGAACTAAGATATGTTTTGTGGTCACACAGCCATTCTAATAGGGAAGAGACAGAATGCTGGGGAACCCACTGTTTGCTGTGTAGAAAGGGGATGAGGAGTAAGCGGTAGGTACCAATCAGGAGGGCTCTGAGGCATGAACACACACACACACACACACACACACACACACACACACACACACACACATACACACCATACACACATACACACATAGCTCTGCTCTTAGCCAGATATTGGCCAAGTCTGGGCCACGGAGGCTACATAAGCTGAAAGCCCATTTTTTAAGTCTTCTGCTAAGATTTTACAGTCCATTAGTCAGACATTGCTAGATTCTGTACTTTACTATGAGGATAGGGGAGGGACCCTCAATGGAGGAAAAAAAAATGTAAAGATGGGATTGATCCTAACTTCATCTGATTCCAGAATCCTTTACTCTATCACTTCTCTGGTACACTGGCTTTCAAATACTTTGGGCTACAGTCTACAGGTAGGAAAATTGCTTGTCTCGTGACTCATTCACCATACAATTAAGACAAAAGTATTTTCACAAAACATTTTTTATTTGTGCATGACATATTCTAATGACTTAAAAATTCTATTCTCCTTTTTTGTTTGCATGCTGGTTCTGGGGCTTGAACTCGGGTTGGATAATGTTTCTGAGCTTTTTTTTTTCTTTTTTCTTTTTCCCCTTAAGGCTAGTTCTCTACCACTTGAGCCAGAGCTTCGATTCAGGCGCTTTGCTAATTAACTGAAAATATGTGTCTCATGGACTTTCCTGCGCAGGCTGGCTTTGAATAGTCATCCTTAGATCTCAGCCTCCTTAGTAGCTAGAATTACAGGTGTAAGCCAGCCACTTGCCTCATTCTCTTTTGAAAAAGCAAGCTGGACCCAGATTTTACATCTCATTAATGAATTGTGGACAACTCAATTTGTTGAGCTTTCCCCATCAGCAATTGTCTGTACACATTCTTTCAACCATAAATATCAGCTCTATCAAACACATGTCTGGTCCTCAGATGGGCTGACCAGACCAACAAAAGGAAGTCATTGAGCTCATCTGTGCAACTTTGAGTTTGCTTAGACCCCAGGGAGAAGCCCCTGGTGGGAAGCAAGAAGGGAGCCAGCCAATATGGCAGCTCAAAGAAAGACACTTCCTCGCCCCCTCCCCACACCCACACTTTGCTGATGTCTAGTACAGATTAGATAATGAGGTAATTCCAAATTTTCAGGTTATGTTTCCTGTCTTTGTGGGCTTAATGATCTTCGTCAAATAGCATCACCCATGTGAAGAGATACGGGGGGGAGGGTAATAATGGGGAGAAAATAGCATGAGGGAATCTGAACAAATACATATTTGTCCATCTGCAAGTCTTTCCAAAATCAGAGCCCTTGCCTCAGTATGCTGTTTTGTTATTCGCCTTTCTCCTCTTGTTCTGCTACCTCTTCCTTCTCTTTCAATTGTAGTGCTACTACACCTGCAATATTTAAGAGTTAAAAGGGCCCAGAAGGGTAGACCACTAAAATTCTTCCTCTTGTCTCTATCCATGGCTCCCTGATGTCCTCAGAAGGTAGCCAGCTTTCCTAGTTTCTTGTGCGTCCTCCCAGAAATAGTCTAGCACATGTAAGTGAGTGTAAATTGATTTTTTTCCTTTTTAAAAAATACATATCACATTATGCTCACTGTTTTGCATCTGGCACTTTCCATCTAGTACTTTTCCATCTAGTACTTAATATATCTCAGAAATGACTGCACACAGAGTTCAGTGTTCCTTTGTGTGTATGTGGGTGTGTGGTTTTCTAGAAATTTGGGTGGGCAAAAGTTTATTTAACCTATCCACAATGAATGGCCTCCTTAAATGGAGTGATGCATCTAAATGTGGCCCAAGCTAGGGCTCTGTCTGCATCTCTATCCCCCATCTACCACCATCTACCTTGCCCTCTTTGGCCTCCTCCTTCCATCCTCTAGGAGCTTTGTGTGCTGCTACATATTGAAATTCTCATTTTTATCACCCTCCAGATATCAGCTTGGGAAGCTTTTACTCAGAGAAGCTCTTTATCCTCAGCACACTTTTTGTACACTGCTAATCAATCATTTAGTACCATACAGGGAAGACTGAACATCCTTTTGCTGTCTGGAATTTTAATAATTTCACTTCTGTATATGATCAAAGCAATCTGTAAGATGAAACATATAAGGAATTTAATCACAATTTACTCTGTCTAATTATAGAAACATTGGCCCTTGACATAGCTGACATTGTGTGGATGCATTTTGATGTGCCATTTCAAAGACGGAAGGGTTTATTATCTAGAAAATTAAAGGAAGAAATAACAACAAAAGAGTCATTAAAAAAACTTCATTGAAATCTTGAGTAAATTCCTTTTCTGTTGCATTTTGCAAATTGTGTTTTATATAGAAATGGATTTATTAAGAACTCAAACTGTGCAACACTAGCATGGCTGTCCTTGTTAAATTTATTTTACCGTAGTTCATATAACACTTGCACGCTTTCCTCTGCATTGAGCGTTTTTGAACTTGGGATGTCTGTGACCATCAATACTGTTGCAAAGTGTCAGATGGGCGGCAACCTTGTGTTGTTATTGTCTGAGCAACCAGACTTCATTTTGGCTTTTCACCCTGGTATCCATCCCTTCGGTGGTGCATGATTGACATTACGTGTGCGGCATTTACCTTATATTTAAAGAACCTTCAAAAGAGTGTCATGGAGATTAAGCACTAAAACAGAAAGTTTATATGGAGAGGAAACAGGATTACTAGGTATGGTCATGCAAGCCTGCAGTGCTAGCTCTTGGGAGGCTGAAATGAGAAAGTCATGAGTTAGAGGTTAGCCTGGGCTATGTAATAACTCTGTTTCAAAGAACAAAATCAACATCACAAGAAGGAAGAAAAGAATGAAGGAGGGAGAGAGGGAGCATGGAGAAAAGGAAAACGGTAAGTGGGAAGGAAGGGAAAGAAAAGCAAATGGAAAGAAGGAAGGAAGGAAGGAAGGAAGGAAGGAAGGAAGGAAGGAAGGAAGGAAGGAAGGAAGGAAGGAAGGGGTGCTAGCAAACAAAACAAATTTATATCATCTGAAGAGCCCCATCATTTCAGCATTTTTTCTTATAAAGTAAACACAAAATGCCTTTTAGAATTCTTTCCTGGTACCTCATATCCCTATGTTGAAGCATCAACCCCTCATTGAGATTATACTTGGAGACAGTGTCTTTAAAAAGGTAATTAGGATGAAACTGGCCATGTGAGCACATCGCAAGACAGGGACCACGTGCAAGCCAAGGTGTCCTTCAGGAGCAACCCGACCTGACGTCACTTCATCTTTAAACTTCAGCTCCCAGCACTGAGAACATAAAGCTCCATGTGTAAATCCCCAATCTATAGCATCTTGATAAGACATCCTTGGTAGGCCAAGGGTGGAACCTAAGAAAGTTTCTCACCAGTGGATGAAACTAAGAAGACAATCTGTTGCTGGTGTTAGATCATGAATCACTCTAGTGATAGCTCACATGGTGGCCGTCAGGGCTTGGAAGAAAGCCTTGGAGATAAGAGTTGGACACATTTTAAAAGAAATGCCACCTCTTCCTCTGTCCATCCATGCTGCCATCTTTAACTCTGAGTTGGAAAGTGATTCAGAATAGTAAGAATCTGAGTGAGGATTTTTTTATAAACTGATTTTACTTTGATTTTCCCTTTTCATGCCTGTGTAACAGAAAGAAATGATTCTTTGAAAGTCATTCAGAGCCAGGCTCATGACTGTAATCCTTCCTACTCAGGAGGCTCAAATCCAAGGACCATGGTTTAAAGCCAGAGTGGGCAGGAAAGTCTGAGACTTTTCTCTCCAATTAAACAAAAAAGCTGGATGTAGAGCCAAGGCTCAAGTGGTAGCCTTAAGCTAGAAAGGTCAGGAACAGAGCCCAGGCCCTAAGTTTAATTCCCAGGACCATCACATCTATATGTCCATGTACACACACACACACACACACACACACACACACACACACACACACACACACACCACAGCATCGTTCAGTAGGTCTAAGATCTAAGGACTTGAAGTCGAAGTCTGAAAGTGATAAGAAGCGTTACATTTAATTGATAATTTTACAAATGATACCTAAGATAATGATTGCAAAGTCAATGTATGGGGTTTTGAACCTTATGGAATGTCAGGTATTAGTTCAGGCTTCTGTGACAAAATACTAACTAACTGGGTGGAAAAAGAGTATTTTCCCACACTTCTGAAGCCTAGAAGTCCATATGTTGGTACTGTAAAATCTGGTTTCTGGTGAGCTTTCTCTTCCTGGCTTGCAGACAGCTACCATTTCTGTGTCCTCATATGATCCATTTTCTTCATATGTATTGTGTGACAGAGCACTGGTCTCTTCCTGTTCTTACAAGGGTACCAATCCTGTTAAGAGTTCCACTATTCTGCCCTCCTCTAACCTTACTTCCATTTATGCAAGGAATTTCAAATATAATTTCAGTAGAGCATAGGGCTTTGACATGTAAGTTCTGGGGACAAAGGGAAACACAATTTACTCCATAAATGATTATAAGTTATTTGTTTGCTTTTGGTTTATTTATGTAGTCTCTCCTACTGATTGTAAGCTTCCCGAAGACCATAGCTTCTTTGATTGTCAGTTCTGTGATGGCATGTCTTCTTTGGTCACTGCTATAGTCTGGATTATGAATGTCCCACAATAGACCCTGTTCCCAGGAAGGTGTTACTGGGACGTGGTAGAAATTTTAAAAGCAAGGCCTAGTGAGATGTCGTTAAGTCATTGGATGTATGCCCCTGACAGCAACGGAACTCAAGACTTCTCCTCTCTTTTTGTTCTTTTCTCTTTTGCTCATGATGTAAGCAGTTTTTGCCACTGTGTCTTCTCCCTATGATGTGCTGTTTTGTCACAGACCTAAAAGCAGTAAGTCTACCCAGTCATGGACTACAATCTCTCTGAGCCAAAATAATTTTTTTCTCCTTATAAGTTAGTGACCTCATGTGTTTTGTTATGATGAAGAGAAGGCTAACTAACACTACTATATCCTAGCATGTGGTTTTGCAGGCAGTAGATGCTCTCCAAATATTTCTTGTCTCACTGATGTTTTTTTATTGAGACCCTTTCCAAAAATAGAGCACCATTTCTGTTTTGGGGAAAGAAGTTCAGAAATGGCTTTATAACAGGTACCAAGACCAAATCCTGTCTCCATCATAATCATAAACTATGAATGGCAGTGTAATGCTAGAACATAGAGCTGGGTGATCCTTAGAAATACACTCTTTTTGGGGACAGGTGCCAGTGGTTCCCATCTATAACCTATCTACTCAGGAGGCTGAGTTCTGAGGATCCTGGTTCAAAGCCAGTCTTGGGCAGGAAAGTCTGTGAGACTCTTTAATAAATTACCAAAGAAGTGGAAAGGGGATCTGTAGCTCAAGTAGTAGAGTGCTGGCCTTGAACAAAAGAAGCTCAGGTACACTGCCCAGGCCGTGAGATCAAGCCCCAGGACCAACCAAAAAAAAAAACAAACAAACAAGAGAGAAAAGAGATGCAGTCTCAAATCAAGAGCACCAAGTCCTCAGAGCTATTCAGAGGCAGAGCTGTGTCTGGACTCTGGTCTCTTCATCACAGCCTTTCAACTGATAATTCTGATCCACAATCTGAAAATTCACAGGAATCACTTGAAACACAATGCCTGAGATTTTTGCAATTTCTTTTTTTTTTCTTGCCGGTCCTGGGGTTTGAACTCAGGGATTCATGCTTGCTAGGTATGGGAACATAGGAGCTGGGGATGAGTAGGAATGAGCTGCAGGCTGGGCCACAGTCAACTGGGGCCAGAAAGTACTGATGTGGGTGATTGTGAAACCCAGAGGACTATGGCAGTTACAGAGACTCCAGGAGACATCTGCCTTGGGATCCAGTTTGAGATCATTGTAGGAAATGAAATTGGGCCACCCTTGTAGGTGTTTTGCCTCCTTACGATTAGCAGAGAATGGGAAAGAAGGAAGCCATGGTCCTCAGGCTGCAGAAGAGAAGACAGAGGTAGCAGGGATGATGAAAACCTAGTAATATGGTATAGAGAAGTGATTTCCTTAGTTTTATTTTGCTTGTTAATTTATTTAGTGCTAGGGTAGCTACAACACAGAGGGGGAAACTGAGGTACAGTAAAGACCAATGGGAAAGACTGAGGGGTTTCCATAGAATGGGAAGATGAGCCTCTGCTGATCAGCCTTCCAGAGTCTTCCTAGGCAGAACAGAGGTAAAGGGAAACTGAGGGCAAATCCGTACATCCTGATTCATTCTTTTAGGGCTCCGGTGAAGGGCAATAGCAATGTCTGAGAATGTGTGTCCTCATGTTCAGGGTGTGGAAAATTGCGTTTTGTGTGCTCAGAGCAGCCAGGGAGAGATCCTGGCTTACACAGGAGCATCTTGCTTGTCAGCTCCTCTGGGACAGCCACAGACTCAGAGACCATACTTCAATTACCTACCCAGCAGGTGAGGGGCGCTTGGACAGAGGCCATCATGTTGAGATCAAGGAGGAGTAATTCATCCTTTTTACACCCTCAGGCTGAGAAAGGGCTGTGCATACAGATCACAGTGCTGGCCCAGGGAGGGGCCAGCCAGGTGGGCAGCTGAGAGCCAAGCAAATAATCAAAAAGTTTCTTTGGGAATGGACGTGTACAACTATCTCTGCACTCGCTCTCCCCGACTCATCCATGTCATTCCAGGCATTTCTACAGACAATGGTTTTGCATCATGTAATATCCAGTTTCCTGGAAGGGAGGAAGTACATATTGAGTTGTTAAATGTGGTGATCCTCCCCCATCTCCTATATGCTTTGGGTCTACTTGGCTGTGTCCTTTGCAATCTATTTTAAATACTAATGGCAAGGGCTTAGCTTTGGGATCCCCAAGAAGAAGCAAATGAACCAGTTGTATTTCTTGAAGAGAATGGTCACGGGTAGCTGCTAGGTTGAGAAATCCTTCATCCAGTGAATGTCCTCTTTTGGAGATTCGGTGAGGGAAGGCATATGGGGTGATATCACATCAAGTCAGACACTCTTCAAAGGCTTGAGATGAATTCAGGTAGGAGCCAGAGCAGGGTTTGGTAAGGGACTTGCTGCAGCTCTCTAGGGCATACATGGTCTCACAGTGATGCCCAGTTGTACCAAGAAATTTGGATATTTGCATAGCAACTATGGGATGGAGGCATTTGAAATGACAGCCAGTCTATCATGGCTGGGGTATGAGAGTGGATCCTGGAGAGGCTAAAAGCTCATCAGGGTCTCAACAATGGAGAGGAATTTGGTGGAAAAGAGAGCAGGCTATACAAGGGACTTGTTCAGTGATCTAGAAGAGAGTATTGAATGTGAGTCAGGATAGTGTAAGTGTGGTAGTTTTTGTTTGTGTCTATTTGCTAATGCCACGTTTCTCTGTGTGCATACTGTATGTTCTGAGTACCCCCATATACAATATACAATGTGTGCGTGTGCATATGTGTATGTGTGTGTGTGTGTGTGTGTGTGTGTGTGTGTGTGTGTGTGTGTGTAATCCTGTGCTGGAGAGCTCCAACTTGACTTTGGTGACAACAAGTAAGGCAACATTACAGGGAGGAGGTGACATGCAGAGGATGCTATGGGCAGATTTGCAGTTTAGAAAGCCCAGTTTGGGGGTGGGGAGAGCAGATGCATCAGGGGGTGACTGGGCAATGTTGTTGCAATGGCTGACTGGGATCAGAATCAAGAAAATATCTGGCAAAACACTGAGGATACAGAATGGCTGGTTCCAGAACCTTGCCTTGAATGACTGGATTGCTGAATCAATACTTAGTTAGATAGACTAAGGAAGGATTAGTATACACAGAAGAACAGAGTCAAGTCCCAGTTTCTCAGTCCCCTTCAGTGAATGCTATTTGTCCTCCTCAGACTTGAGCAATTATTACCTACCCCATTTCATCTTTGGACCTCTTGTCTCTGCAGTCCTCGGAACACTGGGCTTCATTGATTTGGTTTTGATCTCTGTCTCTCTGCCTGCCTCCTCTTTCCTTTCCTTCTCCCTGATTTTGATTTGAAGAAAGTGTGGGAAATCTGGTTGTGAGGAGGGTGCCTTGGTGAGGGGCAGATAGATACTGGCTTTCTGTCCTTGCAATGCTGGGGCTTTGGGGTCTGTGTCCCCTACCCCCACTCAAAATGGATCTAGAGATTCAGCTCTAAGTTTTGAGAAAGCACAGATTCAGTGATTTGTGGTTTTGAGTACTAGAAAGGGATTAAGGCAGCTCCCAGTTAGCTCTTACCGTCTTCCATGAAATGGGGGAATTAAGGAGAGCTTCGTTTTTCCTAAGTCTAAATTTAGTCTGTTTCAGTTTCTGCCTTTATCCTGAGATTATTTCTTCTTCATTTTGTGGTGTTAACAAGTCATTTTTAAAAGATGAAATGACAGTGATAGTAGGATTTATTTTTAATGTGCTTATTTAGCAAAATATAAACTTGGCAATCCGGTGTTAATTTACCCTTCACCCCTAAAAAGAATTATTTTGAAATTTTCTTGGCAATTGAGAGTCTGGAAGCCGTTGAGATAAATGCTACATTTCTTTATCAGTACTTAGAAAGTAAGGAGGGGCATAACCTGGAAACTGCACAGTCCAGGCTCATATTTAGCTCCAGTACTTACTTAGCCATTTGATTCCTGTATTTCAGATTTCCCCTTAGTAAACTAGAAGCATTCTAGAAGGTACTTGTAGCAAACTAGAAGTAATATAGAATCTACACCAGTTATTGTGTGTTTCCTATTATTATAACTTCTAAAGATTTCCATGAAAACTGTTTTCCTTTTCCTACCATGAAGTGTAATTCCAGACACCCACTCCAAAAGCTTAGAATGTTTTCACAGCCAGATAATCTGGCCTCTGTTGTATTTCTTTGTCATTTAGGATTTTGAGGAAAGAGACTGAAAGGAGAAAAATGTGAGAGAATGCTTAGAATGCTATTTGTGTGGAGCCATCATTTGCTGTGCAGGATCTTTACTATGGACACCAAAATTGGTAGAGGATCAGATCCTTTTAGAAAAGGATATAGGATATTATATTTACATATAATACAGAGAATGATATATAGAGATATAAATATATAAATATATAGACTAAATAATCCCTGTAGTTCTTACTATAACGTAAAAAATATATTAACTAGTTGTCATATTATGCTGTTTAATGGAAAATGATAAGCAAAGAAGCCTGTATGTGTTCAGTATACACACAGGTATTTCCCCCTCCCCCGCACCCTGAGGACCAGAACCCATGGATTCAGAGGAGTCACTGTACCACAATTATGAGACCACATTGCAAACTTGGAAAGGAGAGCCAGAAGGATTCGCCTTCATCCACTAGAAGCTACTTAGTTTCCAATGTTTATTTTTGGCACCACTAGTCCTGACTCTTCACTATGTGGGCAAGTTGAAAATGTCTGTCTCTTTTAATCTCTCTGTCATTTCCAGAAGATAGATAGCTGTTTTTATATCACTTTACCCAGGCTGTAAAAACTTCCTTCAGTGTTCCTCCCAGGGCCTTTTGTAGGGGAACAGTGATGGAGAACAGTGACTTGGAGGAAGAACTTCTGACTTGAATTGGTAGTAGCTTTCAGGGAGAATGCTCTCCCTGAGGTACTTACAGCTGAAGCATCTGCATTCCCTCAGTGGAAGACCAGCCCTGTGTCTGTGAAGGTAGCTTCTACTTGACATGGATGTGTGGTATGAGGGCAAGTAAGCGGGAAGGGGTTGGATGTGATGGATTATGTGTGAGGATAAGATACTTCAGTGACAAGTCTCCTTGAGGATGCAGCTACCTGAGATTTCAGGGCAAAAGTCCAGAAGAAAGAGAATTTGGGAAAGGTCCCAGTCCAAGGAGCTACTAAATGCACACACTCTCCGCACAGTGTGCTCATTCCTTCCTCTAGAGGGTGGTTTAGCTAAATAGTCTACATTCTAGGACATATCCCTCCTTTCTCCATCCAAACAAAATCATTCATCAGATTCTTGGTATTTCCTCAGGATGATAAGGCCCTTTAGAAGTTTATCTTTGTGATTGTTGTTCTTGATGTACCATGTGAAATTATTTCTTTTTTCTTTTTCCCCCTTATGGGTCATCTCATGTGGCTACTGTATCTGGCTTTGTTGCCTGGTATACTGTATATATGTTTGTGTATTTTTAATAGGGAAAGGAAGGGGAAAGCAAGATTATTGGGAGGGAGTGGGGGAGGGGATGGGGACAAAAACATGAGAAGGGGTATCAAGAGAAGTAATGCATCCTTACCTGATGAATGTAATTGTAACCCCTTTATACATTATCCTGACAATAAAATGCATAAAAACGATTAGAGCTTGTCAGTCTAAATGACTATCAAGGAAATAAGCAACAACAAATGCCGGTGAAGATATAGGGGAAAAGGAACTTCCTGCACTGTTGATACAAGGATAAATGACTACAGCCTCTATAGAAATCAGTATAAAGAATTATGAAGAGGTAACATGGGTCAAAATGTATTGTACTCATAAATTGATATGTTGAATGGCAGCTCCTTTGTACAAACTACTTAAAGATTATCCTAATAAAAAGAAATCAGTATAGTTGCTTCTCAGAATAGGGAATAGGAGTATGTCCTCCTGTGTCACTCCTGCACATACATCAAAAGGAAAATTGGCATGTGATAGAGACACTGCACATCCATGTTTATAGCAGGTTTCCACTCATGATAGCCACAATATAGAATCAGACTATGTATGTACTTATCAGCTGAAAAATGAATAAAAAAAATGACGTGAGGCTGGGACATGACTCCAATGGTAGAGCACCTGCCAAGCAAGCACAAGGCCCCAAGTTCAAACCTCAGTACCACCAAGAAAAGAGAGAAAAACAAAGTATAAACAAGAAAGAAAAGAAAATGGGGTATAGTACACACACACACACACACACACACACACACACACACGTGTAACTAGAGTATTTTTCAACCAAAACATTATTTTTGTTAGAAAGAAAGATAAAACAGAAGATCATCATATTGAAATGAAATCAACCAGCAGGCCAAGAAAAACAAATATCAAATGGTCTCTCTCATCTGTAAAATCTAGATCTAAAAAAGAAATGAATGATACAAATATAATGCAAGGACTGTTAGGGTGAGGGAAATAGGAAGAGGCAGAAATGCAAAAGAAGTGGATGAAGGGGATGAATATGATTAAAGTTCTATGTGTGAATGTATGAAAATAGAAAAATGAAACCCGTTAAATTGTTTAATAAAGAGAGGGATAAGGAAAAGTAATAAAGCAGGCGAACACGATCAAATTATATACACCTATGGGAATATCACAATGAAACCCCTTTATACAATGAATATCCACTAATAAATTAGAAAGTTGAAAAAATCAGGAGGGAAGGAAGTTCTCAGGCTCTGAAGTGGAGGTATGGATCCCATGGATACAGAAAGTATTGAGGTAAATGTGATCAGTCTTCAGGTTTTGTTGTTGATATTGTTTTTGCCAGTCTTGGGGCTTCAGCTCCAGGGCCTGGGCATTGTCCTTGAACTTTCCCAAGGCTAGTACTCTACTCCTTGAACCACAGCCCCACTTTTCCCTTTTTCTGTGTATATGGTACCAAGGAATCAAGCCCAAGGGTTCGTGCATGCTAAGTGTACACTCTAACCACTAGGCCGTACTCCAGACCCAAATGCTTCAATTTTACTTAAAGATTAGAAAAGGAAAAAAAGCAAAGCAACTTAAATGCCAAGTAATTTAAAATAATATTAAAACAAAAACTCATATGGAATTGGGGGAACATTTGCATATAGTTACAAAAAACCCTTGAGATTTCAGACAAATTTCATGCAAGTGGTTGACTTTTTTGGACCACATCCCAGAAACTTGGGAATACATTCACGTGTTAATTCTCTTCTGCCACTTCAGTACATTGGCTCAAAAGTTTGAAAGTTCTTTCCATGTATCACAGGAGAAAACGGAAGGGTTTTAGTTAGAGAAGATACAATAGTGAGGACTGCCATATGGAAATTTTACTCCTGAGGAACACCAGATAAATTTTAACAGATTGGATATTCACATTTATTCCTGTATCCTTCCCAGTCACACTGAAATGATCATGAAGATTTTTTTTTAAGGCAGATAGTGCCTACAAAGTTGTGGATGATGCAGACCACTACACCTGTATGGCTTGACAGTGTGGAAAAAGCTAAAACTGTGTTTGGGCGAAACTAAGAGGTAAATTAGTTTATAGAAAGAACTAGAAATCAGAGCCAAAGGCTCCCTCTGAACTCTCCTTTTACTGACTCTGCTAGGGAGTGAATTGTGTCTTACATGTGCAAGCCACATTTCTAGTGTGATAACACTTAGACATTAGAACTTTGGAGCTAATTAAAGTTACATGTTGTCATGAGGGTGGCCTCATAATCTGGTGATTCATTTTTTAATAAGAAGCAATGACTAGGGCTGGAGGCAAGGCTCCAGTAGTAGAGCACCAGTTATAAGCAAAAAATCCAAGTAACACACACACGTGCGCACACATGCACGTATGCATACACATACACATACACATACACACTGTGGTGCCCAGTAGAAAGATCATATGAGGGACATAGCAAGAAGATAGTCTCTTGAAGCAGGAAAGGGAATCTATACCAGGATCGAAAATGACTGGAACCTTAATCTTGAACTTCCAGTCTCCAGCGTGATAAGAAGATAACTATCCATTGAGTGTGCCATCCATATTGTGATATTTTGCTATGGTGGTTAGTCATAGGAGAAATACCTGAGGCAATTAGATCTAGGGCTCTTGGGTAACAGTTGCCTCAGGTTCCCCGGGGACAGTTTCAAAAGAATCAAGGCAGTGCCTGACCTCCAGTGACTAAATTTTATTTAGCTTAAGAGAGTGTCTGGGTATCACCTTAAAAAAAATATCTCCCAAGGAGTACATTCAGCATTAGGTTAAAAGCAAGGCCTGCCCAGTTTCCATTCTAAAACTGCACATGCAGGTCCCTCCTCCAGTACAAGGGTCAAGTTTGATTGTCTGGAGATAATTGTGTCTGATTGCCTTGGGATTCAGGACCACCAGGAATGTGGTTTAGTTAAAGTCAATTTAGTATCAGAGAACTTGTCTCTCTTCTCCTTTTAGCTTTCTAGAATGCTACTCTACTAGTCAGGATTATTCGTCCAAGATAGGAATTCCTAAGATTCTTCCCTGACTGAAAGAATCCACCCAACAGAAATGATCTAAAAGAATTAACATTTAGGACCTCCTAATAAAAAGGCCTAGTCTCCAACTAGACACCCTATTAGTAAAATCATCCAGTGGGAATGACAGTGACAGACCCTCCAATGAGAATGTGAGTGCTTTAGTCTTGAACATGAACAAGCAACCAAAGATAACCGTTTGGGGAAAAAATTGTGTGTGTGTGTGTGTGTGTGTGTGTGTTATGTGGCTTGAACTTAGAGTCTAGGTATGGTAGCTGAGCCTTTTTACTCTATCACTTAAGTCACAGTTTCTCTTTTGATTTTTTAGTCATGGACTTTATTCCTGGGTTGTCTGGGAATTGTGAGCCTTAGATTTTAGCCTCCTGAGCAGCTAAGGTTACAGATGTGAGCCACCAATGCTCAGCTTAGGGGAAAAAAAAAAGATTTTCCTAGTCTTAGGGTTTGAACTCAGGGCCTATGTGCTCTCCTTGAGCTTCTTTGTGATCAAAACTAGTGCTTGAGTCATAGTGCCACTTGAGGCCTTTTCTGAGTTTTTTATTGGAGATAAGAGTCTCAAAGACTTTCCTGCCCAGGCTGGATTCAAACTATGATCCTCAGATCTTAACCTCCATTGCAGTGTGAGCCACTCATGTCCTGCTCAGGGAAAAAAATATTTTTTTTAAGATGAGATAAACTTTGAATTGAAAGTTTAAGATAGACCATAACTCTGAGCTATGCTCTGAGCTATGTGTGTGAAAGCTAAAAAAGAAGGAGTCTTGCTGTTTCATTCAGAAATTAGGACAAAACACTCACTATTTTAAAGTTGAAATAATAAATTCTAATCTTGGAAAAAAAATTGAATTGAATGAACCAGAAAGAACTGAGAGAAAGCAAATTCAAGACCTAGTTTAGAAAGAAAATAAAAATATACCTGTGATTAAAATGTTTTGAGATATAGGATAGATATATATCCATAAAAGAATAGATGGCTATAAAACAAAACAAGAAATTTCAAAGAATAAGATCTCAGAAATTAAAAATAAAAATAAATTTACCATAAAGCTATGAGACACTGCTGAGAAAAATACTTTAAGAAATTCAATCAAATAGCTTGAAGATTGAAATGAAAGAGGAAAAGGAAATCTAGGAAAACCTAAATTTGAATTTAAAAATATATAAAAGGTATTATTTATTAAGGAGCAACTGAAAGATATGTTAGACAAAAATGAAGACTATTGAGCAGAATCAGAGGGCTTTAGGCCATAATAAAAAATTTAAAAAATAATGGCCAGGTGCTCGTGGGTTACACCTGTAAGATAAGCTAGCTCAGGAGGCTGATCTGAGGATCACAGTTCAAAGCCAGCTCAGCAGCAAAGTCCACGAGACTTTTATCTCCAATTAACAACCAGAAAACCAGAAATGGTTTTGCATACTGTGGGTCTAAATGGCACAGCACTACCCTTAAATGTAAAAGCTAGGGACAGGGACCAGGCCCTGAGTTCAAGTACCACAACTGACCAAAAAATTTAAATTAAAAATAAAAACAAAAAAATGAAGACAGATAGCTTCAGCAAGGATGTCTCTAAGAAGAAAAATATTAAATGCATTGATTAGCAGATATGTTTAAGCCTACCTTCACCTGGGTAAGTTATAAAGAACAGAAATGCCCTTTCCCACAGTTATAGAGCCTAAGCATCCAAAATAAATGTACCAGAATATTCTTTGTGTAGTGAGGCCTACTCTCCACTTCAAAGATGGCACCTTCTAGCTGTGTGCTCACATGGTAAAATGGGCAAATGTTGAATCTTCATCTAACCGAATGGATAAGGGCATGAGTGCCTAGCTAGTTTCTTCAAACTCATTCGTCCCACTTGTGAGGTTGGAGCCCTCCTCACCAATTCATCACCCCAGGGCCCCATTCCTTTGTGCTGTCACATTGGGTCTTAATTCTAAGAAGGGACACATAACTTCAAACCCTAGCATAAAGGGCTGCGTACAAAGTACCCAACTAATATAACCAGGGAAAACAAACAACAGTGTACAGGAAAAAGAAGTATAAGTATAGTATATAATGTGGACCACCTGTGAGAAATAGTCAAATCAACAATAACAATAACAAAAACCCATGGAAATATGACAACAATTTTAGGAGAACAAAGATAGGAAAATGTGTGTGTGTGTGTGTGTGTGTGTGTGTGTGTGTGTGTGTGTGTGTGTAAAAGATCTAAACCTTCATCTTCCAAAACAGGAATCCAACAAACTGATCTGAAACTAAAAAGCATCAACAAGTAGAAGCAGAAGCATGTTATTTAGAAATGTGAAAATAAATGCCAGAAGGTGATGGTAGGAGTAGGGGGAATGGAATGCCATGCTTCTTTCTAAGCTTTAAGTTATATTTAATCCCATCAACTCTGTAATACTTCTATTGAAGCAAAAGTTAAATTAAATAAGTAGGAAATCTGTGTGTAGATAGTCAGGGGAGGCTGGTGAAATTTTGGGCAGTGTTAGAGAATCAGGAGCCATGGCAATTTTCTTGGCATGTAGTTGGATTCCAGCATGTAAGCTGCTTGTTTACTGAGAGACCTTGGGATCAAGCCCTGTGGTGGTACTGTAGGTAGAGAACGTGCTATGTTGTGCTATAGGACCAATAACAACCTAATAACAACCTAGCTGTGGAGCTAGAACCACTGTCCTTCAGTGTTCACATGCGTTAGACTGAGATGCATGAGCCTTGGCTAAATCAGTTCTCTGCCCCTGTTAACAGCTGGAAGTTGGGTACCACCAGCATTCCCACAGCTGAGGCAACACATCCTTCATTAAAGGGGAAACTTTGCATGATAATATCCACTATAGATCAGAAATGTTGAGGGATTGAATGGGTTAAGGCAGTAGGAATAGAAAGGAGGGAAGAGATTCCAGAGGCATTTAGCAGACAAAATCTCCAGGATATGCTTGATTGGTGTTGTGAGTAAAGGGAAGAAGAGGAAACAGGATAATCTGCTTTACCTCAAGTTTCATGATGTTAATGCTGAATGACAGTGTTGATGACTGGGTTCAAGGCAAATGTGAACAAGAGGAGAGACAGAGACACAGTTTGGGTAAGCGGTACCGAAAAATCTATGGTTTCGGAGATCTGCTTGGAGCTTCTGCTTCAGCCTACTCAGAGCTCTTCTCTGTACTACTGATGGCATTTCTCAGTTCCACAGTCAAGTCTGGAAATATCTTTTCTTACTACAATGCACACCCAGTGAGAGAAGGGGACTCATGTTTCCTTTGCCATCTCCTAGTGCCTACCACAGATCCTGGTAATTAGCATGTAGCATATGTGGATATTTGATCTTGATCCAGGGTACTTCTCCCAGTATCATCCTTTTGTCTCTGTTTGACTCCTTGGATGGGAGGCCAGGTCTTCTAGTGTTGTTATTAAAGGTTGTTTTACTTCTCAACATCCCATAGCACCCAGCACTGTGTGGTGGACAAAGTACACACATGTCCAAAGTTTTTGCATGAGCGGCTAGGAGGTCTCAGGTTTCTAACCATTTAAAACTCCATATACCCAACTCTACCTCCTAGATCTGCTTCTATCTTCTTTGAGCCTCTGTGTGGCATTTGATGCAACAAATGTTCTAGAGTATCCTTTAATGTTATGGAAAGTTGTCCCGAGACAGGGGAAACTCCATTTAAAATATCGTAGAATTAGCCAGTTTTATTTGAGATAAATTCTAATAAATATGTATTAGCAGAGCAGGGGGGTAGTTGTATTTTAGAGCCACAAAAGTGTAAAAAGCAAAGCTAGGGATCCCCTGGTCATCATAACTCTGTTCTTTCAAGTTTAAGCATTGTGCTGGGCTGGTGAGTCAGTCATTATGTGGTTGTATAACCCTCAGCCTTCAGAGGCTGATTCAATACACTGTACTCTTCTGGGCTTAAATCATCAGTCTGTACACCAACAAGGGGTGATGGTTATGTTCATGGGATTACCTGACCCTCATATTTCAGATGAAAAAGTAGAGGAAACAATTTGAAAAACTAAAATGGAGGGACCTTGAAAGCCAAATATATTGTTAGATCTTGAGGGCTCAGTTTCCAGCCAGCAAAAATGCACCAATAGCTTAGTTATTCCTAGAAAAAGAAGCACTTAATCTACTTTAGACATGGAAAATAAATGGAACCATCTAGAACTAGAAAAATTCTCTGTGACTGAAGTTGTGTATCTTATTGCTTGAAACTGCTCTGTACTTTTGCTTTTCTGTTCATGCTGGGAGAGGGAATTCTGACTTAGACATATCTGAATTTTTGAAGGCTTATGATGAAATTGATTCTAAAAGTAGTGGGCAGGTTTGTGGGAATGTAAGTAGGTCAGTGTTTGTCAAATTTGTTGGGATTAGCACTGTTAGTGTTTACTCTGGAGGTTGCTAAATACCACCACATCAGTGATCCATGAGTTATATGGACCAAGTTTATGACTTATACTAAGAACCAAGAATTATAGTTTCCAGGCTTATGTTTCCTTTGCTGTACCATAGTGCCTAGAACGCATTCTAGCATATGTGGGTATTTGTTTTTGATCCAGGGTACTGTTCTCAGTACCACCTGTTTGTGGTCTGTCTGTCTCCTTCAATAAGAGGCCAAGTCTTTTACTTAACTGTTGCCATTATAGATTATTTTACTTCCCTATGTCCTGCAGCTCCCAGCACAGCACTGTACACAAGGTACATATAGGTTCAAAGTGTGTGGATGAATGGCCAGGAGATCTCAGAGGGAGGAACTCCTCCACAGAACTTTCCACGTGAAGGGGTATTGAATTTTGAATTGGTTTCTATGCCATAAAAGTGAGTTCATCTAACATAGCCGACATTTCCACCCCTCCAGTGCCCTTTGGTAGGCACAGTTTGACTCTTTGTTGTCCTATCATGGAGCAAGGATTAACTCAGTTAAAGAGCAGAATCTACAGGAGGGTGCCTGTGTTTTGCATATTCCGTGAGCTTGATGACCATCATGCTCTCATCACTACTAGCATTATGAGGGCAGCATCACAGAATCTCTAGTGAGGAGACAAGAAAGCACATTGGTGAATAGACCATGAAGATATGCTTGCAAAAGAGCTGTGATTGCCTGTGACTAGCTGTGTGTTTTTGAGCTTGTCATCTACCCTCCGTGCAACTCAGTTTCTAAGAGGATGATAAGTTCTGTCTTACCTCCATTACTGTGGGTTCTGAGGACCAAAGGAGAAGGTACCGAGGTGCGTGGTGGGTAAACTGTGTCCAGTTTGTTGTAACTGCATTTGTTGTTTCTGTTTGCAATAGCAAGCAATACTGATTTTATTCATTCCTCAAATATGAAGTGTTTGGCCTGTGCTGGATGTTCAGGCAAAAGACAGTTAAGCAACATGAGGGTATGACCCAGTGTTAAGATTTCTGCATTGGGATTTGCTGGTCTCTCACTGTTGGGAGTGAAGCTGGACCTGCTAGAAGTTGCTTTCTGCTAGAACTTTGGATATGTCACATGGAATGGCGTTTAGATAAGCAGTTTACAAATGGCCTGAGAGTGTCAAGGAGAAACACGTATGTATGAGGATCCCTGGCCCTCCTTCCTGTTTTCAATCCAGCTTGCTTCTCTGTGTCTGCTTTGTTTGTTTACAACCACTGCTTTGGTAAGAGGAGCTGGACAGCCTCACTCCTAGATCTTTCCTAACTGTTGCAGTTAACTCATGGGTAAGCCTTTTAAAAAGTCCCTTTCTCCTCCCTTCCCACCAGCAGCCATAGGCACAGACAGTTTATTGCCATTATTGGAATGTAACCAGGGTGTGGAGACTTTAATCTGAGTTCATAAATGTCAGGGGAAAGAGACTATGTGGGTGACAGGGTATTGGAAGGGTGAGCTCCTTCCTTTTCATAACTCTAGGACATCAGCCTACACAAATGGCTTTGATGGCCACCAGGATAGGAAGCTGTGCTTCATGATAGAGGCTGGACATGATTCCACCTCAGGCAATTTGCCTGTTTCACAGAAAGTCCACCTCCATAGGTAACCTGGTAACCAGGCAGTGGCTTCAGACCTGGGCTCGTGGGCGGCATTCTAATAGCAAATGTCATTCTGGGGAGTCTGTGGCCTCTGATGAAACAATTCTGTGACTTCCAGATGCTTGGCAGAGATTGACCTTGAGGGCTGACAGAACAGTTCCAAGCCTGAAGCACTGACCAACAAACTGAGCCTCCCGGTAAGCATTGCTTCTCAGGACAAAGCAGAGACCAGAAAATGGATGAAATCTCTTTTTTAGCCAAAGTGTGGACTATTTCACTGTTTTCTGACTTCCTATTTATTTAGACAGACTTTACAGGAGAGTATTCTTCGATACATCCTCCCTAAATTACTTGATTTGTTGAAAGTTTTTCTAAAAAGAAAAGAAAACAGCACCCACAATTTATTTTATTATTTTTTTATTTGTGTGTGTGTGTGTGTGTGTGTGTGTGTGTGTGTGTGCATGCACCAGTACTAGGACTTGAACTCAGGGCCTAGGTGATGTTTCTTATCATTTTCTTTCAAGGCTGGTGCTCTACCACTTGAGCCACAGCTCCATGTCTGTTTTTTTATGGCTAATTGGAATTCAGTGTCTCATGGACTTTCCTGTCTGAGCTTGCATTGATCTATGATCTTCAGATTTCAGACTCCTGGGTAGCTAGGTTTACATGCATGAATCACTGGTGTGTAGCATTACAATTATTTAAAACAAACAAATCAATAAACTGATTTTCACAACAATATTAATGAATATATCCTCAAATACTTGAAGTCTGCATCTTGGTTGCATTAAATCTAGCTAGATAGCCAAGATTTTCCAAATAGTTATTGCAGGATTCAGGCATCTTTCTTTGTGTTTCCACCATCTTCAATGTAAGGCTTTCAGGCTTATCATGCCAATAAGCATCAAGTCAGAGAAAAGTAAAATATGGGCCAATGCTGAACGTGGTTCAGTGGTTGGGACTCAGAAATAAGAACCCAGTTCACTGCTTGAAATTAGGCCATTTATCCATGGCCACTTCAAGAACTGTGGGTGTGGTTGGGAGTATGACATCATGCACACTGAGTATCCTTTAATCATAGGAGAATAGAATGGCCCTGCTTCATTCACTGTGCTAACCATTAAATAAAGAGCCAATTGAGAAAATGTGACCACAAGAGAGTGGCTGCTACTCCACAGTTCCCAAATGATACATAAGTAGTTCAGTGGCTAATATAAAATAGTTAGCCACATGCATTGGTTTCATTTCTAGACTATTTTAGACACCTTTGACTTAGAGCTGAAGCAGAATGGTTAATAGGACAATCGTTGTCATTCTACTTGTGGAGCTGTCTCTATACTTCCTTACTGATACTCAAATAGCTAAATCACAGAATGTCCTCTCTTTTTACTGTGTGCCCCACAAAGTTCTTCCTTTAGTTTCTGATATTGCTCACAAACCAGCAAGTACAAACAGAAAATTAGGTGAATAAGCCAGGAACTATTGCATATTAATAGGAAAATTCGGAAATGTTTTCTGTATTACAGCTAATTGCTTTGGACATGTATGCATGTTCATGATGTTGTATTTTGTGTACAGGTTATAATTATATTGCCTCTAACTCAAATAGTTGATTTATAAATGGAATTTAGGATGGAAAGAACTCATGGAGCTATCCATAGAACATTATAATTTCTATGAGGCTCAGTTCTACCTGAAAATGTTTGCAAATCACAGATATGTACTTTTGTACATATCAGTCTTTTGTAGGGTTGTTTATTTATTTTCCTAAGGATTCAAAGCAGGAGAAATCTTTGAGAACAGGTTTTCTGAGATTTATTCTTTGCTGACATTTTCCCAGAGTTCTGAATCATTCCTTCTGAGCCACAGCTTGTCAAGTGACCAAGCAATGTCTAGGTCAGAGAAACACAATCTAGCATCTAAAAAAATTTCCAAATATATTAGGTTCTCTTCTTGTAGTTTTTAATGCTGTAAAATACTTAGTGATACTTTTTAAGTCATACGAATCAATGTAATGTCCATCAAAATCCCCAAAGCATTTCTCACAGAATTAGAAAAAGTTAATCTAAAACTTCATATAGAAACCTAAAAGAACCCAAAGAGTAAAAATAATTACAAGTAAAAAGAACACTACTGGAGCTATCAGAATTCCAGACTTCAAATTATACTAGCACGTCTTAGTAACAGAAACAAAAACATACACTGGAGAAAGAGCAAATGGGAAAATGGAGCATCTACTTGAAGGAGACAAAAATTAGAGTTCTACCTCATTCCTTGTATAGAAATCAACTTCATTTGGATCGAAAGCTCCAAGTAAGGTCTGAAACTAAATATACTAGAGGAAAACACAATTGCATTTCATGTATGTGATAACGTTATATTATGAACAACCAAATTAGCTGATTTGTATGTAGAATCAAGAATATCAGTATTGTCCAGGAATGTGACTTAGTGGTAGAGTGCTTACCTAGCGTACATGAAACCCTGGGTTCAATTCCTTGGTACCACATACACAGAAAAAGCTGCAAGTGGTGCTGTGGCTCAAGTGGTAGAGTACTAGCTTTGAGAAAGCACTTGGCCCTGAGTTCAAGTCCCAGGACTGACATAAAAAAAGAATATTAGTATCTCATGGGGATCTTCAAATAAATATCATGATTTCAAGGCACAGGTAAACACTTCCTGAGGAGGACTCCAGTGCTTAGCTGAGGAGAGTAAGAATTGAAAAGGGGTAATTAAAGAGTTTTTGCACAGCAGAGCAAATAATCACGAGAGCCAAGAGACAGCTCATGGAGAGTAAATCTTTCCCAGTTAATCAGTGGATAAAGTATTAATATCCAGAATTAACATCAAACTAAACATTAAAAGGATAATCCTGTTGAGTACTGGTGGCTCATACCTGTAATCCTAGCTACTGAGGAGGCTGAGATCTGAAGGTCGCCATTCAGCTAGGGCAGGAAAGTGTTTGAGAATCTTATCTCTAATTAATCACCAGAAAAGCTGAAGTGGTGCTGTGGCTGGAAGTGATAGAGTGCTTAGCCTTGAGGACAGCGCCCTGGCCCTGAGTTCAAGCTCCATGACCAGAAAAGAAAAAAAGAATAATCCAGTTAATAAAAGGGCAAGAAGGATCCAGGAGTTTGGCCTAGTGGTAGAGTGCTTGCTTAGCATGCACGAATTCCCGGGTTCAATTCCTTGATACCACATACATTGAAAAAAAGCCGGAAGTGGTGCTGAAGCTCAAGTGATAGAGCTCCAGCCTTGAGAAAATCCAAGGACAGTGCTCAGGCTCTGAGCCCAAGCCCAGGACTGGCAAAAAAAAAAAGGCAAGAAGAACCCAGACAGTTCTTAGAAGAACTATATAGTATAGATACAAGAACATTCAACATTCTCCCCATAAAGGATATGCAAATCAAAACCACACTAAGATTCCACCTGAAACCAATCAGAATGGCATCCCTAAGAAAACAAACAACAAGTGCTGGTGAGGATGCAAGGAAAAGGATCCTCATTTGCTGTTGGTGGTAATGTAACCACATGGAGGGGTACAACCACTATGGAAACCAGCATGGAGGTTCCTCAAAAGACTAATGATAACATTACCATAAGTCTATAACCACTCGGGCATGTATCAGAAGGAGTGTAAATCAGTATACAAGAAGACACCTGCAAACCTATATTTATTGCAGCACTGTTCCCAGTAGGCAAAATATGGAATCAGCTAAGGTGTCCAACAATAGATGAATGGATAAAGATAAGATATATATTACATGGAATATTATCCAGCCATAAAGCCATGTCATTTGCAGGGAAATAAATGGAATTAGAAATATCACATTGAGCCAGCCCAACCTAGCTCAAAGCAAGCTCATACATTTTGACACATTTGTAAAAACTAGACTATAGTCATAGACATGAACGTAATTATGTATGTATATATGAGGTGACTACATAGGAGGAGAAGGAGAAAGGGAAAGAAGCAAAGAAAGGATGTAAATAAGCTTGAGATACATTGCAACTATACATGAAAATAGCATAAAGAACTTCCTGAAAGATATTGATCAGCAGGGGATTGAGAGAGAGGAAATAGAAGCCGGCTCTGTTAAGGGGAATACTAGTGCAGGAGGGAGTAGGCTAGCAAGGGTGAAAGAGGAGGAATGTCAACAACATAGATTGTCAGCATGTATGCAAATAGAACAGTGAAACCTGTTGACATTGTATTAGAAATGGGGAAAGGAATAAGGGAGAGTGATGGAGGGGACGTGACTAGAAAACATTGTATTCATGGATGGAAAGGTCACAGTGAAATTCCCTCCTTGTATAGATAATATACTAATTTTTAAAGAGTGGAAAAGTTGGAAGTGGTACTGTAGCTCAAGGGGTATGGTGGTAGCCTTGAACTGAAGAGCTCAGGGACAATGCCCAGGCCCAAAGTTCAAGTCTGATGAACAACCAAAAAAAAAAAGTAGAAAATGTGGGGTAAACCTACTTTTCTTTTCTAGCCATTTTGCTCATGTAGCCTATTTAAGAATAGTTTTCTAGACTTCCTCTTCCTTCCTTCTTTCCTTCCTTCCTTCTTTCCTTCCTTCTTTCCTTCCTTCCTTCCTTCCTTCCTACCTTTCTTCCTTCCTTCCTTTTTTCTTTTTTCTAAGATATTTTATTGTAATTAATAGAAGGTTTACATTATATTTGCCAGATAGACAGTGCATTACTTAACAAACATTGCTACCCCTTCTCATATTTTTGCCCCCATTTCCCTCCCCCCTCCTCCCCTCATCTTGATTCTTTCCTTTTTTCTATTCCTTCCTTCCCTACTTCCTTCCTTTTCTCTCTCTTTCTTTTTCTTTCTTTTTTTCCCTCCCTCTCCCTGGCCTCCTTCTCTCCCGCCTCTCTGTCTCTGTCTCCCTGTTTCTCTGTCTCTTCCCTCCTTTTTATCTCTTGTGTGATACAAGGATTTAAGCTCAAGTCCTCAAATACTTTGTCAATGCCCCAAGTTCTTTTGCTTTTAGGGTTTGGGGTTGTTAATTTTTTTCCAGATGAAATCTGGAAAATCTTTTTTTGTTGTTTTTATTTATTTTTTTGCCCAGGCTGGCTTTGGACTATGATCCTATTACCTCTGCCTCCCCAATAGGCAGGACTAAGTTATGCAACATCTTACCAGTACCCAGAATGGCTGGAATTGTGATCCTACTAGCTTTGTGTTCCAAGTATCTCCTGTCTTTTTTTTTTGTCCTTTTCTCTTCCCGATAAGTGCAAAAAGCATAATAAGCCTGTCCTGGAAAAGAAGGAAAAGCCTAGAAGCAGACAAAGCTGGGCAAAATCTATCTGGAAAAATCTTCTCCCAAAGGAAGAAGGGAAAAAAAGACAGCATGGCCAGAGGATAATATACTTTTGAATATTCATTTATTGTTGGGGGCCAAGTAATGCCATGTCTAATAACTTTCTGCTGAGACCTATAGTAGGGGGTAAACAAGTGGACCTCTTTATCCTGCCCACCTGTTGTGCTGATAGGCTCCCAGACCCAATATAAGGAGGAGGGGGTTTTTAGAGAGAGATTCCTGCCTTGATGAAGCTGCGTGGTGTCTCTGTTCGTGCTCCGGGGAAGGAAGGCTGAGTGTGGGAGGTCGGGAGGACAGTGGTGGGCTTGGACTGGTAAGGGTGTGTTTTTCCCCATCCCTCCGACTAGTCAAGAGGGACTGGGAATGAAGGACCCTGACAATTTATAAAATGATTCATGAAGTCAATTCAGAGTCCCCTGTATCTGTGGGTGATATCTTCCAAGATCCAAGGGTTGCCTGAAACTGTTGATGATAACAAACTCTATGCATACTATGCATTTTTCTCTGAATACATACCTATGTCAAAAATTGATTTGTAAATTAGATACAGTGAAAAGATTAGGAACAATAACTAATAATAAAATAGAACAATTATAACAATGGATCATAAATGATATATACATAAGGAAAGTTATGTAAGTGCGGTTTCTCAAAATACCAATTGAATATAAGTGTTTGGTGATGATGTGGAACTGCAAGGACAGAGAGTGAAAGCATGGATAAGGATATTTATCAAGTTCTTACAAACTGCCAGAGCTTGTGGATTCAATGGTAAACAAGTGCCTCCTAAAGCTTCACCTCATGGGACCCAGAGAGGATTATATATCTTCACAGTGCCCTGTGGGGATGCTCTTGGCCAATAGTGCAAGAAATCTTGAGTAAGCAGGGGTGAAAAGGGGTGGAGAAAATGTTTCTGAAGAAGGTCGCACAGTATACCAACCAATCAGGAACTACTAATGGTCTATTAATGCTCCTTCCCCTCTTCTTCCTTTAATAATAGCACATCCAAAATTTATCCAGACAATAAATGGTTAGCTAGACTATATTTCCAAGGCTTCCTTGCAATGGAGTTTGGCCAGGGAACTCAATTTTGGTCCATCAGACAATAGCAGCAGTATAAACTCTAGTTTATGCCCGAATGATTATTTCTGTTGTCTGGGAAAGTGATTAAGAAGAGAGTGTTATCACCTGGAGATGAAAACTAGAGAAATTGTCTTAGATCAAGAGGTGAGAGCTTCATGGTAAAGGTAGTAGGCCATATATGAGAAAAGGAAAGAAATTCAATCTGTTCTAAGCTTCTGATATTTAGCTGTTCTGTTCTTGCCTCAGGACTTAATACATGAAGTCATGACAGATTGAAATGAGAATTCTAAACTTCTATTCTCCCGTCTAAACAGCTTGGAATCCAATGGTGTGAGTCAGCTGCTGTCTTTGGATAGGCTCGTCCAGGAGGCATCTGGGCAATGGACTGACAATGTTTCAGATTCTAGAGAAGATGGAGCCTTGGTTATTTCTAGGTCCTTTTCTAACTTAATTCCCTCCGAACTTCTACAAGACAGAGACCCACTGTGTCAGGAACTGGAAGCGTATTTCCTGAGAGGGAGAGGGCTTGAAATCGATATTCTATTAAGAAAATACAAGACATGCAGAAAACAGGATGCAGAGTTGTATTTCCATCTCTGGCATGGCTCTTCATTCAGTCCAAGGATCCTGGATGGTTTTGACTCCACTGGATGCTGTCTATTAATTCCTGGAGCAAATGAGTCCAGTGGTATTTGCTTGGTCCCTAGATTTGGTCTTCTAACTATGGGCCACTTCTTCTACCCTGACCCACCTCTTGCTCTGTTCTATGCTCTTCTATGTCTATAATGCTGTGGCTCACTGAATACCTTCTCAGTAAGACATGTGGAAAGACCTGGCCTCAGAAAACAAGCCCACAACTGCATTGTCACTTGGATTCTTCAGAAACAGAATCAATTGAGATAGACCAACTTGTAGTGAAGTCACAAAAATTCTCAAACTTTTTAAGTATAGAATGAATTGATGATGTCTGTTCATTCTGGTCCTCCACATAAGGGATGCAGGATGGCTTTCTCATGAGATATGTTCCAATAGGAAACTTTAGTTTCTGTGGTGGCTTGGAAGAAGAGAGCTTTGCCAGACATGAATCTTGCTGCTCAATTAGAAGTGGCCCACTGATTGGACAAAGCTAGTCATATGGCCACTCCTGACTTCAAGGGGAACTACGCGTGTTGGAGGAGGAAGGAGAACTAGAAGTTTTGGTGAACAGTGGTTCTGTCCTCTCAGAGATTACCTGTGAAAGGGATGATGGGCAAAATTAGTGAGTCTTCAGAGGCAATTTGTGCCTATAACATGCACAGGATGCAGAGAGAATGGAATGGAAGCCAGTGGCTCATGCCTGTAATCCTGTTTAGAAGGCTGAGAAGTGAGGATCAGGGTTTGAAGCAAGCCTAGGTAGGCAGGAAACTCTGAGACTCTCATCTCTAATTAACCAAAAATAAACAAATAAACCAACCTAGAAGTAGAGCAGTAGTCCATAGTAGAGCACCTTCTTTGCATGTGCATATGCACACACACACACACACACACACACACACACACACACACACACACATATATTCCTGTACTGGGGCTTGAACTGAGGACTTGGACGTTGATCTTCAGGTTTTTAATTCAAGGCTAGCACTCTACTACTTCAGGTACAGCTCCACTTGCCACTTTTTGGTGATTAATTGGAAATAAGTATCTCATGGACTTTCCTACATAGGATGGCTTTGATCTTCAATTCCCAGATCTCAACCTCCTGAGTAACTAGGATTATAGGAATGAGGTACTGATGCTGGCAAGAATAGACTTCTGAGGAAGGCTCAGAAGGTTCTGGAAGCTAGATTTGAAGATAGAAGAGCCATGGGTGGCCTGCTTGTCATATGGGCCTCCCACACTGTGTTTCTGTCTCTGTTGCTTGTGTGTCTCTGCTCTCAGTGTCATGATGTCGGACTCTTCTTGCCTCACTCTAGTGATTACCACCAGCGAGACCCAAATAAATGGAAGTAGTCTCAAAGTCCTTGGAAAGTTTTCTTTAGCCAGCTTGGTCTGGGTCCTCTGTGCTAGCACTGAGTCAGGCGATTAGAAAGGTATGGACAGTAGTAGCCACCGTGGGCAGCCCTGTACTGTTTCTGAAGATCTCCCCATAGCCTCTATTCCAGATGCCATTTAGTTTATATCTCACCACCTCCGAGCTTTACTTTCAGTACCTTTCATCATGAAGCAGTGTTGAAAAGACCTCTTCTGATTCCCATCCCTTCCAACTCACCCCTTCTCTAACTTTTCTTATTTCTGTATTACACTTTTTTGCCATTTAACAAAGCAGTTGATATATACAATGAATCTTGATCTGTGTCATCACTTCAACATCTTCACCATCCCCTTCAACCCATCCCTACTTGTATTTACTTTCTTAATATGTCTGTTAGAAAAATGAACATTACCTGTGTGACTCACACCGCATTTCTATTGGACTGCGCCAGGCGAATCTTTTCTCCAACAGGCATAGGCGTTCTCACTCTTTGCCTTTACACAAGCTCAGCCTGCTGCTGTCACTTTTGAAGTCTGAAGTTCTGTGCTGGTGCTTGGATTTGGAAGCAAGCATTAAGATGTGTTTGCCAAAGGCTGGAGTTTTGATGTGGAGTGGAGAAGGAGCTGTTGCTTTGAGGGGGAGAGAAACACCTTTCATTTCTTTAAGGAAAGATAAGTAATGCGACATTGCGTTTTCTCACTTCTGATCTTCTGGAGAGCAGATGTTCCTTAAGGAACGGCTGGTCCAGAGGCGACATATTTAAGTTCGCAAACACCACACATTTAGATGTTAGACATTTCAGTGTTGCTAAAGAAAACCACTAAAGGAATCAGCCAACATTCCCTCTTAGTTTGTCAAAGAGAGACTTTATAAAATTAACTTGGCGACTGGCAGGGGACTGGCTCATTTGCCAGTCTCAGATATGGCAATGAAGGGTAGGTATGTGCCTGGGGTGGAGGAGATCCAGGGGAAGATGGGTAAAGGGCTTCCTAAATCCAGGAGACCAAGAGGCATCTCCTCCCCTTGTGGGTACAGGCTGGGAACTGCTTCATGGGCTGTGTTCATTTCTGCTCACCCACGTCACAAGTAGCAAAACTCTGGAGTTCCCACACAAAGGCGTGGGGATCATTCTCCTTGCCATGTGGGTGGTTAACTTCCAGAAGATACAGAAAGGGAGGCAGAAACTGGTGGGCCAATACACAATGGAATTCTATGCTGCTGTCAGAAAGAACAACATCACCCCATTTGTAAGGAAATGGAAAGACTTAGAAACAATCATATTAAGTGAAGTAAGCCAGACTCAAAGGAACATGGGCTCAATGGTTCCCTCATTTGTTATAATCATAGAAACCTTGGGCTCTCCTAGCAGAGATTTATAATAGAACAAAACCTAGATACATAAGGCCACATAGTATGATGCTAAACAAAAGGACCTCCGTGATATAGAAACAAAAGCCATATAATGAGTGATTGTTGTCTTTAATGTACTATGTTATCTCTCACCTCTTTTGCTGTCCCTTGGTTATCTCATATTGTTACAGTATTTCCCTTGTTATCTGATATATCGTATATGCTTATTTGGTTATTTGAAATCAGATAGGGAAGGGAGGAAAACAAGATGAGGGGTGGAGGTGGGTGAGGGAAATGGGGACTAAGACATGAGAAAGGGTATCCATGTTTGTGAAGTAATGCACCTTCTATCTGGTGAATATAAGGTAACCCTTCTATTAATTACAATAAAAATATATGGAAAAAAAGAAGAGCCTGAGATAAATGACTGGAAAGTATTCCTTCAGATTTGAGGGAATGACACCTGGGCTTAAATGGCTTCTCTTAGTCATATGCCTTCATTGTTTCTTTAGTTTTGTATTGTTTGTTTGGTTTTACAAACAGCTGGATGTTAATGCAGACAGCAGATAGTGGTACCCTAGCCCTAACTCTGGTCTGAAAGAGATGAAATCACACCTAATATTTTCAGCAAGGCTGGGGAATAGTGAAAATCTTTGAGTGGGGTTGAAAGGCATCTCTAGGAGTGTGGAGACCAGAAGCTGAGAGACAACACCTGCACACCACAAAGCAGTATCACACCATACAAACAGCAAAGCTTACTTCTTGTTTCCAGGGACTCCAAATGCTAGTAATCTAGTGGAGAAACTGAGGCCATTCCATTCTCCAGAATTGACCGGGGAGGAATAGGGTCCGTCCCAGGCTCCTGGCATCGTATATAAGGGTTTGGTCTGCATGATTGCTTTGGCTTCCTCATATTATTTTTTTTTCTTTTTGTCTTTTTCTCTGGATCTTGGAAGTGTTCCACAAATGTCCTGCTCTGTAAAGCTCTTTCTTAAAATAGGAAGAGGATAAACTCATCTGAAGGGATGGACGGACCTTGGGAAGAGAACTGGGCATAATTACAAGTCACCCTGGTTTCACTAGTTCACACAGGCAGATGGTGGATAGAACTGAAGCCAGACAATTTGCACTTACCAAATTAGCACCCGTCTGTTAGAGTCTGCAGAAATGGGGAAGGGGGATGGGTACCACTCTTTCACCATATAAGGTAAGTAAGAACCAGTGTTTGCTGGGGGTTGGCAGTAGAAGCTGCAGAGGTGATTCCATCCAAGCCACCTTTCCACAGGCCCCAGGCTTCCCCCTTCCACTGCCAGAGAGGCGGGAAGAACTCAGGATCTGAGTCAGCAACACTGGGTTCAAATCCGAGAGCTGGTGCTCCTAGCTATACGGTCTATGGAAGATTCACCTGAGAAGGTCAGCTTTTGCGCCTACATCATGGGATAACAGTAACTGTTAACCTAACTGAATGAACAAAAGCAACCTAACTAAATAAAGAAGAGTAGACAGGGGGACTTCTATGGTGATAGCTCAATAGTAATGCCAGCCAGTGCCATACTTAACTCTATCCAGTCTTTGGCCACAAATGGAAGAAGTTTTTACTGGTTGTGGTGTCACACACTTGTAACCCCAGCTGCTCACAAATCTGAGCCCAGAGGATAGCTTAGTCCAGTAATTCTAGGCTGCAGTGGGGATGCCAATCAGCTGTCTACACTAAGCTTGGCATCAAGATGGTGACCTCCTTGCAAGCAGGGGAATCACCAGATTGCCTAAAGAGGGGTAAAGTAGCCCAGGTCAAAAATGAAGCAGATCAAATGGAAGTTGTGACAAGCAGAAAGGAGATCCAGGAACATGACCGGTCTACGGTACATTTGCTATCAGTCCAAGACTTGGGCCATAAAATTCATGTTTCTGAAGTCAGCCAAGGTGAGGACAGAGCTCCAGTAATGGGACAGAGTAGCTCGCACACTTGTAGGGGGCTATAGGAACATTTTGGAGGCAGATACTTCGGTGCTGGCCATTTGGTTTTTATTTTTTACATTTAACCACTAATGAGTTTCTTACCCATTGTCAGACCCTCACTTGGCTGTGCCATCAAGGAATTTGCAGTCTAGGAAGAAAGATGGTTAAATAATCATGACACAATTGGCAAGTGTCACAATTCAGGTATGTGACTTCTTGGAGTGGAAAGAAACATGTTTGGGCTGTCACTCAGGAGGACATTGAGCTGGGCCTTTAGGGACACAAGAGCCTTTAGCAAGTCATCCCAGGGTGTGGCAGGCCAGGCGAAAGTGACAATCTAGAGACCAAACTTGGGGGTGCAACCATGCCTGGATCCCTAGGTACAATGAACCAGCCAGGGTTTCCAGCATCCAGAATACTGGGATAGCTAGATGCCAGTTGTCAGGTATGACTGGGTTCCATGCTCAGGAACCCTCCCTGGGTTCCTGAGATCTGAGGATCATGGTTCAAAGCCAGCTGGGGCACTAAAGACCGTGAGACTCTTATCTCCAATTAATCACTAGAAAAAGGGAAGTGGAGCTCAGGCTCAAGGGGTAGGATGGTATCCTTGAGTTGAAGAGCTAAGGGACACACCAAGGCCTAGAGTTCAAGCCCCATGACTCAAGAGAGAAAGAAAGAAAGAAAGAAAGAAAGAAAGAAAGAAAGAAAGAAAGAAAGAAAGAAAGAAAGAAAGGGAGAGAGAAAGAAAGGGAGAGAGAGAGAGAAAGAGGCAGAATGAACGGGGGTAAGTCTGGGCAGTCTTGATTGTGAATTGAACATAGGGATGAGGAACCAGAAGCTGGGGGTGATTATCTTCTTGCTTTCTAGAGTAATTAGAATCTTTGTCGTGTGTGTGTGTGTGTGTGTGTGTGTGTGTGTGTGTGTGTGTGTGTGTGTGTGTGTGTCCCAGTCTGTCTTAGGACTTGAACTCAGAGTCTGGGCATGGTCCTTGAGCATTTTTTTTCTCTCAAGGCTAGTGCTGTACCACTTGAGCCAGAGCCACAACTCCCCATTTATCTTTCTTTTTCGGGTTAAACGCAGATAAGAGTTTCACAGGTTTTCCTGCCCAAGGCTGGCTTCAAACTGTGATCCTCAAGTCTCAGCTTCTATAGCCCCTAGAAGTACAGGTGTGAACTACTAGCATCCAGTGATCTTGGTCATTCTATTTCTCCTTGACCATTAGGCAGGATGCTCCTTGAATATAGGGGCCTCTATTCACATTCACCATTCTGGAAATACAGACTGGAAGCTGTAGGTAAAGGAATGAATACATGTATGAATGAGTGTTTTGTTCTGCCTTGCACTTCGAGGGTACAGTGCATCCAGCCAGCTTGTTATAGTTCTTAGCATGAGGTCTTGGAGGTGTGTTATCCCCTGGGTAGATGATGATGGTGGTAAATGGTGATGATGTTGATGAGATGATGATGATGATGATGATGATGATGATGATGATGATGATGGTAATAATGGAAGTTGATGGCCATGATGGGAGGTCAAACACCTTCCTCTTTCCAAAACATTTTTCTATGCTGGGAACACAAGGGGCCTCATTAATTAGACTAAACTACTCTGATTGCAACATCTCAGCAGGTGGGAAGAAGCCTTGGGCTCAAGGAACCTTGCAATTACACAGTGACTGCTGCTGTCATAGCTCAGGAGGTGACCCATTAAGGCTTTTCTATCCAAGGTACATAAAACTCCAATCTCCTTAGCCTGGTTATTACACTTCAGAACTCTCCATCTCCCCATCTAGAAAATGTCTCTGCAATCCCTCTTCTGCTCAGTATAGACCGGTCACTGCTATTTTGTTGTAGATTCTGCTGTACAGTGAGGTTGAGGAAGCTCTTGCCTGCCTGGTACTGGTAGAAGAGAGATGTAGCTAGGAGGAAGAAGCCGAGAGGCAGCTTCCCCTTAGACAAGTTGAGCCAGGCAGGCCATTTTTCTCCTGGGACATACCTTAAATGTTTTGTGGGCAGGGGCAGGCCAACTCTCAGCTCTGGAATGTTCCAGTCATGAGATTGCTGGTTAACAGTGGCTTTAAAAAAGGCCTTCTGCTGATTCGTCTTGTTAAAGTCATTTTCAACACTTCAGTCTATTTTCTATCCTCTGCCGTTTAGACATTGAATACTGTTTTTCTCTTGGTTTGATGATTCAAAAAGGATCCAGGATTCTGAGTCAGAAACTTCAGTCTGAAATGCCAATTTGTATTACATACAACTATAGGTGTGGAAAGCTTTGAGGAAGAGACTTACTCTTTCCAGTATGTCTTCAATGTTATTTAGCTGAATTACAGATCTTGCTTTCCACCCCCCCAATCCCCCGCCCCGCACTTTGGTGTCTTCTTAGATATATCAAGGTTTGCATCACTCTCTAATTAACAAAGTTTTGCTTAATATCTATGTTCACTCCTTCTCATTTGTTGCCAGGTTACAGGTGAGATGGGCCCTAAGAATCTGGAGAATTGCATGTCAGCTGCATCCCACCCTAGCGCTGACTCCCTGTGTCAGTCTGGATGATGAGCCAGTTCTGCAATGATGCTTGTTTTGGAAAGGCAAATCTGTTCCAACACAATTGATGGATTAGGGAATGATCTGAGCATAGCATGCATTTCACATTTACTGATTTAGCCTGTGAGAAACACTAGGTGAATACAGAAAGCTGCACGCAGCCAAGCTGATGGGTATAAGGATGTAGAAGATATGTGCTCACCTCCCTTAAGCACTTCAGTCCACCACATGTATATAAGCCATAACTGTCCACATCTGATGGTATGACCCCCTGTTTAATATCAGAAAGCCCTGACCCTTGAATGTCTCCCCAAGTGTCCATGTCTTGCTGGTAGTTAGATCCCTAGGAGGTCTAACCTGCCCTTGAAGGGATAGTGGGACCTCAGTTGCTGTTTCTTCTTCCTCCTCCTCTTCCTCCTCCTCCTCCTCCTCGTCTTTCTTTTCTGTTTGTATCTCTGCCATGAGGCAAGCGATTCATGCTCCCACAGTAACAGAGTCAGCTAAACATGGACTGAACCTCTGAAAGTAAGAACCCAAACCAAACATTTTTCTCTTTATTATTTCCAGTCTTTTGTTATAGTGGCAGAGAGCCATTTAATGCATCTTTCCTGGTCTACACCACAAAACCCACAGGCCTTCATGATATTAGTTTCTATCAACTTCAAGATATTTTCTAGGCAATGCCATGCTCATTATGATGTTTATGGCTCTCTTCATTTTCGTTGTATATGTGAAACAAATGGGCTACTATATTTAGTAAGTTACTCTTCTTATGTCACTGATGAAGTTTTGAGTGTTGTCCCTGAGCTCTGTTTTCATAAGCATCATGGCTTTTAATTTGTTACTTTTCAATTTATGGTGATTTTCAGGAAGGCTCATATTGTCTCATAACAAAATGTACTAACTGGGTGTGTATGCAATAGTTCACACACATACACATAACTGAACTCAAGGCCTTTATTCTTGCTGGGCAAGTGCTCTACTATTTAAATCATACACCAGCCTAATTTTGCTTTATTTATTTACTTAAGATCTCCTATTTTGCCCATGGCTGGCGCCTGCCCATACCTCCTGCATATGTTAGATTACAGGTGCATGCCACCATATTTGACTTATTAAAATGGGTTCTTGCTAATATATCACCCAGGCTGGCCTTAAACCACAAGCATCCTATTTCTACATCTCAAGTAGCTACAATTACAGGCATGAACCATGGTATCGAGCACAACAATTCTGCTTCCTGTAGCCAAAGCTGGGACCAGAATCTCATGGAAGAGGTCAGTGATGCTTTTGCTGGGGACCAAGCACAATCAGTGTCTGGATTATCTGCAACACAAAGCAGACTAGTAACTGGGCAGAAGTGATTTACAGAGGAATAATTCCAACAAGGGATTTTGGTGACCTTATAAACCAAGAGATTGAAGCAGCTCAGCTCCTCTCTTCCTAGGGTGGAATTAATTCCGCCTAATTCTCTGCAGTCCATTTGATATTTTTTTCAAGAGAAAGAATACAGATCCCAGCAGTCTATGTCATTTCTTTGAGACATTTAAACTACCAATTGCAATAGTATGAGAGATACTCAAAGGAAAATTGAAACCAGCAAACTGGCTATAGAAAACATGGCATCGAAAGAAGGGGAATGAGGAACATTTTCTTAACACTTTCATTCCCAGGCAAACAGCTTTTTTTTTTTTTTAGTATTTTGGGGATTTATTTTTATTTGTATTGCTGGGGATTGGACACAGGTCCTTACATATGCTAGGCTACCACTCTACCACAGAGCTACACAACATTCATCTCTACATTGTTGTACATATTAATAGTAAATAGTTGATGAACATATAAAGAATTTGGGGTCACAGTAGGAGGAGGTATTTTCCCATGTTTCCTCTTGTTCATAGGCTCAAACAAACAGGTCCTGATAGTGTATACAAAATATTTTCCATTTAATTAGGTGGTCCATGGAGGTTTTTTTAGATAGCAAAAAGTTTATTTTTATTAAATATATAATATATTGAATATATTAAATGATATTAATTATTCTCTCTAGATATTCTATTATTGAGGCCTGCCATGTTCTAAGTAGAACTGTAAAGATGGATAAGACATACTATGTGATTGCAAGGTGTTTACAATTCATTCATCAAAAAAAAAACTTCTATAGCAAGAGAGAAGTTTATTTGATTTTTAACATTTGAGTATGGTCCTTTTGATATTTGTTGAAAAGAGAATGCTATTTTCTTGTCTGTCTATCTATTTTTCTTCATTTCTTCCCTAAACAACTTTGGTTCCTTTTCATCTTGAAAGCGGTTCAGAGGAATTGATAGTCTAGCTTCAATAGCTGCGTTGTGCCTTAACTGCAGAAATAGAGCCAGAGAGTCATTTCTTTGTCTGATAAAGGAAGTGACCTGGGAAATGTAGTTGGCAGGAAATTTAGTTGACAGGCTGCCATGATCAGGACCAGAAGATGACCAAGATCAGAAGACATCAGAAGCGATTCTTCTAACTAAGAGAGAAGTCAAAGAGATATTAGGAAAAATCATCCTTTCAAAGTGACATAATGAATATACCTACCATTCACTGAAACAGCATACTAGGTTGATAACCATAAAGAAGATGACAATCTATATCCATCTATTTATACTTTATGGACATTGTTTTGCTTAATACTGAGTGTCTCTTGAGAGGGATAGTTCAATTTTATAACCTTTAATGACCCACAGGAAAAGATTTTTTTATCCCTTGATGAACTGGACTACTTCTGCATCTACTATAAGAACTTAAGAGAAATAGTTTGATTTCTGAAATGTAAATTCAAACGCATCTAAGATGAGGAGATATGGAAGAAGGGAATTTCTCCTTTGAAATGATAAAAATCTGGGAACTCTTTATGGTATGAGTAGAGACTGAAAGAGAAAAAGGTACAGCAGGGAAAAAAAAAGTCATGCTGGTGACCTGAGTTTTGAATGGGTCTCCCTTATCTTACCTATTCAAAACCATTGTCTAAGAATTAAGAATTGTTAGACTAATTTGACCACATGTATTTGTCTAGCTCAGAAAATATAAAAGCTAGAGATACATACTAGCATTTTGAGTCTTTAATTTCTATCTTCTGCATGGGGAGCAAGAAATATTTCTCGTTTCTTCTATTTTTCCCTACTTTACCTGTGTTGTACTAAAATTAAACCTTGATTAAAACTACTATATACTCATCTCTAGAGATATAAAGTCAACTATGGAGTTCAGCAAAAACAACAAAAAATAAATTAAACAATAAATTCAAAGGCAGAAATCAATGTTAGGAACAAATAAAAAAGATTAGCAAAACAAAAAGTCAATTATTTAGTATCATTCATAAAATAGAGCTCTGAAAATACTACTCAAGATAAAAGGCAAAAGATACAAATAAATAAAATGGGTTTAAAATGAAGTACTTATAAAATAAGGATTAAAATAAAAATGAGTATTAGGCAAGATGTAATAAATACATTCTTTAGGGAATTGGCTCAAGGTGAAAAATTAGAGAATGTATTTGGACCAATAAACATTGATGAAATTAGAATAGTGACTAAAGCCTCTTTTTTTTTTTTTTGCTAGTCTTGGGGCTTGAATTCGGGACCTGAGCACTGTCCTTGGGCTTTCTCAAGGCTAGGGTTCTATCACTTGAACCACAACACCACTTCTGGCTTTTTCTATATATGTGGTTCCGAGGAACTGAACCCAAGTCCTCATATATGCTAGCCAAGAACTCTACCACTAGGCCAAACTCCTGGCCCCAGTCTCTTTATTTTTTTAAAGCCCTAGGCCAGAGAGTTACGTTTCATTTACTAAATGTGTAAAGAACTGTGAATTCCAAATATACACATACATATGTTTATAGATGTATGTGTATATAAAATATATTTATTCCATTTTAGGCAGGTGCTCTAGCATTTGAGACACACCCCATCAATTTTATGTACTCTATCCTAAAATACAAAAAAAAGAAATGCTTGAGTTAGTGTAATCATCATTACAAAATACAGTAAAGACAATGTGAAAAATAAAACTACAGGCATAGTTCTCTTATGAAGAATGCTAGCTAAATTTTAACTAAATGCAGCAGTATATTAAAATATATTATGATTAAACATAAAAATCCATCAATCTAACCCAGCATATTAATACACTAAGGAGAAAAATCATACTACTATCTCAACTGATATAGAAAGAAGATTTTAGGAAAGGATTGTTTATGAAAAAACTCTCAGCTAACTACCAACCAAATGAAAATTCTTTTAAGTAGCAAATGCTTTCTACAAAGAAAACCTTACAGTAAACATTCTTTTATGGAAAATTGTATGCTACTTTAAGACTGAGAATTGTGCCATTAATGTTACCACTAGTTAAGACAGTACAATGTTTTTGGCTATTAAACAAAGGGAAAAAATTGAAGTCAAATTATAGTCATTATCTCTTCCAATTTAGTAAAGGAGATTCACATATTTCATTTAAAAATGACATAGGATGATTTACATAGTGGGGGACAATTCTGCTCATGATACACAAATGATGTGAAGAATTATAAACTAAATCTGAGGAAAACACAAAGGCAGGGGATGATAATAACCCTAAGCTGGAACTGAAGAAGGCATCTTGAGCCTTGGCTGAGCCAATGGAACCCACTGACGGACACAGAACAGTTTTCAATCTCAGGCCACATCTAGTTTAGAATTAGAAGTGGATAGCCACATGGAACTCTGGACAGTCTTCATGATCAGTGTGACCTGAGAACCTCATCCAAAGATCAGTAATAAAATATAAACTTTTATTCTGTATTCGCGCAGAGGAAGCAAATTCCTTTAAAAACAAGTATTATGTTTTTCTCCCCCACAGAACTATGACATTTAGATTCTGCCTCTAAATTTGAGATGTAATGAGATGATTTATCATGGAAAATTATTGCATGATCATCAAAAAAAATAATGAAAAGTTGTCACAGCTTCCCTTCTTAATGGTATTTCTCACTGACCTCCTTCCCCCTACCCTGAAAATGAGCTCCAGGTCTGTAGCATGGAGCCAATCCAGGGGTCCCGTGCTATTTAATTCACTCATGCAGTCAACCATAAACACATTTTTCAGAAGTAAAGACAACTTCTGTAACTTTTTAATTAAAGCATAAAAGCCCTTAATTAAAGAGACATAAATCATGGAGAAACCTTTAAATCATCATATTTTTTTGGTGGGGGGAGCACATGTAGGCTCTCTGCTTGGAGAGGCTCAGCTCTGCTTTCCAAGATCCTGGATGAATGGCTCCACACATGTGATACTAAACCATGTGATACTAGAGCTGCTGGTATGTATGGTGGGATGGAAAAGACCCTGTGAGCATCCGGTCTCTTTGTCTCTGTCTCTGTCTCTGTCTGTCTCTCTGTCTCTCTGTCTGTCTCTCTGTCTGTCTCTCTCTCTCTGTCTCTGTCTGTCTGTTTCCCTCCCTCCCTCCCTCCCTCCCTCCCTCCCTCCCTCCCTCCCTCCCTCCCTCTCTCTCTCTCTCTCTCTCTCTCTCTCTCTCTCTCTCTCTCTCTCTCTCTCTCTCTCTCTCTCTCTCTCTCTCTCTCCCCCCCCCCGCCCCCCGTTGCTGGTCTTGGGACTTCAACTCAGAACCTAGGTACTGTCCCTGATCTTTTCTTGCTCAAGGCTGGTGCTCTACCACTGGAACCACAGTTTCATTTCTGGCTTTTGGGTAGTTTTAATGAAAAGTAAGAGTTCCATGGACTTCCTGAATCATGATCCTCAGATCTCAACTTCCTACGTAGCTAGGATTATAGGCATTAACATCAGTGCCTAGCTCATTTCTCTCATCACCTTAATCAACAGTCAGAATTTTCGGTAGGTTACTAGACAGACAAGTCAAACAACACCTTAGAGAAACAGTCAGACCAGCTAACAACATATACAATTCCTTAGGAAGTCACTGGCGTTAAAGTAAGAAGTTGGAAGGTTGTATTGCTATGTGGGGTGAAAGGAGACTCCAGATATTATAACCAAAAGCAATTTATAAACTTTGGATCTTTGTTATTTAAGAAAATAATACTAACTATGAAACACATTTCTCTTTAAAAAGAAATCTATATAGTATCACAATAATAAAACACAATGAAACCATTGAATTTAGATAATATTAAAGTACTTATCCTTAATTCTATATGTGTGGTAATGTAGGTCTTGTAGGTTCTTGATAATGTTTTAGTCTCAAGATCAGCAGGCTGACATGTCTAGAAATAAAAATTTCATGCTGTCTATAATCATAGAAGAATGGTGACAATCATCAGATATTGGTAGAAGGTGGCCATGTGTTCATCTTTAAACTGATTATATATGGATAGGGTGATGTTTTTAATATTTCTCCAGGGGAAGAAAAAGCTCAATGGCCTCATTTTCTGTCTCTTGGAGGCTCCCTCCACAAGGGCATTGCCACTTGATTGATGTTGTGACAGAATCAGGTTGGGTAAGTCTAGCTGGCTGGGTCTTCCTCTCTATGACTTAGCATCTGGATGTTGGAAATGTATTCCTTCCCAGGCTTTAAAATAATATGAGTTTCAGGAGGGAGGCAGCTATTCAGGTCTTGCCTCTGAAACACTTCTGATTTTTCCATCTGTGCGGATGGCAGTTGAGCACAGTGGTGCTCAGTTTTGGGGAGCTCCTCGGCTAGCATGGGAGACAAATGAATAATCAGTCAACCGGTTCCCCACAGTGTAATCATCCCATATAGAGCTTCTGACACACCAAGCCTGTGATCCTGCTTGGTATTGTCTTCCAAATATTGGTGATATAGAATCCTTCTTTCCCTGTTTGAAAGCAAAACAAAACCAGGGACACATGTATCTCATAGTAGTGTCTATTTTTCTATAAGGTATTAGACATCATGGCTGATCTGAGGCAGGGATGGCTAAGGGGATAGATCACAGAGCTTTTTCAACAATGCCCAACACAATATATGCACACAGATACATAGTACATACATAGATACATTAAAAATGCACGTGCCTACATACCACATATGTGGAGGCCTGCCTGTCACGGATTAAGGAAGGAGAAGGAACTGTCCCTCCAGTTTTGGCCATCCTTCCCAAACTTTTGAAAACTCTTTTGCAAAAGTTGCAAAAGGGCTTTAGTATAGAGAGAGGGAACTGAAGGGACCTGGGAGATGCCTTGGCTCCATCATTAGCAAGAGGTCTTGCCAAGAAGTTTAGAAACTCTTAAACTGAACTTCAAACTTTAGACTCAGATAGTTTGAAAAACAACAACAACCACAACAACAGCAACAAGGGTTTTGGGTTCCTAAGGGTGCTTTATCACAGCACTGCAAAGTGAGTGGTTTGGAAATGTATTGTCTCACAAGTTCTGGAGGATAGAAATCCAAGTTCAAGGTGCTGGCTGGGTTATCTTGCCACTGTGTGCCGGCAACGATTTGTTATAGCTTCTCTCTCTTGGTTTCCGATAGCATTTCCTTGACTTGTAACAGAATAACACTAATTGTGGAAAGCACATCATTTTCCCTGTGTGCATGGCTTTGTCTAAATTTACCCTGTTTAGGCACATCAGTCAAACCAGATTAGGACCTTACCTACTTCAGTATGAGCTCATCTTAAGCTAATTATATATGCGATTATCCTACTTACAAATAAACTCACATTCTGAAGTAGTTACTGGAGGCAAGGACTCCAACATAGTACTTGGAGGAGACAAATCTCTAACAAGGAACTAGAAGGAAATGGGCTTGCCTTGCATGAGACTCAAGCCTAAATTTAAATCTCCCCATTCCTCATACAGAATTCTTTTCATTATTGAAATTAGCTTTCTGAATGATGTTCAGACTAAATGTGGGATTCTTTTCTTTAATGTTTAAAATGATCTTTAAGCAGTTGTACAAAGGAAGTGCCATATAACAAAGCTACTTATGAAAATCACGAATCTGGAATCTTTATCAATGTCACTTCTTCAACATTCTGACCCACCCCTTACTTTCCTGAATTTTAAGGTATATTCAATCAACTTTTGACAGCATTCTCACCACCTCCCCCTTTCACTCATCTACACCTTTTCCCTTGGCCCCAATCCAACTCTTAGATGTACCCATTTCCTGGTGTTGATTTTGTTGAGCTTTTTAAAAAGATTATACTATTTAAGTTCTCCATAGAGTCTATTATAGTTCAGTTAATTCATTTGTAACCACTTGCATATTGCTTAGCACATTTGCTTACATTTTATCTAATACAAATGAAGGAAACCATGCAATCTTTGTTTCTCTGTTTGGGTTACTTCATTTAATATATTTTTCCCAAGTCTTTCCATTTCCTCACCAATTGTGCAATATCATTCTTTCCAATAGATGAGTAAAATTCCCATTGTGCATATATACCATATTTTCTTGATGTATTCATCCATTGAGGGGCATCTAGGCTGATACCATATCTTGCCTATGGTGAGTAGAATAGTACTGCAACGAACATGGTTGTGCCTTACTGTGACCTTGTTTGTGTTCTATTGTATAAATGTCCAAGAGTAGGATTGCTGTGTCATATCATATTTCCATGTTTCGTTTTCTTCTCTTTTTTTGGTTTTATTTTGAGTATCTAAGGAAAGAAGAAGATCTAATTCCAAAACATGCAGAATTGATAGATTGATAATATATATATATATATATATATATATAAAATCAGAGAAGGAGCAGTCAACACATTGTATAAGTTAAAATTAAAAATAAAAATAAATTTAGGTTTGAAAGGTCATTTTCCTAGTTTTTAAATGTGAACATGAATACATCTCAACTATGCAAATTGATTCAAAATGCATTAATGATAGTAAATACAGAGTACAGCATTTCCAGAGCACCACAGACCATTGACTATAATTGATTACTTAAAATAAGAGTTTCTCTTTCATTATTAGAGGACTTTTTACTATATTTTTAATTGTCAGGATAATGTACAGAGGGGTTACATTACATTCGTCAGGCAGTAGGTGCATTACCTCTCACACCTTGATACCCCTTTCTCATGTTTTTGTCCCCATTTCCCTCCCCCACCCCCTCAATGTGTTTAGTTTTCTGGGGAATGTCCAAACTGTTTTCCAGAGTGATTGATAAGCTTGTGTTCCCACCAACACTATATTAGATTTCCCTTTTGGCTGCATCCTTGCCAGCATTTGCTGTTGTTTTGTTGATAATGGCTATTCTAACTGGGGTAAGGTGAATCTCAGTGTTTAAATGGAACTCTTTTTTTGTTGTTGTTGTTATTGTTAGTTGTGGAGCTTGAATTCGGGGTCTGGGCACTTTCCTTGAGCCTCCTTGTGCTCAAAGCTAGTGCTTTACCACTTGAGCCAGAGAATCACTTCCAGTTTGTGAGCAGTTAATTGGAGATCAGAGTCTTACAGGAACTTTTCTGCCCAGGCTGGCTTTGAACGATGATCCTCAGATTTCAGCCTCCAGAGTAGATAAGTAAATGGGATTCTTAACCATGGTTTTCTCATCTCTACAATGGCAGGCATTGGTCAGTTCTGGTCCCTTTAGGCTTTGATCTCTCTCCTCTAGAGAGTCTTGTGTTGTGACACTTCCTCTGTGGAAAGTGCTTATTTTTCCCTATCTTGCAACTGAAAAGGAAGATCTTCCTTCTATGGCTAGTGAGCCAAGGTCGATTCATACCTTACACTTGTTCTCTTAAGGCCATTTTCCTGGTTTTCCCCAAGTAAGTGTATCCGCTCTGTGGAGGCCTCTATTGTGATCCAGATGCTCCTGTAGAGTGGTCTTATCCTGGATCATCCTTCACAATATGTTGGCTTCTCACTTTTGCAAATCCCTGATTTTTTTTTCCCCCTTGAAGTGCCATCTTTGCCTGTGAGGCAGACTGAGTCATTTGAGCTATAAAGCAAGCAAGCTCTGACTGACAGACCTAGAGGTATTGGTTACCTGGGGAGGTGTCCCCAACTTCATTTGAATTTAACAATGAGCCAGGAAATATCAAGAGACCTAAGAGATGACTAACTACCATGATGTAGATTTGGGTTTTTTTTCCCCCCTCGAGTGAGACCTCAGACATATTCAGGGAGGATATGACTAACCCATCCAGGTTGGAGCTGGGGTGGGGAGGGAAAGGATGTGACTACCAGGTGACACATGCTAATTTGCATTCTGCAGCAGCCCACATCGCATGTCAGCTGTGTGGGGAAACAGCTTCACCCGTGGCAGATCACAGGGCCCAGTGATTTTATCTCATTAAAATTGAGCCTAAACAAAACAGATAAGCTCTCTATCATCTCTAGGAATTAATCCATGGATGGTTTATCTTTGGAGACATTTGCCACCATGCCTTTTGTGTCGCTGTAAACATAGGAAGGGTGGGTCATGCTTACGAATTTAATTTTGCTTTCAGACCCCCCTGAAACCAAATTATTTTGGAAAAATACATCAAGACAAGTGAAGTAATCTCTGTGGAAAATAGAGAAAGGTCTTTGGTATTTTTTTTTTCCTCCGAGAAAAAGACATGTAGGGGGTTTATTTTTGATTAAATGCCTTAGTCTTGTTTTGGTATTTATCTTCTTGTGGCAGCCCCTGATCTAGTCACAATGTGTAATTCTATTAGCATTATCTCTCAATTCATTTGAGAGAGGCTTCAGCCTGGACAGCATCAGAATCAAGCATTATAGCATTCTGGAGGATTCTTTCTGAATTTTTTTCAAGGAGTTTATTCCTTTATCAACTACTCATTTGAAGGAAGCAAAAGGAAGGAGTGTCAGTCAAGATGGTCAGTGAGAATTTAACATGATGTTTAAAAAGCAAAACCTAAAGCTCTTCAGAAAGGGGAGAGTGAGGCTAAATTAAATGAATGAATGATGCCTCCTCCACAGCACAAATAACTGATGGCAAAAGATACAGATTTATAAAGAAGATTTATTGTTGTGTTTTTAATGAGAAAAGTCGGTTGAATCCTGCATTAAGGCTCCTGGGCATATTGTAGCCAAGCCACTAAATAATCTTGTGACTTGATTTCTCCATCTGCACCCCAGACCCCATCATTGTCTCTCACACCCCACGGCATGGGGGCAGGGGGATGCTGAGAGGTAGGAAGGGATGAGCTTTCATAAATGCCTTGAGTACCTGCAGAGAAAAAGGAGGGCAGATGGGAAGCTGATACCACAATTCTCATTTGTCTGTGCTAATGGGAGGCAGAGCTCCTAGGGAGAAATGAATTGTTCTGATAATGCTCAGATCTGGAGTTTCAACCATCCACTCGCAGAGAGGCCTTTTCCTTCTTGTGCTGGCAAGTCACCAGAGGGCTGAGTTTGCATCCCTCTTCTTGTCCTTGTGTGCTGCCCACCAGCCAGGAAAGTATTGAAAGGATGGGCTGCAGGTGGAAAGAGAAGAGGCCAAGGGTCAAGGAAGCTATGTGTTAGATAAAGGCCTCCTGGGAGTTGCTTGCACTGTAATCCTGTTTATCTGGGACAGGGATTTGAGATGCCCCCACTACCCCTGAAAAGTATATGACATTCAACTTTTTACAAATGGAGTTTGGAAGGACTGGTGACAGAAGCCTATCCTTGTCATTAAAACTTGTGATTCTTCTACATCTGAGAGGGAGAGCAGAGACAGCCTTTCTTTAGGGCCCAAGATGTGTCCAATCCTATGCTGAGTTCTTTATATGCTTTGCATTCTTTAAAAAGTGTTTCCAAACTTAAAAAAGTGGACCTCTATGAGTAACTTCTTGAGCACTGCAACATATGTGCATGTATTTATTTATGAATTATATTTGTGCTATTGTAATGTGCTCTGTGGATTCTAATATATGCACAACTGTATATATTTTTAAAGAATGAGAAACATAAATAGATCGACGTTATGCTTTCTCTCTGCATCCCCACGGAGTTGTGGGCAGATGCGAGGCACTCATGGCCTACTCTGGTGATTTCCCCTCCTCACAGCCTGCCTGATATGTAGGTGTTATTTCCACTTTGCAGATGAAGAACTGTGGTTGAGACTGTTTTAGTGATTTGGGCCTGTAGCCTGTGTCTTCTGCCTGTAGACCTGGGATTTTACCATTGCAGTGCATTGGCTGTAACTCTCCGACTTCCACCCTAGGCGCACATCTTTGAGGTCCAAAGTTGCCACATGGTCATCTCAGCAGACGGTGACTGAACCTGCAATACAAATGAACTTTAGTAATCCCTTTCTGCTTTACCAGACATTCTTACCCAGACTCTCTTGCAGCTTTGAGTCGCTATATGGCCAACTTTCGACTGTGTTAGAAAGGAAAGCTCCTTCAAATGGGTGCCCCAACACCTCTGTCCTCATCCCTCGTGATTGAAATATGATCATGAGGTGGGGAGCTAAATTTTAGAGTGAAAAAGCCCAACTTGCTAAGGGTGAGACAGAAAAAGTATAATGAAGCGGGCTTTGGCAACCTCACGGAGTCCTTGCTCTGAGCCAGAGACCACCCACCTCCAGGCTGCTGTGTGAGATGTGAAATGTCATCACTGTTTAAGCAGAGAGATGAGTGTTTTGTTACTGGCAGACAAGAGCATTCCTAACCAACCTAGACTCTATTTCTAATCAGCATCTTATGTCTTCAGTGCCTTCCCTCAGTTTCCTTCTGTGCTCATCTAAACTAACTTATAGTGAGATAGGTTTGGTCCATGTGGCACAAGAAGTCATCTAACCCAAATGTTTCTTTTCCTTTTTATAGAGTTATGATTAAATTTCCTGACTTTGCTGTTTTAATCTTCTTATGTTACTGTAGGTCTGTGTATTTCTAATGTCCATTTCCATTGTTTTCCCTAGACGGTTCTCTGTACACCTTTCATGGTTCCCCAAACCTACCCTCTTTACAAATGAGTATTATTCTTTTTCACAACCCACCCCAGTACCTTTGCACCAGTTCCTGTTTGGTATTCTTTTCCTCTGACCAATTCCTTCCTGTTCTCCAATCTCATTTTAGATACTAACACTTCAGGGCACTTTCCCTAACCTGAATATCTCTCCTCCCTAGGACACCAGGCTTTTACTTTCTTCATAGAATTTACCATACCCAGAAGTCCTCTCATTTATTCATTTAGCTTGATAACTCTTGCCTCTACCCAGAAGAGCAAAGATCTTTTCTGCCATGAGCTTCACTTTATCCCTAGGACCTGGTACTTCATATTTATATCATGAAAGAATAAAGGAAAGAATGAAAGAAGCTGAAGCTTCTGCTCCCGCGAGTCCTCGGCTTTGCTTCCCCAAGGGAGCATTTCAGTATTTATGAAGTGAGGATCCTAAAAGGTAATGCAATCAGCTTCCTAGGCAAAGTGCTAATTAAATATTGCACTATCATCAACTTTCCACAGTTTAATATCCTAACTTGGGAGAACATATATGAATGGTATTACTTTTCACTGAGATGAGCCTGATTTTTTAGAACATTGTGAAAGCAGAGGCACCATTAATAATACAAAAGTTAGGACAATTTGAATATGGTGATATGATCAGAATCAAGAATCGCTTTCTGGATGATGCTTGCCCTAGGCTCCTACACTTTCAGGAACTTCCTGACATCTCCATACCAACAGTATATTGCTGTACTTGTTTACTAGTTTGTCCTCAACTCACCTTAAGGTTCCTGAAGGTATCAGTTTTGGGTGACACAGTTTTCATCTGCAGCATGGAGCCATATGACAAGCATCCCAGAAATGTTCTTTTGAATGGGGGTGGAAAAGGGGGTTGAAAACATATGAGTTATACAAACTAATCAGTTGGCATATTTTGTTCTACGATTTAGTGAAATGTAAACAAAAAATCACTATAGTTCCAAGCAAATATGTGATATCTGTTTTGGTCTTTGGTGATTTTTAAAAAAAAAAAATGGTCATGGGGGCTTGAACTTAGGGCCTGGGCACTGTCCCTGAGCTCTTTTTGCTTAAGACTAGCACTCTACTACTTTGAGCTACAGTGCCATGCCTGGTTTTTAAGTGATTAACTGGAGATAAGAATGTCTTGGGGACTTTTCTGCCCAGGCTGCCATCAAACCTCAATCCTCGGATCTCAGCCACCTGAGAGTCAATAGGATTACAGGTGTGAGTCACCAGCACCCAGCCTTTATATTGGTCTTGGGATGATGGCTTTATTATTGTCATTATCTTATTTTCCTCATGTTGTTTCCCTCTTTTACTCCCTACCCCTCCCTTTTCCTTCCTCTCTCCCTCCCACCCTCTTATCTCCCTTTCTTCTTTTTTCCTCTCTTCCCTTTTCCTCCCTTCTTTCCCATCTTTTCTTTCCCTTCCTTTCCCCTTCCCTTCCTTTCCCCTTCCCTTCTTGCTCTTCTCTTCTCTTCTCTTCCAATGTAGAGGAAATGATAACAGTACCTGAAAGGTGTTGATAGTCCTTGTTGAAGAAGACATGGGAGGCTTTAGTTTTGTTTGCAGGAGATCATGGGGGCCTGACAACATGAGTGGAGGTGTGGAGGAGGCCTAATAAAGGAATGGCAAAGGAACATTTAGCTTGACTTCTGAGAGATCTGATTGCTAGCTCTAAATAAGAAAAATCCTATTCAGCTCTTGATCCTCCTTATACATCTGAAATGTTACAGAAAACTCATGCAGCCACTGTCCTTTTTGGCAGCCCTTCAAATATTTGAAGCTATCATGAGTTATAATTTTTCAAAGTTGAACACTAGTTTCTTTGATTGCTTCAAATATAACCGGATACTAAGTTTCCTTTGAGATTGGCTACTGCTCCTTGAATGTGCTCAAATTTATTGTAAAGGACCTTGAGCTTTGTACATTAATCTGGGTGGGGTCTCTATTAAGGTGGAACAGGACACTCGGATAACTTCCTTTGGGACTTTTACTCTTTATTAATAATGTTCCTTACAATTCTATTCACTGTATCACAATCTTGATTAATTCTGAACTTGGTGTCTGCTTTAGCTTGTTACTTTTTGTATTTTAGAATATCTTGTTAATGCTATATTTTAAAGGTTATCTCGCTTATATCCATATTATACTTTATTGTTTTAGGAGGTTTCCTCAGATTTTCAGCACTTTGGAATAGAGATAGTATGTTCTTCATTCATTCCTGAGTTCTGTTCAGTCACTTGTAGTCTGAACAAAATAAGTCTTCTTAGAGCTGTCTTATGATCCACTGAAACTTGATGATCTAGCCAAGAGAAAGCAAAACTAAACATCATCAAAGCACTAAAAAATATTTTAGAGTTCTTCATTGATGTCCTCTTGAAGAAGGATTAGGATCTTCTAATAATAGCTGTGCACGTCTCTTTCCATCTTCTCTCTTTCCCCTGTGTCCTCTCCATATTCCTCCTCATCACTAAATCCTTTTTCTTTCTGGAGTGTTCTATACAAACTGTGTAGTCATTCTCACTTTTTTTCCTCAGTAGAATGCCTCAAGTCAATGTCAAAAATGACAATTAACATTGAAAGTACTCAATAGCAGGCAAAGGTTCCCTTCTCCTTAGCAAGGGGGAAGGATTGTACTCATGATTAATGCTTTAATTTTCCTGCAGTCATGGACACATTTAAAGACCACTTCTGTCTTTATCCAAGTCATATATTAATTGTATTGAGTAGGATCAACTGAAGAACAGAATGTGGGTCCCTATCCCAGAAAATCTTCCTTCATGTTGACTTTGATATATTAATGATAATCTTTGAGGTTTAACCTTTGAGTTGATGGGCTCATGTAGAATATTACCCCATTTACTACAGAATTTTTATGTTAAAATCCATCAAATAAATGCCTTAATTTAGTTCAGATATTCTCTCTTCTATTTCCTTTACCTGAAAGTTTCACAGCCTTCTTGAGTTCCAGGGTGAGGTTAACCTCACTCTTCACAAAAGCTATGAGTTGAATGTCAGTGGTTCCCCTAGATTCACAGGTGAAAAATCCCAAACCTAATATGATGGTATTTGAAGAAAAAAATCTTGTAGGAAGTAGTGGCAAGGTGAAGTCTCACAGGTGAGGCTCCCACCTATGTCAGGGGGAATCAATGTCCTTATAAAAAGAGGAATGGGATGGATGGGTGCTGGTGGCTCATACCTGTTATCCTGGCTACTCAGGAGGCTGAGATCTGAGAATCTCAGTTCAAAGCTAGCACAGGCAGGAAAGTCCATGACTCATCTCCAATTAGCCACCAAAAGCCCAAAAGTGGAGCTGTGGCTCAAGTGGTAGAGCACTAGCCTTGAACAAAAAAAATTTGTAGACAGTGCCTTGACCTTGAGTGCAAACCCCACAACTGACCAAAATTACTAATAATTTGGGGTCTCTGTGTGCATAAACAACAGCAAAAGACAAGCGAGAACATAACCAGGAGATGATCTTTAGCATGAATCCATCCTTGCACGCATTAAAATCTGGCGCTTCTAGGCTTCAGAACTGCACAAAATAAGCATTAATTGTTTAGGCTACTCAGCATAGTTTTTCTTGATAGTGGTCCCCAAATGATTCCAGGCTTATTTCTGGTGATCCATGCCATTCTTTTCTAAATAATCAGTCTCCTGTTGTTACCATCTGACAGTCTGTTTCTAGGTTATGATCATGTTAGAACGTAGATGATGTTTCTCTCTCTCTTTTTTGTGAAAAATTGGAGGAAATTTTCTGGCTTAGTCTTCTTCTCTCTACAGTTGCTGTTCAGATTAATAAAAAATGAAGTTCTCTCCCATTTGTATCTAAATGTTTTTTTGATTTCATCATGTTTCCTCTGTGCCATCTCTAGGTATTAGTTACCATAAGTTTTCTGATCCCAGTTCCTGTCCTCAGCCTTCTTCCTGCTGAGAAGCTCTGATATTCTCCCTGCTTCCCTCTCTGGCTCCTTCTCCATCTTCCTCCCCATTACCAAATCCTTTTCCTTTCTGAGGGGCTCCATGTATTTTTCACAAAGCTTATTTAGTTTTATTTTTTCCCATATTTCCTTTCGCTTGATCTAATATGACTTGTGTTCACATAGAATGGATGAAGTTTCCTTCTAATTGATTTAGTGCCAAACAAGTACTTAGGACAAGTAGGTACTGGTTGGTCTTTCTGATAAGAGAGATGAGGACTTTGGGACATTTACCCCATCGTACCTGGGCAGATGTCTGACTGCCACAGAAGCCCAATAAGAGGAGTAGCATGGAGCGTAATATAGGAAAGTAGAACAAAGACAAGCCTGGGTATGGATACAGATGGGGTGGAGGAGTGGTTGGCTGGCTTTGAGAAGTGAGAGAGCAGAGGACTGGTAGTGTGATGAAGATGCTTTTAGAAGCAGTATTTTTTTGTTCATTTTTAACAAGCTGTTTTTTTTTTAAAGAGGAGAATGTAGTACTTGCACATGGTAAAATGTCAAAAAGAACAAAAGATATATAACAAAACAATGAAGTATAAAGTATATATCATCCTGTCTTCTACTCTGAAGTTTCTGCTATAAAGGTTTTTTTTGGTACATTCTTCCAAAATGATACATCTACAGTCCTGCATAGATATGAATGTGCTCTTCTATATACTTCAAATATGCAAATACACACACACACACACACACACACACACACACACACACACGTATATATAAACCAAGACTCTGTTCCGCACTTAGCTGTTGTTTTGCATACGTAGATTTATTTCATTTTGTCTAACATCTGTACAGCATTCTAATGCATGGGTATATCTACAATTTTAACAGCAGTTGCTCACAGTGAGCAAAAACAGAATTCATGCCAAACCCAGGATGTTAATCATAAGACTGAAGTGAAGAAAGTTAATGAGAGCCATCCACAGATTTACATTTGAGTTTCCAGTATGCCTTGAGTTGTGTTGCTTTACCATCCCTTGTGAAAGCAAACCTTACAAACATTTGGCTCTGAGGTCAAAATATACATGAGGAAAGCCCCTTTAGAACTGGGGACAGTCAACTAACAGAGAGTATACATCTATCTAGAGGTGGTATGTAGGCACCTCTACATATTTGGCTATAATGAACCTTCTGATGAGCTCACAAAAATGGTATATCTTATGGTGCTATGGTTTAGATATTATTAGAATGTATTCCTTAAGAGTGAATGTGTTGGAGTCTTGGTTGTTTGTGGGAGGTGTTGAGGTGGTATGCCTTTAAGAGGTAGGGCTTAGTGGGGCCATTGGGGAATTTGTCCTTGGAAGAGATTAATGTGGTCCTCCTGGAACACCTGTTAGTTCCTGCAGAAGTGTTGTTAAAGATGAACAAATCTGGCCACTCTCCAGGCTCTTTGACTTCCCACCTTCATATACTTCTATGATTTGTGATGCCATTCTCCAGAGCTTAATGCTCGTACCATGCCCTCAAACCTCTAGAACCACATGCCCAACAAACTTGTTTTCTTCATATAGTTACTCACCTTCAGGTATTTCATTATACCAACAGAAAATAAACAAATACAGATAATTTCCCATTAACACTCACCTGACCAGATAGGTGGACTGATTTGCCATGACCCATGATTTTCATAATTGGCCCACCATTGAGCCACACCAATGTGCCAGCAAATGTTTAGTACCTGGATCTCCACAAAATTAATAGTCCCAATTTACAGTCTATGCTGAGGGCCATGCTAATATTTCCATGACCTCTGGTTTCCAGTGATCTGTATGGTAGAGTTGGGGAAGATGGGATTGTGTGAAAATCAGCAAACCCTTGGGTTCTTTAAATTTAATTTTATTCTATTTTTTAAATTATCGAGGTAATATGTAGAGGGGTTACAGTTACATTCACCAGATAGTAGGTGCATTACTTCTCACACATTGATACCCCTTCTTATGTTTTTTGTCCCCATTTCCTTCTCCGTGCCCCCTCCCAATCATCTTGGTTTCTCCCTTTCCCTTTCCTATTTCAGATAGCCTTGGATTTTGATGGACACTTCAAGTCTCTGAAGTCCACAGGGGACAGTTCCCATTTGCAGCACTCGTAGTCAACCCTACGACACAGGAACCAGAAATAGGTCCTGATAGAGGAATAAAGAACCAGGAAGAGAATGGGGGAAGGGACACAGAGTTCTGGAGGGAGACCTTACAGAGGGAAGAGGTCACCTCAGCTCTAAGCACCATTTCCAGGACCTCCCATGGCAATTATACAGCTCTGTTTCAACTCTGACTTGAAGTAAGTACCTCTCTCCCTTCTTTTTTCCATTTCTCTCTCTCCTTACCCTCTCTTCATTTTTTTCTAGTTATAAAATTTATTGTTGTTTTGAATCGAGTTTCTCTATGTAACACAATCTAGCTTCAAACCCTAGATTTTCCTGCTCCACCATGCCTGGCTTCTCCTTCACTTTTATGCATGGCTTGGTCTTACTGATAGACTCTTGGTCATTGTGTTGTTGGGTTCTCCAGAAGTGGTCTGGGGAAAAGGCAGTGCAGCAAGCCCCTCAGAATTGTAGTCAATGGGAGGAAAACTTATACTGTCAGCTTCCATTCTTGCTTTGATCTCTCTGTCTGCCTGTCTGTCTCTCTCTCTCTCTGTGTCTCTCTTTTTTTCTCTCTCTCTCTCACCTTCTATTCTTCTCAGATTTCCTGCCCAGCAGTGTGACAGGGTCTTGTGTCTGTAGACATAGGTTCTCACACTAAGACTCCTCAAGTTCACAACTTGGCCTCAGAAGGTTCCGCCAAGGGCAGGCGCCAGACATCTAGCTAAAATAAACAGGACCTAGCATATGTTCTGCATCCCTCTAGGATATCTCTGATTGCTGACATTCTGGAGCTGATAGCAGCCCACGTCAAGTGAGTGCTAGACTGGAACATTCTGTGTGCTGATACCTTGGTTGGATTTCTCATTTTCACTTAACACATTGAAATGTGATAAGAAGCTTAACCCTGGAACTGAGAGAGTTCCTCACAGTGTGTGTACTGGTGTCCAGTTATGTCTAGGACAGATATAGCATGACTTCCTCTCTCCAGTTATTACATTTGCCATGTCTTGATGCATAATCAACTATCTTCAAATCATTGGCATAACACAATAGCTTATCCCTGTTCCATAATGTCTTGGACCTCAGAAGAAAAGTCCAAAGGCTGGAATTCACTAAATAACTTGACTTGGGAAGGAGAATTTACTGCCAAGCCTCCTTCACAGGGCTGGTCAGTGGATAGACCATGTGGCAGCTCTAGGTGATCCAAGAGAGAGCTTCAGTAGAGGCCTTGGATACGCTGACATTTCTGTAGTAGTTTGTTGGTCACATAAGTCAACTCCGAGTTGGTATAGGAAGAATCATTACAGGGCCTGAAGAGCAGCCGTTGAGACAGAGAGCTCGGGTTGGTTTGGATCCTGCCTGCCATCACTAGAACTGATTATGCTCAGAACATCTGGCAACCATCTTGTAAATGTGCAGCCAGAGTCCTCAACCCCTCCGTGTTGCTGCTTCTTTATCACGTCCTCACCGCACCATTTGAATTCCCAGGCAGAGGGAACAAGGGTGACTTGCCCCATTTGGCAAGTGAACCAGAATGGAAGCTTCTTGGGAATGCCATGAACAGAATCCAGACATTAGAGTCTAAATATCCTGTGACATCTTATGTCTCTTGGTATTGAACCCATCAAGAAGGGTCACTCTGGTGTGTTTAAACTTTGTTGTTGTAACTAGATATGGGTCTGGCCAGACCCGGGGCTCTGCTGGTTTGGGCTGATAAAGTTAGGTCACACATGTCCTTACTCTACTGCATCTTCTCACTTTTGAGGTGTGTGTGTGTGTGTGTGTGTGTGTGTGTGTGTGTGTGTGTGAACTGAGGGGCTGTCTCCCATAGTCCAACCCCTGTGTGGCCTAGGAAGCCATTTGACAATGTACAGCAGTGTAACCAGGTAGAGTTATACCAAAAGGGTACTACATGGCTGGGAATGTCACAATGTTTCCTCATCAAATAGCTCATGGGCAGTGGACACAAGGAGGAGGCCAATAAGAACTAACATGGTCAGACTGGTTTCTAAGTAATTCATCACTCGGGTCTCTGACATGCGAGGACACAGGGAGTGGTTAAGTGGTTGTCATAGATGAGCCAAAGAGGCTGGGGTAAGATGCATGCTTTTATATCAGCATCCTCATTTATATGTACAAGCCAAGGAAACCCAGGGTGGTTTGAATCTGCTAAGAATAGTTACCATGTTCAAGCTACATTCAGGGTATGTCATCCTCCTGTTACCCTCCTCCAAACACAGACATTTTTCTGTCCTATTGCCCAGTACCTGGAAGACAGAGACCTCTGATTACAGGCTGACTTAACATTTTAAGGAAATGGAGGAAAGAGTAAGTTTGAATGGACTTAAAATCTGTAGAACTGCAGTCAGTTCTCCTCTTCCAAGGAGAATGTAGATCGAAGGTTTCTGGAATGTTCACGAGATGTCTCTTGATATTGCCAAAAAGCAGGGATAGTGTAAAGTTCTGACACTTTGGATGCAGTCCTGGCCACCTGGTCAGTGCAGAGTCATCCTACAAAAAAAGCTTCTCTCCCATTCTCTTCTCAGATCTGGGCTAATGTCGATATTTATGCTCTCCTGCAGGTGGCGCCACAATGTAGGTTTTCAAGCATCTGTCTGCCTGAGGTTTTTGGGGTTTTTTTGTTTTTTTGTTCCCCCCTCCCCCCCCCCCCAGTGTTAAGAGTGCAGAACCCAGTCATGGGGCAGTTTATGGGAGAACATTTTCTATATAGCACTTGCTAGGCTCTGGCGATTTGTTTAACGAGCAAATCTGGCTTTTATCAAAGCAAATAGCAGTTCTGTTTCTAGGCTAGTAAAATCGTGGTAACTAAGTAAAGGAAAAGTTAGAGATTACTTCTTAAATCTGGACCTTTTGGCCAGGACAAATGAGCCAATGCTTTCCAAACCTGATCATAAACCAAAAGCAAAAAACTCACAAAAATAGCCTCTTTAGAAAATAGATTCTAAGAAGAAATATGCCATTTAGCTTCTCCCTCTTGTGGCCATGGAACCAGACAATGACCTATCCAGTTTCACCACCAGGCAAGGCTAGAGGAGGTGACTCACAGACTCATTGTCTGCAGGAAACAGTTAAATTGCCCACAGAGAACTCTTTTCACTGCTCACCAGCTGATGGGAGTGGCAGAGGTGTGAATTAGAGGGCTGATATCTAAGGCAGAAATATGCTTTAAGCCATTTAGACTTTGCCTTTTCCAGTGTGTTCATTCATAGTGCTAGGTCAAGGTAGCAGAGAGCCTGCCTTATTGATTGGTTCATTTGAACAAAGATGTGTGACTGGACGCTGGTGGCTCGAGCCTGTAAATCCTAGCTACTCGGGAAGCTGAGATCTGGAGAATTGAGGTTCAAAGCCAGCTCAGACAGAAATGCCACACTTTCCAAATAGCCATTCAAAAGTCAGTCTGCATGCATAGCTCAAGAACTGCCATCAAGCAAGTTGAGTAAACATGAAGATTCTGAGGTCAAGCCTCAGTACTGAAAAAAAAAAAAAGATACATTCATCTGAAAAGAAATGCTAATTCTTTACCTGTGCATTGTAATTACCTTGGAATTATAAAACACTAACAGAAGATAAGAAAAACAATATCCCACTAATGTATATTGGCTCCCTTGAATTTCACTGTGGAGAGTCAATGTGGTTAGTGACAGCGGGTTTCACTGATAACGCAATACATGTTCAAATAACGGTGCTTCTCAGTGGCCGGGGTAGGGGTGTAATAGGAGTCTTGTACAGCTCCAGCCCAGAGCCTCTCCTAGCTCTTCCTTCATCTAGTATCAGACTTCAGAGAGCAAATTGAATGGGCCATCAAGTCCATGCTGCAGTGAGTTTCCTCTTCCTGTTCATCCTTACAAGGGTACTATATTGACACTTCCCCAGCCGCCTGCCTTTCCCCCAAGGAAAAGACAGGACAACTTTGGGTCTCATCAAGGACATGAGAACAGGCAGGGTCTCCTCTCCTGTTCACTGATGGTCCTGTTTTCTGTGTGCTTCTTCCCTGTCATTTGGCTCAGTTATTACTCTTCAGGCACCACATGACATTCATTTCTCTGAATGAAAATAAATGACACCACACACTAGGCAGGAGATAAAGAACAATAAACACATTTTATTTGCCACCTCTAGAAAAAAATGGGGGAGGTCTTTCGCTTCCCATCCATCCATCAGAAAATGAGCCTGGAACTCACAACCAGATTCTCTCTCTCTCTCTCTCTCTCTCTCTCTCTCTCTCTCTCTCTCTCTCTCTCTCTCTCTCTCTCTCTCTCTCTCTCTCTCTCACACACACACACACACACACACACACAACAAGGGACATTAAAAATGCATGCTAGAATGACTGAGAAGGGAGGCAGAGCTAGTTTCTTACTTCTTCTCCCTTCCCTCTCTGTTTTTATTGAATATCTAGAGAGCTGAGTGGCAACATATTTGAAAAGTTTATCTAGCCATATTCCTTCTGTAACTCATGAGGTTAGTCCAGAGGATTGTATGGGATGTCAGCTCTGGGCTGGGCCTGTGATGGTGCCATATGGCAATTTTAGAGGAGACCCTAGAAGCAGGCTGATGCCTAGGTGAGTCAAGCTCACACAGATCTGAGGGAGGCTGATTTTGCACCCCATGTGTCTCCTTGGTCTGCACAGATAAGACATTTGGTCCTAGAGTCTCCTTAGCCCTGGAAGGATGTCAGAGAAGCAAGATTGAATTATTCTGTTTTGTTGTTTCTCTGGACTTCTGAAACTAACTTGATATTGTGAGCTTTATCTAGAGTCTGGGATCCAGGGTTTTTGAGAAGAGAGGAGCCAGATCAATGTATTAACGTGAGCTAATGAGATAACTCCTTATGCTTTCTGGGTCAGGCAATACTCAGCGGAGAACCAGACTAACAGACTAACGGCACCATGCTGTCTCCTGGAAAACCCTTTAACCAAAGCATCCACCGTCTGCTTGCCTCCTGCCATGGCTTCCTTCATTCATCACCTTCTCATTGGTGACAGCATGGTTTCAGCAAGGTCTTGTGGCCTTCACAAGCTGCCCTCCTTGGGGCTTGTATAACCTCACAGCTCCTTGCAAAATCTCCCCAGTTTACAACTGCGATTTCTGTGAAAATGTAACCCCTACAGGAAGGTGCAGGAATGTATACGGCTGTCAGTCTTCTCTACCTCATGACCAGGTTCTGAGAAGATGCTTGGGTGGGAGGAACCATAATAGGCAGGAAGTTGCCTATTACATGATGGGTGAAACCAAAAATCCTGGGCTCTCTACAGGTTTACCCTTGACTGGTCTTCAAGGAGACCCATGTTGCCACTTTCCTGGGATTTTGGTAGGAGTGGAGAAGAAGGCCACATCCAGAGTCCTCGTCGATACAGTGGGCATTGGGGAAGTTTCTCCAGGTGGTCAGGGCCTGCCCACGGAGACGGGTCTATGCAGAACTGTTGTAGGGAGCGCCCTCCGTTTCCTGTCCACATCCCATCCTCCCCACCACAGCAGGACCTCCACCAGAGCCACCCCAAGACTCCTTTCTTGGGGCTTTGAAACTACCCCGCTGTTGGCTTTGTCTGTCTGGGATGGAGGATCTAGGGTTTCCCGGGGGAGAGGAGGGGCCTCGGGGCCCCTGGCCGGTCCTGCTCCCCGGCTCCGGCCCTCCCTCCTGGGTGCACCGCACGGATGCCGGCAGACGGGCCCTCGGTGGGTGTCGGGGCCATGTCTGATTAGGAGTAGATGCGTGCACTGACACTCGTATCAGTTCTGGACACCTCAAGGTCCCTGGGTCTGTCCCTGCCAGCATCCCCTCTTCCCCCGGCGGCGGCCCAGCGTGCGCCCACGTCTGCGCCCCTCGGCCCCTCACCGCCATCGCCGGGTGGCTTGGGACAGGCCCAGGGGACCCCGGGGACTGCGGGCGGACGTGCGTGCCCGGGAGAAGGGGCGAGCCGGAGGAGACGGCCGCGTGATCCTGCGGGGAGGCGCCCCCGGCCCCCTCTGCCGGCCGCTCTCCCTCCGTCTAGATGTCAGCCGCGAGCTCCGAGCCGGCGCGAGCGAGCCAGAGAGGGAGCGGCGGCGGCGGCTGCGGCGGGGAGGGGACGGCGAGGCGAGGGAGGGAGGCAGGGAGGCAGGGCGGGCGGAGGGAGGAGAGGAGGACCCAGGGAGCGCCAGGCAGCTGGAGTTTTTGCAGCGCTCGGCCGGGCTTCCGTGCACAGCGGCAGCGGCGAGCCGCGGCGGCAGCAGGCGGCCCGGCAGCTCCGGCGGCGGCGGCGGCGGTGGTGGTGGCCCGGCTCCGTGCCCCCTGCAAACTTTGCGAGCCGCCAGCCCGGGGGGCCGGGGGCGCACGGCGGAGGGCCGGCTCCCACCCCGGCCACCGCGCTCGCAGCCGCCGCAGCACCCACCGTCCCCGCCGCTGTCACCACCACCACCGGCGCCGCCGCCGCCGCCGCAACCCCGCGCCTCCCCGGGGAGCAGCCCGCGGCTCCCGCAGCCCCGCAGCCCCGGCCCCGGAGCACTGCCCGGAGAGTCCCCCGGCAGGGGCGGGAACAGCGGCGGCCCCGCCGGCCAGGGGCTCGCGCGGGGCGGCTGAACCGGGCGCGCGGAGGCGCCGAGAGCGCACCCCGGCGGGTCCCCAGCGCACTGGCTGCGCCCGGGCAGCAGCCCGACCCGGCGAGCATGGGCGGCGCGGAGTGACGCCGCCGTGCCCGCTTGGCATCAAGGACATTCAGCCCGCGGGGGTGGGGACGGAGGGGGGGCAGCCCCGCGTCGCCACCGCAGCCCCTGAGAGCCTGCCACTGCCGCCCGGGCTCCGGGCTCGGAGGAGGAGCGGGCGTTCGGAACCAGCCACGTCTGCCGACCTTTTTGTTGGACATTACCGCCCACCTTGGACGCTACGGGCGGAGCTGTCGAGCCCCGGAGGGCGGGCAGGGCTCGGATCCGGTGCCCTCGGCGGCGTCGCCTTTGCCACCGGCTTCCCGGTGTCACGGTGGAGGAGGATTTGCGTTCGGGGCTGGGGCCGGAGGAGGCAGCCACACGCGCGCACACGCACACGTTCAGAGGAGGGCGAGAGGCTCCATCTGCAGTGTCAATGCGGCGCTTCCGCTGAAGGAGGGGAGCGAACGCGGCGCCCGCAGGTAAGGCGCCTCGGGCCGGCCCGGGTGCGGGGGCCGGGCGGGCAGCGGGGGACGGCGTGGGGGCAGGGTGGTCGTACCCAGTCCGATCCGGGAGTCCTCAGCTGCCCCGGAGCCAGCCTGCTGCGCGCACATACGCCTGCACACACGCCTGCACACACACACACACACACACACACACACACACACACACACACAGGCACACGCCGCACTCGCGCACCTGCCCACGTCCCATCTGGACACGGGGCGAAGGTGCCCGCGCACAGCCAGGGCGAGGATTCCCCGGGGTTCTTTTTCCTGCCAAGCTCCAGGACTCCGACTTCTGCTCACCCTGCACTTGGAGGGTGCCGCCGACTCCGTGCATGCAGGACTGGTTCGCTCCTTTCCTCCCGGGGACGCCCCGAAGGGGAGGATTTTTCCGTTTCCAGCTTCTTTTCATCTGGAGCTGTTATTTTAAATAATTTTTTTTAAAGAAGTCATGGGAGGTCTTGGGAGACCCGCCCAGGGTGACCGCTGCTGCACCCTAGCTTTTGGACAGCCTGGGATTTTAATGGGAGACAGACAGACAGACAGACTGGTTGGCTGACTGACATGGGGCAGACAGATATTTGGGGAGCGGAGCGTAGTGGCCCTGAGCGCGGGGAGGAGGGCGGATAGCTGGTCTGGGCTGCAGTTCTGTAGGGCGGTGCAAGTGGAACCGACTCTGCGTTTCCCCAGTAAGAGGCAGTACAAGCGCGGCGTGGCCCTGCTTCCCCGGCGGCGTACGCTGGGGTCTCGGGCTGGAAAGCAGGAAGGGACTTCGCATCTTGAGCTGGCCTAGGGAGGATGCGGGGGTCCGCCTTGGTAGCTAGGCTCTTATTCACATTCCCAGCTGCTGCGGAGGACACAGCAGGCAGACAGGGGCTCTGTCGCCTCCCTGCTTTTCTCTGGGCACGTGGGGCCCGGCTTTTCCATCTTCTCTGGCTCACACCTGTCACCAGCCTTTTGAGGTGTGTGTCTGAGAGAAAAGAACTGGAAAACGGGGAATAGAGAAGGGTGTAGGCAGAGGGATCCCAAAGCCTAGAGGACTGTCTTAGCCATGTTGGCTCCGCTTACCCTAGAAGGCATTCTTGGGTCTGCCAGAGCCGAGCTCTTGCTGGTGACAGAAAGACTCGCTGCACACCAATGGCTCAGAACCAAGGTTCTGTTTTTCTCCCAAAGCGACTTCTTTCCCTTTTCCCCTGGCTGGAGTTTGCACAGGCCGCCTCATTTTCAAACTTTTCCTGGAAGAGACAGGAGGTGGTTGAGGATCTAAAAGGGGCATTTTCATAATTCACATCTGGAGGGCGAGACGTCCAAGAGTAATTTGTTTTGAAGCTCAATTGTAGGAAGAATATGGTTGACTTACATATGTAGTAGGCTCATATGTTTGTATGGCAGTCCCTTGGAGATGGCTTTTGGGCCACCTGGAAAAAAAAATGTAGTACAGTTGTACTCCCAAATAGAATCAGGTGTTTAGAGTGTCTGTGGACCCACCAATGAGAGACATGTGTCTTCCTAAGGTTTGTGTAAAGAATGAACCTTTAACACTTGATGGCCTTGTGGGGAGGGCAGGAAATTTGGATTGCCTTTGAAACCCCTAAAGGTGGGTACAAAACGGAAGGGTTTTCTTGAACCACCAGTTCTGTTATTTTCAAACTTTTGTTTCCCCCTGGTTCCAGCAAAGATCTCTCTGACTAGGCAGAGGAGAAGAGCAAACACCCCAGGAGGGAGATTGTATACCTGCTGGGTGGGATGTGAGCTGCCCTTTGATTGATTGAAAAGGGTAGCTGGAAGAAAGCAAAGCTGTCACAATGGGGAGAAGCCAGACTGGAGGAGAATGTTTTCTTTTTTAAGAATGGCGGGCGGGCGTGTGCACAGACATGGGGGGTGTACCCACACATTCCCAGAGTCTAGCCCAGTGGCCAACAGATCCAGCCATGTGTGACAGTGGGGTACAACTCTTGTCCCCTGGGCAGTGAGGGTGGATAAACTGGACCCCTTTCTGTGCCCATGCCCTTTTGAGTATGAGGACAGGGAAGGCCTGTGTTCATGCAGAAGAGCAGATGTTTTTCAGCAAGCTCTAGCGAAAGAAAGTGTGTGTTTCCCAGTTAAACATTCCCTCATGGGACCTTGAAGGAGCTGAGATTTTGATGCAGATCTTCCTGAATTGTCTGTGTATCCCTTTTGTAGTCCTCCTCTGATTTCTCTGCCTCCCCACCCCCCTTCCATTTCTCATATATTTGAGGCCTCGGGATCTATCATTTAAAATGTGAAACTAGCAGTCATTATGCTGGTTATAAGCTGAGCATCAGGGTTCAAAAAAAAAAATTCCCCAGACTTTCTGTGCTGAGTGTGGAGCACAGATTTGGTTTCTAGGACAAGGAGGGCATTTAACATCCATGTAAAGCTGGCTGTACATCTTTTCATTTTCCCCACTGCTTGGCTCTCTAGGCTGGCCCTCTCCTCTCTCCCTCACTTGTCTAAGTTCTGTGTTTCTCACTGGAAGGCAAACCACTTCATACAATGACAAAAGGCCTCTGCACAAACACTTCCTGGCCACCCCTTGCAGAGGCTGACACCTCCTCTGTGAACACTAAACAGGGTCACCCACAAACTGCTCCTCTTAGTTTCCTAGGAGTGTCCTCTGGGCTCTTCATTTCTGGAGGCAGCCAACTTCTTTCCTCCTCTGCATCTCTCCTCCCCCTGCTCCAGCTCTCTGTAATCAGGGAGACCTACTGAGCAAAAATAAGCCTGTACTTGGCCCTCTGGATTCTTTGAATCACAATGAGGATTGCAGGAAATTAAGGAGGGGCATTTTATTTTATTTTTATTTTTTAGAGTAGCAGCATTTTTGAAATGAGGAGAGAGCTAAGGGGGATGGGTGAGGAATTGCTCTTAGCTTATAGTTATCACCAGGCTTTGCTGCAAAAGCAATTGCAGCCAGTCTCTCTCCTCCTAGCCAGCTGGGGGCATTTCTTAGCTACTTCTCTTCCTTCTCAGCGAGGAGGCACTAGACAGACAATGCATATCAGAGACCTGTTGGAGTGGCTCTGTGACTGGCCATGGTGGGGCAGCAGCAAGAAAGGGACATTAACTCTGATCTTTGCTCTTATTCCTCAAAGCAACAGATGTTCTAGGCTCTCTCCTCCTTCATTTGTGTCCCATGTTATTCCACAAGGTTCACTTCCCTCCGTTTTCCCTCCCCAAGTCTCCTTCCTCCTCCCTCCCCCCTCATCCCAGTTTGCTAATCCACCTTGTGGTTTTGCACACACATCCGCTGGCCCATTCTTTCTCAAATCTGCGGCACTCCAAGAAATCAATATAACATGAATTTAATGACAGCTGGATGATTAAGTGTTGTTTATATTTAAGAGCGGCATTAAAATAAAAGATGTGGTGCTAATAAATCAAAGGGCTGTTTGGGAGACACACATGATTAGAGTAATTGCCCTGTGGGCTTCCCTGAGCATTGCTTGGTCTACACCAAGCAATGTTTGATCTGCCCCAAAGCAGGTACTGTCTCTTTAAAAGCTACCTTCCTCCCTGCATCCTCCCCGAATGCTCACATTCCCTTCTCACTGTCCTGACTTATACTCAGTTTCCTGTCCTGCTGCAGCATTCTAGTTATGACAGGAAGGTGGAGCCGGTGGAGAGAATAAAGGGGAGGGGGTGGGGAGCAGAGAACCGGCAAGGAAGGGGCAAGAGGTGGATCTGAAAGGTGAAGGCAGGCAGGGGTCCTGATTCCTCAGCAGAGGGATGCTGCTTCTCTGTTTGGTGAGGTGCAGCTTGGAAGAAAAGCTTTCCCAAGTCCTGCAGCCAGTATCCTTGTCATTAGGATTATGTAGCCTTAGCTTACCTAGGACAAAGGCTCCGAGGGCACTGAAATTGGCCTTTATCCTTATGAAAACGATGAGAACAGAAAATAGTGCTATTTAATGATGATGAAGATGATGATGATGATGGTGGTGGTGATGATGATGATGATGAGGATGGTAGTGATGATGGTGCTGGTGGTGTGGTAGCTCATGTTGTAGAACACCTCCTTGGATTAGGCATTGTTTTAGGCCATTGTAAGGAGCAGCTCTCCAGCACTCCTGTTAAGCACCCAGAGGAAGGGGTGGCTCTTATGGCTCTGTCTTTGATGAGAGAGAAGAGGGAGTTTAAAGACTTTGCCCAAGGTCACACGGCCAAAGAGTGGGTAGAGCCAAGCATCAAGCATCTACCCGAAGCAGCCTGGCCCAGCTTCTTACTTAGCTGCTTGCCCAGCATGTGCCTGCTGTCTGGGGAGGAACATTAGTGGGAGAGTTGGCCCTGGGGGTGAAGGGATCAAAAGTTTAGAATAACTCCCTGTCTCCCTTGAACTACCTCTGGCCCCAAGTAAATGTACTTCAGTGAATCCATTCATCAAGAGGGGTGAGTTTTATGCTTAGCTGTTGGTAGATTGCAGAAATGCACAGACCTTTCTCGAGGAATGCTCAGTTAGTTACTGAGTGCTGGCAACTCCCATTTTCTCCTGGGAGAGACTGAAAAAGAGTGAATGAATGAATTTCGTTCCCATCTCTTACTTTCATTTCTGGGAGAGTTCCAAGTATGGCTGAAGTCTGGCTCTCTCCAGTGTCTGTTGTGCATTGTTGGTATTGCAGAAATAACACTTTCTCGCTGAATCTCAACAGTAGCCATTAAGATGGGTGTTGTGGATTCCCATTCTGATGGCCTAGGAATTTAGGATGAGAAGAGAGTTTAAGTGAGATGCCCCAGGCCCCAGGTTGCTAAGCAACAGATGGCAGGTTCATTCTTTGGCAAGAATTTTTCCCAGCAATTGCTCAAAGGCATTCTCGGTCTTTCATTCATTCACTGACTCTATGGCTCAAGGTTTGGGGACCCAGAGGCAAGAAGATGTCATGCCAAGATGTGTGTCTAGTTGATAGGTAGGATAGAGATTTGTTGGAAGTCGGTGCCAATGGCCTGCGGTTGGAGAGAATGAACTTAGAGCCCCTGGTTGATTTGGGCAGGTTGTATTTTGGGTAGAGAATGGAAGCTAGAGAACAGCATAGGCTGAGAATTACACTGATGTTGAGAGGTGTGTGTGTGGTGGTGGGGGGTACTGAGGGTTTATGAGCCACCTTAGGTACTGTCTTACCTCAAAGCCAGGGTTAAGCTGGCTGACACAGGCTCTCTGCTTTTCATGTTTTACAAAATAGCCACAGTGAAGTTTTGAGGTGTGTGTGTGTGTGTGTGTGTGTGTATGCACGTGCACGTATGTGTGCATGTGCTTGTGTTTTCAAAAGACACTTTTTCTCTGTGCATTATTTATTTTGCTTTCCCCTGCACTGTGACCTGATGGAAAGTTCTGGAAAACTTGGGTGGTTCAAAGGGATGCCCCTCTCATATAGGGCAATAGTAGAAGCCAGAAACAATGCAGAATTAAACCAACAGGTGCCTGTGACATCTCAGGCATCCTCCCTGGGCCTGCTAAGCCCTCCTCTCCTCCTCCGTGTCGTCGCCATGAACCAGGATTCGCAACAGCAAATTGGATTTTAGGATGTTTTGTCACTCTAACACAAAACAGATCACTAGCTAAGAGGATCTCGTCTCTGCAGTCAATGTGCTCAACCCAGCCCAGTGCAATCAATTCCCGAGGTCTTTCACGGAAGAGTCTTTTCACTAGGAAGTGTGAGGAGAGAGGCAGTTGAGAGGAAAGTGTCACTGGAAATTTAGGAAGGAAAGCTAAGTTCAGAGACTTCTCTGGTCATTGATGTGGCTCAGTTTCCTGTCTGACATCCTTATGGGACTCTTGGCCTGTGTGCTCAGCTCATTTTCCTCCAACCAGAAGGTAAACTAATCAGTCCTTGGATTTGACCCAGAAGTCGAGAGGATAGAAATTAAACAAGGCAGAAGTGGTCTTCTGTTTTTTTTTTTTTAATGTGGAAGGAGCAAAGAGACAAAGAGAGGAGGGTGCATTGAGGTAGCCAGTATCAAGGTACGTGTTTGAAACATGTGTAATGTCAACCCTACAAGAAATACTAAAAAAGAGAGCAGAATCTCCTAAAGTATATTCTATGGAAATATGAACACGTGTTATTGACAAAGATTTCCATGTCAAATTGACCCTGGTGCAAAGGATTAAAGGAGTTCTTGACTGCAAGACTTTTCCTGCATGGACTGGAAGGACCACACAAGTAAATGCAAGATAAAGAGAACCTAAATCCAGCTAGCACCAGAACTTTCATACATATACATACGGATGTTACATATCTTCATTAACTGTGAATAATTTCATCTGAATATTTTCATTATACGGAGTGCTGGGTCTGGGTGATTTTGTGTGCCTTCATTTCTCAGGGAGATTGGTGCCTATTCACTGTCAGTTTCTGTACTTGTTTAGCTATCTCCCCATCCCTCCCTGTCCCCACTCTCCTGCCCCTTGTCTTTCCAAGACTGGCATATGTACTTCAGGCATGTGTACCTTTTCTCAGATTCATAAATAATTCTTATTCATTCTTTCGCTTTAAAAAAAAAGACCACTGGGGGATAGGAAAGGCTCTGGGTACGTATGAATGTGAATAATTCCAGCTCTGTCTCAGTGTTATCTGTTATAGTTGCAGTTCATCTAGAGCAATGATTTTTCAATGTTTTAATATGTGTGTAGTGGGAGATTTTATATAAGTGAAATTTCATGTGAAGTTCAGACACACACACTAGATACAAAGGTCAAAGGTGAAGATCTTGGGCATGCACACTGGCCCTCTGGTCCTTACCTCTACTTGGGCCTGGCTTCCTTGGAGGCTGGTGTGAGAGCACCTTGTTGAGGGATAGGCTTTCCAGGAAGCTTGTGTGAAGGGGAAGGGAAAGGGGAAAGTGGTGAGGAAGGGCAGGAAGCAAACACTGTACAACCAGGTCATCCAGAATTCCCAGCAGACTGCCACTACTGCTTAGTACCATTCAGAGCGTTCCATGTACCTCAAAAGGAACATGGCAGCTCAGAACAGCCTGGCAGGTAGGTACAGCCAGCAATCTCCTTCCTGTTTTTTTCTTTTATATTCTGTGGCTAGTTGACCACAGGCTACTTCATCAGGTGTCAACTCCCTCCCTTGTCAGTTGTCAAGACTGGTATCTGGGGTCAGGTCCAGGGGCTGGATTTCCATGTCCTAGGGTATCTGAGAGTGGGAGCTTCCTGACAATTCTCTCTGAGGGAAGAGGGGAGGTGTTATGGAGCCACTCTAATGGGAAGTAGAAAGAATGAATGGCTTGAAACTTGGAATTAAGTAGATGGGGAAACATGACGATCTGGGAAGTTGTACGTTGGGAAATCAAGGTCATAGGTTCTATGTGAAGGAACCCAAGGTCATATGTTCTGTGTTAAGGAACACATGATTCCTCAGGACTAAGTCTCTGCTATAAGACAATACAGGGCAGAATGTACCAGTAAAGAACACCCTTGTCTCATGAAGCTGTGATATCACTGGCCAACTACCCAACCTTGATCCCAACAGAAATGACATGAAGAATGAGTTCAGACCTCTCTTGAGGCCAATATACTTTGCATTATATTATTTCTGCTCTTGTGAATATAATAACTTTATTATTTCTTACAGTTGGCTCATACTTGATAGAAGTTATTAAATTTAGTATATTAAAAAGAGAATGGGTATTGGTCAGCTTTCAGGAGCCTTGCCTAATTTTGAGACACAGCTGTCCCCTGGGTGCCATCCATGGAGTGATATGGGACAGCCCTGACACATCAGCTCCAAACGGCGTGGCAGGACTCCAGGGAAGCCAGAGCCTGGAAGAAAATGACCTCTGCTACTTTCTGGTTTTGTTTTGTTGAGGCCTTGCACACTTGGTAGGCAAGCACTTATGACTCCTTGAACCATACTTCTAACGTCATTTATCTGTTATTTTAAAATAATATTTTTGTTTGTGGTGCCAGTCCTGGGGCTTGAACTCAGGACCTGAGCTTGTTATTGCTCAAAGCTAGGCACTCTACCACTTGAGCCATAACTCTATTTCTGGCCTCGTGTGTGTGTGTGTGTGTGTGTGTGTGTGATGGGGAGAGTGTTATTTGGAGATAAGAGTCTCATAGACTTCTTGCCCAGGCTGGCTTCCAACCATAAACCTCAGATTTCAGCTCCCTAAGTAGCTAGGATTACAGGCCTGAGCCACTGCTGTCTGGTTATGTTGGTTATTTTTGAGGTAGGGTCTCACTTTATGCCTGGGTTGGCCAGGGAAGTGATCCTTCCATGCTTGCTTCCTCACATTATGTGGGGATGTGTATCCTCTCACTGTGTTTGCCCTGTACCAGCACATGCCATACACCCAGCCACTGAATGAGGTGGTTTTCTTTGTTGTCACAAGCATTTATGTCCAGGCTGTTCTTGAACTGTGATTCCCTGATTTCTGCCTCTCATCATAGCCAGCTTTCTCTCCTAGTCTTGAGAACTGTTGTACTGAAATATGCCTCAGCAGAGGACATCTCTGAATAAAATACATTCCATAAGTCATTGCCTCTAGCTATCTCTGCTATCCCTCACATTTAAAAAAACACTAAAAAAATAACTCTTGTGATTGGAAACTCTTCTCAGGTCAGTTTGGTCAAAGACTGATGGTTGCGCTCTTCTTGCATCAGCTGTCCCTGCTCTCTTTCCCAGTGGATGCGGGTCCTGTCTGCCTCCTCTAACTTTTCCTTAATCACTGACCGATGTGAGCATCTTACTGGAGGGACCAGGGTCTATTTGAGACTTCTGTCCTCCCTATTCCTGGCCAGGGGTAGCCTCTGCTTGAAGCAGTCTCTTGTGCAATCAGGACTCAAGTCGTCATTCGTCATTTCTTATGATGACAAAAAAAAAGCTGCTTCTGATAGCAGCAGAGATGATCATTGAGATTATATTTAGAGTTTCCTCAATCTATCCAAGGGTTCTGTATCTGTAGAGTCAACGAATGCAGGTTGAAAATATAACAAGAAAATAGTCTGATTGTGTTGAGTGTGTGTGGGCTTTTTTCTTGTCACTGCTCCCTAAACAATATAATATAATCATCATTTGTACCACATTTCCAGTGTATTAGGTATTGTAAGTAATTGAATGATAATTTAAAATAAAAATAGGCATACATAGTCTATTTGAAACTATGACATCATTATATGTAAGAGTCTTTAGCATCTTCAGATTATGGTATCCACAGGGGTTCCTGGAACCCATCCCTTGCAAACTAAGGGATGACTATATTTCTTTGTGTGTCTAGATTGAGTGGGACCATTTTTTAGATCAATCCCAAGCTTTGTTCTCTAGGAAGAGATAGATAAATATTTCCTGAACCTGTAGAAAGGGGACAGGTAGGGTACAAGGGTCTTTTCATATTGATGAGCAGAATTGAAGTCTTGTTTTCTATGTGACACTTGAGGTTAGGTTGGGTGCTGATAGTTTTGGAGGAATGCATTCTTCAGAGCCATTAGGCCTCTCCACCACCACCAAGAAAAAAATGTCATGGCCAAGTAAGTTCTGCAAATACCTTATCATGTGAATTCCTCCTAGATATTCAAGGTGCCTTAAAAAGTAGAAGCAGACCTACTATTGAAAAACTTGTTTATTATTAGCCAACTGCCCTTCAATACATTTGGTAAGGTTAGGGGTTCACTTTGTGTGTGTGTGTGTGTGTGTGTGTGTAAGAGAGAGAGAGAGAGAGAGAGAGAGAGAGAGAGAGAGAGAGAGAGAGAGAGAGAGAGAGAGAGAAAGAGAGAGAGAGAGAGCATGCGCACACATGTGCATGCATACTTTTTAAACTTGCTGGTGTCTTCTGGAACTATTTGGCAAAAACATTTTGAGGCTGAATTTGAAGCTTAATGGTAGAGCTCTTGCCTAGCATGTGCAAGGTCCTGGGTTTGGTCCCCAGCATTGATAAAGAAATAGGAAAGAAGGAAGGCAGGGAGGGAAAGGAAGGAAGGAAGGAAGGAAGGAAGGAAGGAAGGAAGGAAGGAAGGAAGGAAGGAAGGGAAGGAAGGAAGGGCTGATTTGTTGCTAGCTTCCAACAGAAGCTTTTAAGTTCAAGTTTCATTTCAGAAAAGAAAAATAACTCAGGAAAATGCATTTTCTGCACTGGTTAAGTGGTGACGACTTGTGAGGTCCAGCTTTCAGGGGACCAACTTCCTTGTGCCTTTGTCATTTGTTTCTGAGCATCGCAGAAATGACAGTGAATTGCCCCAGAACTTCAGCCCTGGTGGACACACGGCCAGCCTTTAGGCATGCATTTCCTAAGGGGACTGCCTTAAGAAGTGTGAATGCAGCTCGGACAGACTGTGGACTTATTTTCAACAAGCAGTACACATTATAGATCAAGATGGGTATTTGCAAACTATGTGAGTGATGACCTGCCACACTTTTTCCCAGCCACACTTATTGAAGATGAGGCTTCAATATAATAAATGCTTTTATAAAAATCAAATTAACAAAGGAAGACTGAGTTGTGAAGACACAGCTGCCTAAGTTTTGGATAGCTGAAACCATTTTCCCCTGGGTGGGAAAGGTGGCCACCTGAGAGAAGACAGGTGGGAAGTTTCTAGTTTCTACGTATGGTTCACCATGGGTGTAGTGATCCAGAGAGCAAAGATAGATACTCCTCTAGGAAACATTTTCAACACTTGGTATTTATTTTACAGAGGCAGTGGTGTGTGTGTGTGTGTGTGTGTGTGTGTGTGTGTGTGTGTGTGTATTCATGGGAAAAGGGGTGAAAGAAGGTACCCTTCTGGTGATATTTGGGTTTGGGTCACCTGGAGGCACCAGCTAATAACTGGACCCCACATGCCCAAATATAGGACCTTTTTCCTGCTCTAGTTGAGCACCACTCCATTCCAAAGTGAATAACAGTTGCTCACACACACACACACACACACACATACACACACACACACACACACAATTCCCCTGATACCCATTCATAAAGCTTTGCACTGGTGATTCTATCTGCATTAAACTGGTAACTGAGTTTAAAATGATAGGAATCAGAGACATGAACTAGCCATAAATCAAGTCCCAGCAGAGTTCGAACCCAACTGCAGTGAGTTTTAAATTAAACATATCTGGCTATGATGAAGCAGTTGTAAGTCAAGCACTGGAGCTCTGTCGCTCTTGACTTTGGAGAAGCATGGCAGCCACCCTTTGAAAGGAGAAACCTGACAACAGCTTGTATTGATTCCCAGCCATGCTGGGAAATTGCCACTTCATTTCTTCTTCATAAATGGTTGGCTTTTGTCTCTCTCTCTCTCTCTCTCTCTCTCTCTCTCTCTCTCTCTCTCTCTCTCTCTCTCTCTCTCTTTCTCTCTTTCTTCCCCTCCCTCTCTTTTAAAAGAAGGAATCTTATTTGTACAGACCCAGCAGAGCTTTGGGGAGAGGTCAGGTGGGAGGGAGAGGGCTCAGACCCCCAAGGGACTATTCATTCATTGTGTTCTCTTTGGTCCTGCTCAGGCAGAGTCACACAGAAGGGGAATCTGGAACTGCTGGTGTCATATAGTTTGTTTTCCTGCTCGGACTGTATTTGATTCTGCTTTATGGGGGATCTGCAGAGCAAAACAACAAAGAAAACACTTCAAGGAAATGGAAAAAAACTGTCTTGTTTCAGCGAGGATTGTGGTGTAATAGGAAATCATTTATGTAAGTTACGTTGTCCTCTGAATGGAGCTTGTCGGAAATGTGTCTGCAGCTCTTCCAGGTCTTTCCCCGCCTCCTGCAAAATAATCCTGAGGTTTTCATTTCTCAGAGCAATTGAAGAAACATTATGTACTGACCAGGAAATAGGGAGACCTAGCTTCTAATCCTAGATTTGTTGAATAGCCTCCAGTGAGTTCTCTCTGGGCAAGTCCTCAATTTCTCTTTCTTTCAAGCCAGGAATAAGACTTGCTGTCCCCCTCCTAGAGTGAGGAAGGTGAGGATGGAAGTGGTCATACATATTAAAAGCCTGGAGAGCTTCAGAGGCAGATTCTATTTACACACAAGGTCAGAGGAAATCAAGAAAGAGAGACTGAAGAAGGAGCTAAGCCTCCACTACAATACCTTTAGCACTTTGTGTTTGCTGATAAAGTTTTATAAGACATAAATGCCTCTTGCAGAGGGCCAGAAGAGACAATGCAGTTGGGAGATCTGGAGATGGTGGTTTGGAGATGGGGGAGAGGGTAGGCGTTAGCTCAGGAGACAGAGGCCCCAGTAAGGCAGAAAGCCTGGCAATAGAGCAGTTTAAGCTGAGGACTTTGAAAAAAGGAAAAAAAGTTGAGATATTTCCTAATGTCCACCTTTTACTGTACTCCATCCAAATATATTTACATGTTTTTTTGAGAGATTAGATGTGAAATGATGGAATATTTGCCAATATCTGGATCATCAGTCAATTCAGTCAATGTCTGTTGATCACTGCCTATGTGCTAGGCACTGTGCCAAGAGTAGGTTACCCAGAGGTGAAAGACCTAGTTCCTGATGTTGAGGAGTTTGCAGTGCAGTGTGGTCATAGCACAAAGTGTAGAGAGAGATTACCTGCAACATGGCATGAAAAGGTTGCACTGGGAATTATAAGGTAGGCAACCTGTGCAGCTTATGAGAAGCAGGGCATAGAGAATGCCTCCTGTAGGAGAGCAGGGAATCAAACAAAGTTGGTTTTGTGAACATGCGAGGAAAGGCTCCTGGGTAGAAGATGTATCATGGGCAGCCATGGAGTGGCTTGAGAACACAGCCCTGCAGAAGTGCAAGGCTGAATGGCGAGTGGGGTGAAGGGAGTTGGGCCAGGCCTAGTGCAAGTGTCTGGGCTAAGGGTGGTTATTGAGCAGGCTAGGGATTTCCAAGGAAAAAGATCAACACAGCCAGATTCTTGTGTAGAAATGTCTAGATGCAGCCACATAGAGAACTGTTGGAATTGTTTGGTTGTTATAGTAGCCAGGGAGACTTTAGAGGGAATCTGACCAGAGGAAGTGGAAGTTGGTTATTTGTTTATTTTGCTTATGACTAGTACTCTAACACTTGATGTATGCCTGTATTTTTGGCTTCTTTTCTCTCCTTTTGTTCTTCTTTTCTGGAGGTTATCTGGAGATAATAGTGTCAAGGATTTGGCTGACTATGTTGACTCTGCATCATGATCCTCAGATTTCAGTTTCCTGAGAAGCCAGGATCGCAGGTGTGAACCACTGGCTTCCAGTCACTGGGGTGGACAGGTTTGAGAGGTACATGGGAGGGAAGCTGATGATGATGGATGTAGCTATCAAGGTGGTGGGAACAAGGGAAGGGAAGTTAGGAGCCAGTTTACAGCTATCTGGCATAGACAGCTTGATGGAAGGTGGTGCTAGCCATGGAGCTAGAGGTTTCTATACTCAATGTGGAAACCAGGTTGGAGTGAGTATTAGGATATTAGTGCTGCTTTCTTCTCCAGATGTGGTGAAGGGAAATGCATGTAGGATTTGCCACTGGAGGTGACCAGAGGCCAGCAGATATGAGAGACATGTGTTCACTGGAGCTTTATCTCGTGTTTGCCTATGCTGTGTATTTCTGGTCCCAGTTGTGGACTTTAAGAGTTCTCTTTGGGAGCTGGAAGCAGCTTAGTAAAGAAGTGAGATGACCATCTATGGAATTTTACACTTGCAAGGTTTTGAATTAGATATACTATCCTGAACCATTTACTTGAGATTTGTCTTAATAGTACCCACGATGTCTGCTTAGCAGAGTCCCACTATTTTCTAATGGAAAAGGATGGTTCTGGGAGAGTAAATAAAATCCAGACTGTTACAGAGTGAGCTTGGAATAAAGGTGGCAATGGGCTTTGTTCTATATAACAGGCTGTTCTTTTCTTAGTCCATGCTCTCCATTTTCAGTGAATATAATATTTAGTCACCAGACATGGTGATTAAAGTTTTAATTTTTCCCTTTAGCAATCGTGTGTGTGTATGTGTATGTGTATGTGTGTGTGTGTGTGAGTGTGTATGTGTGTGTGTGCATGTTGTTATGACTGGGGCTTGAACTCAGGACCTTGTGTTCTTGCTTGCCTTTTTTTTGACTCAAGGCTGATACTCTACCACTTGAGCCATGCCTTCCCATCATTTTTCTGCTGGTTTAACTGAAAATAAGTCTTATAGACTTTTCTGCCTGGCTACCTTCAAATTATGATTTTCAGGTCTCAGCTTCCTGGGTAGTTAGGAATAATGTTTTTATGCCCAACTAAGAATAAAGTCTTATTTCTATAGTCCCACATCCTAAGTAGTAGAACTTGCACAGGCAAGGTCTGCAGGTAAAATCTGGCTATTCAATCGGCTTCACTTGGAGTGTTAAAAGAAAGGCTTTACTATTTGAATGCTGTTTGGTGGATCAGTGCCTCTGCAGGGAGGCACAGACTCTACTCCCTGTGGCCTTCTACCTTTCTTGGCACATGTATGGTGAGGATATTTGAACTAAAATGCCAAATACAGCCTTATGCCATTCAATGTTTGCTCACTCTTTTCCCAGTGAGAAAAAAAGAAATAGATTTACACATGTTGAGTGCTTAGCATTCTGCAGGGTAGCTTTGCAATTCAGTGGTCCCTATCTGATAGGAGGTATGGAGTGGGTGAACCTCTCAGACTCTCTGAGCCCAATCAGAGTGCTCATATGAGAGGAACTATAGGAACCGGGCTATTGGCGTTGAGCAGTTTGGGACATCCAGCTTGCCTCACTCCATGTAGACTCTTTGGTCCCCCTGTGCTGCTATTGGAGATAATCAGCCTTTTGTGGGGAGTGGGCCCTCACTGAAGAATTTCTGACTAGTCCAGGCCCTGTGCATGGCAGTCAGTCTATTAGAACCAGGAGCGCTGAGATTTCAGCTCCTTGCTGGGTCTTTAGATCCAGAATCTCAGCGTAATGACGAATGAGTTGGCAGATCTGCTCTTGACTCTGCATTGTCTGGCTATCTCAGAACTGTCAGTAAACACAGCATCCTGTGGGGGTACATCATGGAGAAAATCAGGGGGAGAGGTGTTTTTTGGGGGGTGATATTTGCTTTACTAGGAGCCCCACAGTATGCCTCTGTATCCAACCTTGTGTGTTTTCAGCTGCTCTCGGTATATACTATGCTGTAGTCTCATCTCTAAGAGAACAGCAGCTTCTCCAGTTTACCTGGTGACACATTATTTCTTTACTTGAGGGGCAGAGGGCAGGGCATGGTACCTACTATAGTAGCCTAACCACAGTGCTGTGTGGTCAGGACTGAAGGAGAGAGAGTGATGAGTACTGACTGGGTACTCAGTTTATAGACCTGCCTGTATCTCTCTGCCATGGTGGAGCCTCCAGGACTGGGATTCTGAGTTTCCTCCAAGGTTGTCTGCAAGTCTGAGTCAGAGATAGGGTGTTACCTTTCCTTGAACTGTCATTTTAGGCTTCCTTTTGAAGACTTTCCCTTGGCCAGTGAGTTATCAGAAGGTTCACTGGTCCCATGGTCAGATGAAAGACCCAAGAAAGAACGTGAATGCTCAGAATCCAGAATCCCAGCCATGCATGTGGTGTCAAATGGAGCAGAGTTGCTTAATGGTGAACAGTAGGTTGGGGTGCTGGGGTTGTGGAGGGCAGTGAGCTTTGCTGATTGCAGTCCTGACTGCATGTAATTCCTTCCACCAGCCTTTATGCTTCCTCCCAGGACTTAAGTCTAGCAAGACCAACCCTTCTTAGTAAATATTTTTAAATAGACTCATTAAATAATTTATACAAACTGTATTTATATTACTGCTGTCATTATGGAGTGAAAGGTTATTTTGTTTGGATCTAGGATTTGCAGTGAGGTAATAGCTCTTCTGTTTTAATTTCACAAGTTCTGTTTTTAGAATGTTTGAGAGAGCTAGAGTAAAAAGCTGAAGGCATATCACAAGGCCAAATATGGAAAACAAATCTAGAAATGTCAAATAACATTTCCTTAGCACATATTGTTATGAAAAAAAGGCATTTTCACCTCAAACTTAGATTTGCAAACTTTACATGTATTACTGGGAATGGTGGGGTTTTTTAATTAATAAACCAACTTGATACATATTCTAGTTGTTAGCTGCATCCAGGCATTTTTCTGTGAAGATAGCAGCTTTCTTAGTGACTCTCCAGAAAGTCATGCTGTCAAGAATTTCCTGGTACTTTGCAATTTGCCGTCTTTTATTTTTGCTATTTCCCTTTAGTTAATTGCAGATTACTTGAAAACAAGCATTGTTTCACACTCATTAGGTGTTCCCTTTGGACCCAACATAAGATTGTTTGATTTTTCTTTCCCTTCACCTCCCATATGAAACTGGACATTCTGAGCCTGAAAAGAAAGCTAGTAAGATAGCTGAAGGCATTTTACATTCTGAAACACCTTGTACAGGAAATGGAAGTAATTTCATGATGAAGTTTGTGAGCAGTAGTGATTCCACATAGGTGTTTAGTCTTCTGATTTTTTCATTCTTACTTCTGTGGAATAATATGAGTGCATCCAATGAGTTAGGGACAGAGGACCATATTGCTGCATAGGGATAGCAGAGCTTCTTTTCCAGTAGGAAAACTCCAGTAGCTTTGACTCATTTTCTGTCATCTTGCGCCAGATCATTCTGTGGTTTCACAGAGGTAAAAATATTAAGAAGGAAGGGCTGGGAGTTTGGCCTCGTGGTAGAGTGCTTGCCTAGTATGCACGAAGACCCAGGTTCGATTCCTCAGTCCCACATGCATAGAAAAAAGCCAGAAGTGGTGCTGTGGCTCAATTGGTAGAGCTCTTACTTTGAGAAAGCCCAAGGGCATGAATAATCAATTATCTTTTTTTCTTTTGGAGCATGGGAGTTTGAACCCAGGGTATAGGAGAGAAGCATTCTATGAGCTAATCTATGGTCTTTTTGTTTTAAGATAAGATCACCTTGAATAGGGCAGATCTCGCCTCAAACTTATTCTTGCCTCTCCCTATGGAGTAACTGGGGTTATAAGCAAATTGTCTATTTTCATATTCTTTTCCCTACTCCTTCCATTTTCTGTGAAGTAACTTTTTTTTAAATTTTTTAAAATATTTTTTATTGTATTTAATAAAAGGGTTACATGGTATTTGCCAGATAGAAGGTGCATTAATTCACATACATTGATACCCTTCCAGAGTTTTACCAACTCTCTTCCCTCCTCTTTTCTCTGAGCCAGACATCCTGGCTGAACTGGCATGTTGAGAACACTTGCAGAGAAGGAAAACAACCCATACTTGGTAGCACATCATCAAGTTCTTTGTCTTGTAGGGCCTTTCCACACAGATTAAAAAGAGTACATTGTTGTTTGTGGTACAGCAAAGACAAACTATTTATAGCTTGCAGGAGGTAGGGATAGAAAATCCCAAGGTCAAATTCATGAGTATGTATATGCCATTGGTTCTAAGCACCATTCACTTAAATTTTGGATGTATTTATTACATTAAGTTTCCTTTGGGGTTTGATTTGGCCCTGTTCCGGGCTAAACAGATAACTTTAAACTTTGTGTGATCTCCTTCAGTGGGTTGGAAACGTACTATAATAATTAATGAATACTCTCTTATTTACCTCATGTGACCTTCATGAGTCCTAGAATTTGTCATCTGCACGTTTGATAAATGTGACTCTCACTCTATATTCAAATTGCTGATTAAAAAAAGGAATAATATAATGCCAACAACAAGAACAACAACAACAACAACAACGACAAATGCATTTGACATGGTATTTCCTATGGGCTATCTCTCATGGGTTTGACAAATAAGAATTGTGCCACCTTCTGTGGGCAGGAAGTAGTAAAATGCCAAGGACCCTCCTAGACTTTGGAGGCAGACAGAACTGGCCATGCCAACTCTGCTATAGGGCTGAATTATTTGTAGTTGCCCTTTATGTGATTACTGGTAGGGGAGAGCTGTGGGCCTCTTTCCTGGCCACTGTCTATTGAAAGCAATGGGAATTCTTCAAGTCCTGCCAGTCTTTGCTAGTCCGCAGGCACAGTCAATTTCAGGAAGACCTCTTCTCTGCCTCAGCTCATCTGTCAGGCAGGATGAGAGGGTTTGCTAAGGTGTGAATCACCTTGACCACCCTCCCTGCTTGGGGAGTGTGCAACCCGCAGAGACCTCCTCTCTTGGCTCTAAGCTACTGAAAATGGTGTTACCATTTTCCATATGTGTCAGGAATGAGAAAGTTTATGAAGCACTGGCTTAGTGAGTTGATGAGTTCATTGGAAGGAAACTTGTTTTTAGAAACAGGTACAGAACTACCTTGGTTATAGTTTTCAGCTTAGTCTTCTTTTGGGACCAGAGGATAGCATCCTTTGAGTGTTGAAACACAGGCCTAATGGGAGCCCTCCGTAAGAAAAGAGTCACAAAAGTGACTAGCATGCCAAACTCTTGAGCCCTTTAAGGCATAGATTCCCAGGATACTATTTATAATCAATCACCAACTTTGATACCATCTAACTTTCCAATGAAAGATTATTCCTGCCTCATGCTCTTTAACAAACCCAGTAGGGCCTTTGGGAATAGTGTGGTTAAGTGCTCAGTGTAGACTCCAAAGAAGACTTTTAGAGTTGCCAACCCTAGATATATATATTTCTGATCCATTATTTGAGAAGAAGCTAATCAAACATCCCCAGGTGCAGATTAATTGTAACACAGGTGTGTTATTACCTCCCACTCCTTAAGCTGAAATATCTTAAAGTACAAGTCCTCCCCTCTTTGGGGGTTCATTTTCCACATTTCTTACTATGAAGTTGAAGGCTACCCGATCAGGAAACCAGATCCTGGGTCTGAAGATGACAGGGATAGGCCATTTTCATACATGTTATATCTACTGGGTGCAGGTAAGCGTATCCCATGTTAGCAGATCTCATAATGCTTCACATAACCATTAAGTCCAAATATACTAAATGGATAGTTCTCACAGTTTGTAAATTTAACCTTGGGTGCCCTTTCTGAATTGAAGGATTAAATCTCCTGCCTTCTCAGTCTTTCTCACCCAGGGCATAAATCATCTTTGTCCACCATATCCACACTGTATCTGCTGTCTGTCTGCTTCTTACTTAGTAGAGATCTCAGTTATCAAATCAACTATAATGGCCCTATGTTCAAGGAATTCTTATGTGATGTAGTAGCCTAAGGTTATATACAATGCCTATGTGATTTCTCTCACTTCAGCTTATCAGAGAGATAATGGAGAGAGACTGTGTGTGTTTGTGTGTAGTTGCGTCCACATTTCCATTATTTTGTGGAAAGATATGGTTGTACTTGTTTTATTTTTTACCATTGATTATTGTTGTTAATCTCTTACTGTGCCTTATTAGTTTATTTTTTACAATAAACTTCATTCTATATATGTAAGTATAGGAATAAGCATAACTGGCATTTGACAACATTTGTGATTACAGATACCCAGTGGGCTTTTCAAAGGTATTCTTTGTGGATAACGAGTCACTGATATAATTTATAGATAACCATCCAGCGTTAATTCTTATGAGTGCATGATCTACGCCTTCTATGATATTCAGTTTCTTTATTATTAAAAGAGCAAAATAGTATATTAATGACAGCAGTGACAACGACATGGCATATTAGAACTAATTTGCACAGTGCTTGGCACCTATTAAATGGTCAGCACATGGAGGTATAATACTATAGAAACCATTTTCTTTGCTCTTCAGACCTAAACGTTGTGAGTTCTGCTCACTGTCTCCCCATGTTGGGTTAAAATATCTTGAATTTAAATAGCCACACCTGTTTCTAACACAGGGCTTGCGTGAGTCTATATTCTTGAGTTTCTACAAGCACATGGTAGGGAGGAAGAGCAGGTGGCTGTTTTGGATGCATCAATTCTGGCTCTTCCTCTAAGTATGACCTCTTCTAAATATTTATAGGGATTCCTTCATTTCTTGAAGAACCAGAATTCCTCCAGAGTCTAGATTTAGCTGCCATGTTTATATATCCAATCTGGGCTCGATTTGGCCATTCATCTCGCCAGTGAACACATGTAAATAAATGTACAGCATTTTTATAGGACATACAGAGATGTCTCAGATAATGCACTTTTCTTTCCCATTTATAGTGATGATTACCAGATTTTTTTTTCAGGTTTGTACCCAATACTCTAAATTTGTTTTAGGAAAGAGCTGATAGGAGACTCTTGGCTCAAGGCAGTAACTAACCATTAGTGGGTAATTATTGCTTGGAGCCTACCTGATGATTATGCCAAGCCTTGCAGGGTAAGGTATTTGCTGATGTATGCCTATAACAGACTTAAAAAAATCAGGAATGGTCTATCAGAGACAAAAGGGGTATGTTCACACTATCTGCAGAATTTGTTTTCCTCCCTTCATTCAATACAAAATATGCATAAAAAGAGCCTATTTCTGCTCTCTTTAGCTCCAGGCCTTATTTCCTGGACAGGTAGCCATTGACTTCATAGTAAGGGCCTGAGATTTCCTTGCATTGGTTTTCACTGCATGAGCCTAGCAATCACATCCAAAGGCTTTGCCCTAGGTCACCTTGGCTGTCAGGACATGCTCAGTTCTTCCCTAGGTAACTCAGCTTAGACATGGGTAAAATCTCTGTATGATGGCCAACTATGAAGCTTGAAATATCACATTATTCCGAGGAGCACTGTTTCTGAGAGAGGGAGGAGCCACCGGTCAACTGAGAGGGATGGTGATAAGATATATACAGAGGGAACAGAGGCTTTGGGAATTGAAGGACTTTAAGTGTGTCAGTATTTTTGAAGATGCTGAGGCCTTTGTGAACAGAATTCAGCTGGTCCTGAATGGGATGGTCTTCTCACTATAAGTCACACTGGATGGAGCTGCTGCTTCTCTGTCCTCTGTCTTCCCCAGCACCAGGATCCTTTTCACAGGTATCTTGTACTCTTCATCACACCTGGTATTCACTAAAACAGCCTGTGACCCAGTCCATGTGATTCCTGGGGAATGCATCCTGATATTTTTGATTTTGAAAATAGTCATCAGATCTCTATCTGTGCTTATATTCTTATATCTAGTTATTATCTACTCTATCTCCATCCAAATGTGGGCACCTTTGGACTAAATTGAGAAGTAGTTGAATTTTGCTCTAAGTACTCTATTAGATTTGTCATTTCTGTCCCTCTTTTCTTTCTTTAGATAGGGCCCCAGTGCTTTGCATTGTAGTGTATATACCTATAACTCAAGGGCAGTAAGAGCTAATATCTCCCCAGGCTTCATTAAGCAGCCCTTGCTGTACCTCCTTGCTGAGAAGTCCTCGCCGTTTTGTTCCACCAGAATGCCTTCTGTCCACCAAACTCTGGCTGATTAGAGAAGATAGCATTCCCCAACACCCTAATTCTCACTATATATCCAGGTCAATCTTGGGAAACTCAAATGTAAGAACTTTTCTTTTATTGTCTTCTCATAATTCTTTTGGCTACAGGGAAGTAACAGTGATTGAAGAGAGCTGCTGGGGTGAAGACTTTGGTAGACAGGATAACACAACGTAAGAATGCTGTCCTACCAGGCACCATGGTGGGCATTGACTGGTATGAAGGACTTCAGTAGAGTCTTTCAAATGAGTCAGGGAAGCCTTACATGTGTCTGCTGCTCCATTGTCTGTTCACAGATTGGGCTTGGAGCCAGCCATGTCTGGGCCCCTCCTTGTGTATTTCATTGCATTTGAGGACAGTGTCAAGAAGTTCTGCCTCTGGGGGAGGTATGGTTGTCACCCCTTAGCTTTTCTGATGTGTCTGGGCAGGTCTGGGGAATGTGGAGACGTTCTTGCAGTGCTGTGAGCCTCTTGGGACAAAACTTTATTAGCAGTGATATGAAAAATAACTCCAGAGCCACTGGAAGCTGCCTTTCCTCATGTCCCCACACTTCCTTTACTCTGTGTCCTCAGAGGAAATGTGAACCTCGGGGTGAGCAGGTCACAGGCCACACCTGGTGCTGGCAGGAATGGACTTCAGGATGCAGACTCTGCTGAGGCTCTTAGATCAGCTACTCTTGTGTGTGTGTGTGTGCGCGCGCGCACGTTAATGAAGGCTGCAGATAGGCAGTCAGAGAGCAAGATTTTTCCCTGCAAGACATACCCAGAAGCTGATTTCTCTGGTAATCAGGAGGAGGACAAAGCTTATTTTCATGGCATTAGAGCCCCTTCACACCTCTGCCCAGAACTCTGGGCCAAGCAGCCCACCCAGGGTTAAGGAGCAAATTCAGTGTACTAGTAGAACCCCACTCCCTCTGTCCCTTCGGAAGAGAACTTGTCCTGGGCAGTGCTGGCCTAAGGTAAACCCCGAGTCTCTTTCAGCCTGACACAGTGTCCACTTCAGTTGGAATTCCTTAGCTGGCTTTGGGGGAGGAGCTCAGGCACCTAATAGACTTTGAACAGAAGGGCATTTCACCTGATGTTTGTCCCTGGGAAATAAAAACCCAGATTTCTTCTGTTCAGGGATTTTCAGCTCAAAGTGGGTGGAACCCCAGCTGGAAAACGTGGCCATCTCAGTGCTCACAGGAGTTCCAACAGCAGAGATGCTAGTAACCAGATCCCACTTAAGCTCTACACAATAATTTCCTCCTTCTCACTTTCTCAATTTTTCCTGACCGGAGGTGTGTTCCAGGAAATTGGGAGCTGAGGAGGGGGCTTGAGTTCTCCTTCAACATCCCTGAGGCTGTGACCTCCTAAGGCCAGGAAAGTTTGAGCAAAGGTAAGTAAGTCAAGCCTTAGGAAGGGGAAGAAGACTAATAAAGAACCCCAAACAGATAACTCTCACTTCTTTTTTGGAGTGGAAGTAATTGCTGACAACAAAATCCATTCTCATAGCATTTTTTTTTTTTGTATTGTAAGTAAAGGCTTAAGAGTTAATTCCCTGGCACTGAAGTTCTAGGACACCATCTTAGAATGGCTTTTCCAGCCCCAATTAACAACCTTCCTGCTACTCACATTAACTCTCATCAGGACCTTTCCTGTCAAAAGGAAGAGGCGGGGCAAGCACTTAGCTTCCCACAAACTGTCAACTTTGGCCACATCTTGGCTGAACAGGAGGCATTGATTTTACATGTGTCCCTTCAGCAAACCTGCTAATAAGATTCTTTTCCCTCCTCCTCTCCTTCCTCCCACCCCCTTCATCTTGGCCTTGACTCCTGGTCAGACCTTGATTACATGTCTCATTGATTCCATTCTGCTATTTATTAATACACTAATTGGTGTGTTCATTTAAAAGAGAATGTCTACGCTTTTTAAAAAAATGTACAGAAGTTCAGGTTAATGGGAACCTGTGTTTATTTAACATTGATGCCTGGTCTTTAGAGGATTCACATTGGATGTGAAAAGACATGGAAGTTTTTCTGGGGTTTCAATCACTTTAGCTGACAGTCACTAACACCCTTTGAAATATGACACCTTGAGTCATGTTTCATTCTCCTTCTGTGATCATAGAGAATGCCATGATTTGAAGAGAGAAGCTAGGGAAAAGAAGAGATGCAGGGACACCTGGACATAGTCTTTCCTAGATAGGGTTGCTTATATATGGAGACTCCCCGGCCCTGGGCAATGGCCAGAAAGCTTCATTTATTGCTTTGGCTGTAGGGCTCTCCAGCATCTTGTAAGAAGAGAGGTCTGTCCATGGAAATGTGTTGCCCTGCTGGTATAGGCTTGTTCTGTTGTTCGTGAGTTGTTCAGTGTAAACCAGGACAGGCTGATTCTGTAGCAAACAATGTCGTTTCTCAGTAGGGGTACCTGTTGTGGTCCAAGGTGAGTTATTATTATGTGAGAGAATTTGCTTTACACCTTCATACAGGAACAAAGGCTCCTTCTATTCCAAGGCTCCATCTTCTCCAGGGCTTTGTAATTCCTTTTTGGTTCTTTCATGTCTTGGAAAGATAAGAAAAATAAATTAGATGCTGGTGGTTCATGCCTGTAATCTTAGCTACTCAGGTGGCTGAGATTAGAAGATCAAGGTTTGAAACCAGCAGGGAAAGACATTTACGTGAGATAAATCAGCAAAAATACACGACTGGAGGTATGGCTGAAGTGCCTGCTCTGAGTGGAAAAAACATAAGCAAAAGTGTAAGACCCTAAGGTTAAGCCCCATCCCATGCCAGTAAAATAATAAAAGTAAAGCAATGAGGGCCAAGAAATGTGATCTAATGGTAAGAATGCTCACTTAGCATGCACAAAGCCCTGGGTTTGATTCCTCAGTACCACATACATAGAAAAACCTGGAAATGGTGCTGTGGCTCAAGTGATAGAGTGCTAGCCTTGAGGAAACCCAAGGACAGTGCTCAGACCTCGAGTTCAAGCCCCAGGACTGGCAATAGGAGGATCTGGAATAGGACTTGGGTCAGGATCACTATTTCTCACAGACAACAGAGTCTGGTTACTAAAATATACCCTTCAAGGTGACAGCGCCACACACACTTTTCATAAAGATTAAGGGAGGAGATATTTTCTAAACTTTGTGTATAACAATGATCAATAAAGAAACCCCAAATAAAACCAAAAAAGATAAAGGAAATATTGCAATGGTTATAAGGTCCTCCAAATGAAGTAGTTTTGTGTTGCAAAAGTATTTAGGGAAGCCGGTGTGGTGGCTCACTCCTTTAATTCTAGCTACTTAGGAGGCTGAGATCTGAGGATCAAGGTTCGAAGCCAGCCCAGGTACAGAAGGACCTGAAACTCTTATGTCCAATTAACCTCTAGAAAATGGGAAGTGGGGCTTGGCTCAAGGGTAGGGTGGTAGCCTTGAGCTGAAGAGCTCAGGGACAGCACCCAGCACTGGAGTTCAAGTCTCATGACCTCCCCGCCCCCCCTCCCCCGACACACACACAAAAGTGTTTAGGGAATGTTTTTCCTTGAGATGTCCCAAGAGCTAGATTCCCAGGGTAGGACCAAATTACAGAGAGAAAAGCAAAGTGATGTGTATAGGATGTTGAGATCTACTGGGGCCATATTATCATGTTGGATGGTTTGGGTAGTGAAGAGATTAACGTTGAAAAGAGTCAATGTTATCTTTCTTACATTCTCACTGTCGTAAAAGCGAGTCCTAGCCAAATCCTAGCCCTATGGCATGAGACTGTTCCTCTGCTTTGTCCCAGTGACCTTGATCTTTCACTGTCCATCCTGAAGCCTGTGGTAGCTAAACATACACTTCTGACATCTTTTATATCTCTCTTGGATTATACACTATATGTCCTGATGCATGGTGATAGCCTCTCCCGGTAATAAAAAAGATTGCTGAGCTTTACCAGGATTAAGTCCTCTGACATTAATTGTTAAGAATAAACCAAGTTTCTATGAGGATAGAAACATACATTCAGTATTCTGACAACAACTAATAAAACAACACCAGCAATATCAGACACAAGAAGCACAGTGCTATTTGGTAAGAGTGTTGGTACAAAGATGTTTATAATAGCATTAATCTTTATGCCCCCCCAAAAGAGTGAGTGGCAACTACACAGAATGCATGTCAATAGAAAAATAGCTAAATGGATAGTGGTACCATTCCACATCAGGGAATATTATACAACTGTCTCCAAATCAGGTTGTAGCTAAACCTGGTAACTTTGAGAGATTTTCCATGAGGGATTGTTGGTGGTAGAAAGTATGTGTCATATGAGTATGTGTTTGGTTATATGAGTATGCAGAAACATATGGAGGAATCTTCACTGTCAACATTCTTCTGGAGAGGGGAGGTGGGAGGATTGGGGGTGGAGGGAGGCAGAGAAGCCAAAATAAAAATAGGTTTTAGACTTTGGCACTGTAGTACGCAGGCAGTTGATTCAGGGAGGTGGCCTAAGTGGATGTACTTCTGAAAAACAGCAGTCTCAGTAGCATGGTGGATAGTGTCGAAGGGATGATGTTGCACTGAGGGAATCCATTAATAGTTGCTACGTTGGTCCAGAAGAGGGTGAGGAGTGTAGCCTGGTGGCAGAGTGCTCACCTGGCATGCACAAAGATCTAGGTTTGATTCCTTGGTACCACATATGCAGAAAAAGGGGGGAGTGGTGCTGTGGCTCAAGTCACAGAGTGCTAGCCTTGAGCACTGGCAAAAGCCCCAGAAGTGGCAAAAAAAAAAAAGAGGTAATGAAAGTCTGGATTGATGGCATCAGTGGGAGGAAGGGAGAGGAGGCTCAGAAATGGACTGTAATTAGACAGGGCGGCTCAGGGGCACAGAGGAGCCAGGGAGTGGCTGTGCTTCAACAAAGGAGGGGAAGGCTAGAGAAAAGGCATGTGTGGAAAAATCACTGGAGTCTGTTTTTGAGAAGCTGAGATGGAGGTGCCTGTGGGGGACATAGATCTCAGATGTGCAGGGTGTGACTGTGTGAGTAGCCTGATGAGATGAGCGGCTGCAGGCCAAGGTGTGGGCAGCTCTCACAGGGTGGATGAGTGGAGCTCTGAGCCAAGGCGATTGCTGGCAAGCAGAGTAAATGGGCCTGACCCCATCCTCTTCCCAGTGCTTCTTTTGGAGAAAAACCACGAGGCAGGAAATGGCAGGGAAGGCGAATGTATAACAGAATCCCGTGCCTTGTGAATATCAAAGAAAGTCATATTTGGTTAAAACTCAAATTCTGATTCTGAACAAATGGAATTATATTCCAGTCTCTTTCCAGTGAACAACAGATCAAGGAATGCAGACCCATTGCTGTCCCATCTATTTATCCAAGCTTGGACAAAGCCCTTCCCTGGGTTCCTTTTAGCTACAACTTTGACTAAAACTTCTTCAATGCTCAGAGTGATGGAAGGGGAGACATGGCTTAAAAGGGATTGTGCTGCTTGTGCCTGATTCATGTAACTCTAACTCCTCTGTTTATCAACTATCCAAAAACAACTTTTTTTTACAAAAGCCTCTGATGGACCAAGGGAAGCCAGAGATTAATGCAGAGAGTCAATTTGCTTGTCTGGATCTCAAGGCTTGGAGAGCCCTTGAGGGTGTGCCTCATGAGTTACTCTTAATTTTCCTCCTCCCTCATTACTCATCACTGTGATGTTTGTGGGCAGGTTGTACTTTGAGCTCCAGCCCAAGTGAGGATGCATGTGGCTTCTCAGGCTACCTTTCTATGTTCAGAAATGCATCTCCATTTTCAAGGACAGCAAATGGGTAGTGGGTCAAGCAAAGATTCTCCCCAGAATCAATGGAATCTGCCTCCAGATATTGTATTTTTATGGTCTACTTACTTTGGAAATGGTTACAGGATCTGTGACTCCAAGTTTCAAAAGTCTTAGGAGGGAACAACTGTATCAGAGTCTGGAGTGGGGGCCCTAGGACTTCAAAGTTTCCTCTAGGTTAACTGTCAGGTGTTGCCATGGTCAGAGCTCTTCCCAGTGGCTGACCAAGGGGGTTCAATTCCTCCCTCTGACAGAGGGAGTAGGTATCCAGTCTTTTGTGCTGGGGAGCTTTGGTTTCGTGGGATTCTGGTTTCTTAGGTGGGGAGATGATGTGGGGGCTGCATGTCATTCATGCAGATGAGGACAGAACAGATGGATGTTTTGTTCTCTATTTCTAGCTTTGGAGGAAGCAGGGCTGGGCATTTATTAGGAGTGTAATCATGGGACTCTTAGACTTGGTTTTTGGCTAGCTTGTGCCTGGCTGAGTGAGAACACGTGTTCTAGAGTGGCTGGTGGGAGCAGCAAACTCAGAGTCCCTGTTATCACTCAGCTGTCGCCTTCTCATGAATGCTATTAATGTCTGTGTCCATGTCTAAGCTTGCCTCCTGGGAGCCCAGGAGGGCTCCAAAACCATAAATAATAATAAAATAAAAATAAATCCAAAATGATAGGCAATAAAGCTGTAACAATAAATAAGGCCTCACTTGCACTTGAAATCACCCCCAGGCTCATCTACTTGTCATGAAATTCCTCTCTCTGTCATCCAACAATTAGAATTAAACTCTACTCTGAATTAATTTTGCATTAGGATTTAATTTGATTAAAGACAAGGCTGGGGGAGAGTCAAGCCCTATTGTCTGCTATGACAACTAAGTTCAGTTCCAGAACCCGGACTGTACCCTCTTTGCAATCTCCACTGGATTTGGGATGTGGCATTCCTCGAAACTCTTTTGAGACTTCCCAAAGCACAGCTTTGTCTCTCTCCCTACTTGTGGTCCTGGATGGAAGCCACTGATTCAAAAGGCTCTGTGTGGCTGGGTGTTTCCTTGGGTTTCATGTTTTGTTCGACAGCACTCAATCTGTTTGTGCTCAGACTCTTTGGGGCCATGAGTGCGTCAGCGTAGGTCTTCTGTCCTCATTTGGTCATGGTGATCTTGGGCTCTGTCGTTATGGCTACAAAGAGATATACTTTCAACTTTCTCATCATCCCCAGGGCTTATTTGCAACCTGCTACACCAGGATAAATCACAGAGCAACCAAAAGAAATAGAAAACTAGGCAGATTTACTACCAGTCAATTCTCTTGCTGCCTCCACAGACATGGATCTGATACTACTGGTGGCCTGGTTGCAGGGAGTCTTGCCTACTTTTAGCTCTCTCCTATCTCACCCAGGCTCTGGCTGGGTATCCTTAGACCCTACTGTACTGATAAATGAGTCAGAATTCCTGCTAGTTCTATCCCTTACCAAGAATTCAAAGGAAGGATTGCAAACTCAGTCTCCAGCCTCTCTTCGCTGCAGTCACCTGCTGAATCTTTGAACCACAATTGCATACATTTAGGAACATACTGCCAGGGGAACTGATAATACTATTGACATGGAATGGGATATTTGTCAAGTGATGATCAGAGAATGGGAAACTGAAGCAAAAACAAGAGACCTGGAAGAAAGTGATATAGTTTAGGCTAGAGGTAAATAGTAGTTTGATCTCAATTAAATTTATAGCCCATCACTTTCTTTTTTTTCATATATTTTTTATTGTAATTAATAGAAGGGTTACATGATATTTGCCAGATAGATGGTGCAGTAATTCCCATACATTGATACCCTTTCACATGTCTTGGTCCCCATTTCCCTCCCCCTCACCTCCACCATCTTGTTTTCCCCCGTTCCCTATCCAATTTCAAATAACCAAATACAAATATATCCAATATATCAGGTAACAAAGTGAGATAAGAACAACAATCATTCATTATATGGCTTATGTTTCTATATCCTAGAGATCCTTTCATTTAGCATCCTACTGTATTAGCCCATCACTTTCTAACTTGAGAAATTACTTATAACTCCCTTAGGTGACTTCTTTGTGCTTCAAATGAGGATTTCCATAGCTTCCTTACAGGTAAGGAGAGAGGATGTACATGAATGCTCAGTGCTAATAGTTGGCCCAGAGCAGGCATCATTGAGAAGCATGGCCTCATGTGTCTTCCTTTTGGGAAAGAGTTTTAACTTTAAATCCTCTCCAGAATCAAAATCAGGGGAAAATATTAGCATAGATCCAGCTTGCTTTGATTCAGTTTACTATTGCCAAAGAAAAATTACTTTAAAAAATGTATTTTTCAGGGGCGGGGAGTTTGGCCTAGTGGTAGAGTGCTTGCCTAGCATGCACAAAGTCCCAGGTTTGATTCCTTGGTTCCACATACATAAAAATAAAAGGCAGAAATGGTACTGTGGCTCAAATGATAGAGCTCTAGCCTTGAGAAAGCCCAAGGACAGTGCTCAGGCCCTGAGTTCAAGCCCCAGGACTGGCAAGAAAAGAAATGAATTTTTCAGATTACTTGTAATAACTTGCTATTCTTTAGGACTCCCTTTCCTTGAATAAGGAAACCAGATGGGCTGAGTAAACTTTTGACTTGCATATCTATTTTTGTTTTGTAAACCTCACTTATCAGTTGGATCCGTGATTCTCAAGCCCTTCTTATCCTAGGATTCATCTAAATAACTTTAGAAAAATTACTGCTTTCCCAGCCCCATCTGGGACCAATTGAATCCAAGAGTGCTGGGAGTAGGGAGTGGGGATAGGGAGCTTCATAAAAGGGGTTCAAATTTTACAAGCTCAAGACAAGATTGCTGTTTATTACTGGGGAGATGGTTTCAATCATTTTTGTTAATGGCTTCTCCTGTCTGCTCTCCAGGGTGTAAATAGAAACTTACTAGTAAGGGGATTCTTAATATCTGCCCTCTTCTGTCCCTGCATTTACATAAATGTCTAGTTGTGAATTAATGGTGCCCTTATTAGCCCATGGATAAAATAGTCTGAAGATGCTCTTTACTTTTTTGGTCGGTCATGGAGCTTGAACCCTGGGCCTGGGCACTGTCCCTGAGCTCTTCAGCTCAAGGCTAGCACTCTACCACTCGAGAGCCACAGCACCACTTATGATTTTCGGGTGGCGATAAGAGCCTCATGGACTTCCAACTTCTTGGTGACTTCTGTGCCCAGGCTGGCCTTAAATTGTGATCCTCAGATCTCAGCCTCCTGAGTAGCTAGGATTACAGGTGTGAGCTACCAGCACCCGGTTTGAAGATTCTCTTACTAATGGCTTCTACTAGTATTTTGGGGGGACTTCTAAAGTTTGACCTATGATTGGATTCCTTTCTCATGCAGTTCCTCCAGCCCAGCTGAGAGGCACATTGACTCTCCAAAGGCTAGCAAAGGAGATGGAAATCCAAGACTGCCTCAAGCAAACCTATGGCAATGTGCTTTCTTGTGTCCTCCCTTCGTCCTCCTAGTTTTCAAAGCTCCTTGACAAGGATTCTTGCTAGCTGTGGCCTTGCAGAGGTTTGACAAGAAGATAAAGAACATCATGCGATTGTGGGTTTCCTTGCTGACCCTTCCTTGCCCCCCTCTTCCTTGTTCTAGTTTCTTAGCAGCTCTTGCTAAAGCTGGAGCCATTGTTGTTTTCTGATCCTACCAGGAAAAATGCTGCTGGAGTTGTTCCTTCTCTGTGTGAGAATGGATTTCAAGAAATTAGAGGGCTATTATGTACCCCCCTCCTCCTGGCTTTTTTCTTCCTTCTATTTCTCAAGGATAGGTTTTAGGTACTATGGATGAGTGCATTCTGAAGTTGTGCCAATTTTATTCCTCCTGTTGATTCTGGAACTCAAGGGAAGAAAATGGCAGTCTTGTTTCTGATGATTTTCTAGTAGCGAGGCACCCTACAAAGTAGTATTTTCCTTGTAGATAAAACCGAGTCAGGAAGGAGTGGCCTATGTCGTAGGAGCTATTGAGTTAGACGAGGACCTTGAAAGTTCTTTAAAAAGTCTTCTCATTCCTGTGGGGGGTGGGCGGGATCCAGAAAACTACAATTGAGCAGTCTAAGAGGCTGTTGGCTCTTTATGCGCCTGGATTGACAAATGTTACCCTGAACATGGGAAAGGTTATGGCTGAGACACCCCAAAATTTAGTGACTCTCAAGTGTGTTTTAAAGTGTGACTGTTAACCATAGTAAGACTGACAAGTCAAACCACATGTATATTTTATTTAGGCCTGGCGTGTTTTGATATAGCCAACATTTAAAGGTCAACTGATCTCACTTCAAAAATGATTTTAAACTTATATAGAAATGCAGGCCTATTCTGGTATTACTGGGCCTGGATTCCCATATGGAATATCTGGAGATAACTAGAACTCTTCCTGGGTTGCATCTCTCAAGCTTGTGAAGCAGTTTATCCTTCTAACTATCTACTCCTTCCCTAGCTTGATTTATTGCATTGTGCTCATTGCCTTAATAGCCTGACTCTCTGTCTGGGTTGGCCCTTGGATTAAGGAGCCTTGCCTATGCTTTTGACAATAAGGTAAAGATCCAGTAAAACTATTGATGTGTGCCCTCTCACTTGAGATACTTGGATTCCATATGCATGTTTCTAATGTAGGACACTGAGCTTGAGATGTTAGCCTAGATGTAAAGGCATGATGATTAATGAGTAAGCATGTGACCTCCACAGAGGTGTTTAGGCAAATCCTACTGAAGTGGAATGCCATATAATTGCTACAGGGGTGTGAATCCTGGAGTCTATCGGGATATAGAAGATACTGTCATTGATTTGCTCTTGAATACATAGGTAGCATCCTAGAGGATAGTCTTTTCTTTGTGATTGTGCTCAGTGAATAGAATTGCTGAGGCTCCGAAAAGGAGCAGAATGACTCCTGCTTCTCCACTCATTCAGACTGGAAGCCTCCTTTAGGGCCAGTATTCTAGATGAAGAGTAACTGCAAGAAGCAAGTAATGGAGGACTGAACAAAACATAGACAGTGGTTGCTTCCTTCACTGGCTAGGGACTCCCAGGCCATATTAAGAGGACATTTAATACTTGCCCTTCCTTGAATGCTATTGTTTTTGTGGTGTGGAAAGCATCTATATTTTCATGTTCACCTTTTCCTTTTCTCTGCAATTCTAACCATGTTTTTTATGTTAGATGTTAGCTTTGGGTGTAGATGCTGTACAATTGCTGAAGCTGTAGCTGGAAGAAAGGACCCCACATTATGGTGTATGACCTGAACATCATAGAAAAAAACTGGAGATAGGTCTGGCTCAGCTAGGTGTAGCATTCTGAATCATGTTGTCCCTCTAGGATGGCTGCTAAGGTCAGTTTCCTGATGACTGGCTGCTGCTGAGTGGGATTATCAGAGGTGATTGGTCACATGGCAGCAGTCATTTTCTGGGGCTAGCTAGTTATTGGAGGAGCCCTGAGGTTGGGCCCCAGCCTTACTTCTTATATGCAGAATTACCCCATCAGTCAAGACAAATATACCCAGTCATCTCCTGTTGGGCCAAAACCCACAGATATCAGGTAACTTTGTGGTCATTTCTGTCAACTAATCAGCCAGACTTTTCCCTACCCTAGCAACATCCCAACTTTTCTTAGCCTTGTTTCCCTATTACACGTCTTAACACCTCAATCCCAATTTATCCTTATCCTCACCTTTTTCCCTTTCTGCAAAACAAAACAAAACAAATTTACAGAGCCATTCCTTTCTTGACATTATGAAGATTCAGTTGTTGTTTTGCTTGTTTGTGGAATACAGGCTTTGACAGGAAAAGCTGAGAATGCAATTTAAGAAAGGCTCTTTCTTGGGACTGTATAATGAAAGAGTTGGGAAAACATTAAGGCGATATATGTCCCCACTCGTAGGTGACACAAATTTAAAGATTATTTGAAGAATATGGGGATGTGTGGCCTTTTTCTCATTTTATCCCTTCCAATTCAACAATGTAATAAGCATTTCTGAGGGGTCTCCTAAAAACCAAGTTCCATGCCATGTTTTGAGATTTCAGTAGTAAATTGGCCGCATTCTGTCAGAATAGATTTTCTAATGGTCTACCCACTACGCCATGTTGATTATTTAAATGAAAGGCTACTCATAGTCTCTTACAGAGTAATGGCAGAAGTGATACTCTTAAGGGAGAATTGGTAGGAACTTTTTGGTCTAGACCACGTGACTTAAAATCTCCTGGAACATAGGTCTTGAATTCCAGGTATGTAAAGGGAGAAGAGTTCTGAGATAGGCTAGGAAGAAGGAAGTACACTTGCCTTTTACAGATCTTAATGATTTGGTACAGGCAGTTCATTAAAAAGAAAAGGCAAAAAAGCTGATGGTTCTTGCCTGTAATCCTAGCTACTCAGGCAGCTGAGATCTGAAGATCACCAACTGAAACCTAAAGCACTTTCCTGGGCAGGAAAGTCTGTGAGACTCTTACCTCCAATTAACCACTTCCAAACTGGAAGTGGTGTTGTGCCCCAAGGTGGCAGAGTGCTAGCCTTAAGCAAAAACGCTCAAGGCCCTGAGTTCAAGCCCTATGATGAGAGGCGGTCAGGAACAAGAACAGCAAAAACAAATACATTGTATGGCAAGCTTGGCCAGATGTGGCTGGCTTGATCTCCTCTATCTATATAATTCAGCTTTAGCTCAGGTTGAAGTCAGGCTCTGTTATTTATTTATGAAAGTATATAGCCCTTTTCTCATGTAACATTTAATCTTATTTTATTTCATCTTCCGGACCCAAACAATGAAAGCAGGAATTTTTCCTGACAGGTAGCTGCCTTTTGACACTCATTCATATAAGTGGAAAATAAGATGAGGGAGGGGACAAAAAGACTCTCTAGAATATGGCAAGCATCTAGGATGAGAAAGATGCAATTAAATTTTAAAGGTTTACATTCTCACTGGATTCAGAATATATGTAGATTGTAGAGAAGCTACCCTCATGGGTACATTTGTATCACTCAATAAAACCAGTAATGACAATTATGGAAGTCTCCAATGGTCACAGGTCAGACAGAGTAAGCTCCACTCACTCTCTGCGTACTTCTGTCTATATCTGTGTGCCTTTATTTTCCAAGACATCTATTGGCTTATGTTCTGATGCCCCAGAACCTCTGGTTATTACCCAAAGGCCCTCAGAGCTTTCTCTTTGCCCCATCAAAGAACTGTGCAACCAACCACCTTCACTTAGCATCTACCATCACGAAGTAGAGTGATTTCTCTTTCTTTCTGCAAAAGCATGTCCCCCTGCCTTGTCCTAGTGACATCAGAGCATGTATTCTCATATAAAGTCATCTCTGTGAGTTTTCTGGGTCAAGATCTTTCTCTTGCGACAGTGTCATGACAATGAAAAGGAAGGATGAGTGTGGCTTAGACTATGTCGTCTTCTCCCCATTCACTGTGAGCTACCCATGTTCAAAACTTCAGTGTCTTTGTTGCCTCTTCTATTTCTTCCACATTCATTCCTGGCTACTGAACAAACCACACTATTTCTACTCTGTTCCCCTGATTATATCTTTCCTTTAGCTTTCTAATGGAATCTAATCCCTGTCTCAGCTTTCTGGTTAGTGTAGCCATTCAACGCAGGAATTCTCAGCTGCCTGTGCCATTGCTCAATTCATCTTTTTTTTAATAAAGAATTTATTAACGTTGATTTTTACATCATATTTTAAATGACAAGTTTAACAAATAAGTGTTCAAGGAGGGAATCTCTAAAATCACTGGGACTTAGTATTTAGAAATTAATCAAAATTAGGCTAAGGGTTTGTATGTCGTAGAAACATATTAATTTATGAAATAAAACATTATGTCTATAGAGTCATAGGTTTTTATGTCTATATGGTTATGTTTATATTTCCATTACCATGTCCATAGCTTTGGGTATGCAGTTATTGAGTTCTCACTCTTGTACTCTTTGGATTTAATAGCCACATATTAAGGATACCATGCGCATTTTGTTCCTTAGGTCTTGACTTGTCTCACTCAACATGATTTGCTCTAGATTCATCCACTTCCCTGCGAATGCCATTATTTTATCTTGTCTGTTGGCTATGTAGAAGTCCATTGTGTATATATACCACATTTTCTGTATCCATTTATCTGCAGTAGGGCATCTGGATTGTTTCCATCGCCCAGCTATTGTGAATAGTGCAGAGAAATTCATCTTCTTTAAAAATATAATTTGATTGTTATTATTAGGGTGCTGTACAAAGGGATTACTGTTTTATAACTCAGGTAATGAGTGCATTTCATTTTTGACAATGACACCCCTTCTGGCCTGATCACCCTTGTGCTACAACCCTGGTATCACTGCCAATAACTCTCTAAAAAGTTTGATGAGGCTGGATGACTGTAGCTCACCCCTGTAATCCTAGTTCCTTGGAAGGTGAGATCTGAAAATCAAGGTTCAAAGTTAACTCAGGCAGAAAAATCCCCAAGGCTTTTAGCTCTAGGTGACCAACCAAAAGCTGGAAGTAGAGATGTGACTCAAGTGGCATCAACCTTGATAAAGCCAGTCAAAAGTTTAAGGTCCTAAGATCAAGCTCCAGTACTGGCGATACACACAAAGTTCAATAAAATGTTTCCATTCTCCTTCCTGATTTGGGGTTTGAGTCACAGTCTTGAAAGACGTGATCCTAAATGTCATAATCTCAAATGTTAAATTTTCAAAAGACCAACTTTTCTAATGTCTAAAATCTTGATGATCAAAATGTCATTCTGGAGAAAAATAAAAAAAATCTTTATAAGCCATTTTTATTTACAGTTTTATAGGCGTTTATTTGAAAAAAACAGGAAAACACACAGCAGAACACTTCTCGGCCACTTTACACTCTGAAATAGGCAATGATAATATATTCTTGCAAGCATCAACACTCAGGTATACTAATGACAATTGCATGGGTTTCACAGTTAAGAACAGGAAAACCATATTCATAAGGAAAATAGATCATAAAGGAAATGTAAACCTGCACCTCACTGCGGTAGGTAATGTAGGCACTCAGTTTTATAACTGTGGTTATCTGAAACACCATGATAGGCACTCTAGATTCTTTGATGATATGTAATCTTACAAAAACCAATAGCTCAAAAATTATCTTTATTAACTACAGATGTATAAAAGGGCTTTTTCATCTGTTGAGGAAGTTTTAATTATATAATATATATATCACATATATAATTTTTTTCTGGTCCTGGGTGCTGACCTTGGGCTTTTGGGCTCAAGGCTAACACCCTACCATTTTAATAAAAGCTCCACTTCTAGCTTTATGGTGATTTACTGGAGATAAGATTCTCACAGGCTTTCCTGCCTGAATTGGCTTTGAACTGCAATCCTCAGATCTGTCTCTTAATTAGGTAGGCTTAAAATTATGAGCCACCAGCACTTGGAAAGTTTTAATGTTTTTATACATGCACACTTAAGTCTTCTATACAGTCAATGTTGTGGTAATATGCTCACATAATCAAATTTGAAAAAAATGAAGACTTTCTAAAAGTATTTAATCATTTTACAATTCCAGTATTGGAAATGGTACAATACATAGCATAGTGAATTATACAAGTCATGCTGACTACTTAAAATAGTGGAACCAATAATAGTAATAAGTCAAACCAAGAAATCTAGGAAGAAGACATAACACAAAGAAAAGTGTACTGTGGAATGGAGGATGGGCATTTTCACAGAGGTGGGCTATAAGAGCTGGCAGATTTTCATCAGCACTGACTGCAGTTTGAAGTCTTGCATCTCAGTGAGTAGCTGCTTTCTTCTTTTTTTTTATAGCCCAGCTCTCCTTGGAGAATAGATTCACATTTCTCATTTCATACTCTGCATGGTACATTGTCTATTCTTAGTCCACTGGAGTTACACGTTAATCACTGGAAACGTCCTCACAGACACACCCAGAATACTAGTTCTGGGCATTTGATCCACCTAACTGCTCTTTATACAACCAAAATACATCAATATTTTCCTTGACTTTAACTTTCCTGCACATTTTTTTTCTTTTTGATTACTGATGTCTTTGACATGTGAGTTTTTGAGAGATTTCACCATTTAGAATGTTAAGCTTTGGAGCTGTGACTTTTGAGACTTTAGTTTTTTTTTTAATTTAATTTTATTGTCAAGGTGATGCACAGAGGGGTTAAAGTTACATATGCAAGGCAATGAGTACATATCTTGTCCACCATTGTTACCCCCTCCCTTGTTTTCACGTTGCCCCCCCCAGTCCCCCACTACAAGTTGTAAAGTTCATTTCCAACATATTGTCTTGTGAATATCACTGTTGCATTGGTTTGCCCTTTGTTCTTTGTCTCACCATTTTGTTGCTCCCTTTCCAGTCCCCAAGTCAGATAAATGTTCATAGCACACCTAGGAGACCATAATCAAATACAATGACAATGGGGGATATACTAAAGGAAAAATAAACAAAAGAAATAACTTTACACAGTACATTCAAAACAATAGCTAAGAAAAATCCCTTGTTTCCATATGTTTTTTGCCAGTCCTGGGGCTTGAACTCAGGAGCTAGGCACTGTCCTTGGGCTTTTTCAAGGCTAGCACTCTACCACTTGAGCCACAGCACCACTTCTGGCTTTCTATGTATGTGGTACTGAGGAATCGAACCTAGGTCTTCATGCATGTTAGGCAAGCACTCTACCACTAGGTCAAACTCCCAACTTATTTCCATATCTTGGAGTTCATTTTGCTATTGTGTTCCTCTTCTAGGACTATCATAGACATATAATAATGAGAATGAGAAAAACCTTGTATAGTATTAGGATTATGGCATTTGGGATATATTGGGCACAGCTGATATGGTCTCATTCCTCTCTTTTGTATGATGACCAATTCATTTTGCTCAGGTGTAGCTTTCAGGTTGTTTTACTCTTTTTCTCTAGAATCTCCAATAGTTCCCTTTAGCTTACTCAGTCTCTCTCCTCTTGAATCAACCATTTAAGTTGGTGGATGCTTTGGAATCAGTTTATATTTTGACTTAATTTGTATTTACTTCCTCACACAAATCCAGTGATCTATCCAAATTTTTACTCTGGTTAAGGCAAATCAGATTATTCAGACTGATTCATTTATTAAATGTGGGGAAATTTATTTCTTTTTGCCAGTTCTGGGGCTTGAACTCAGGGCCTGGGCACTCTCCTTGAGCTTTGTCAAGGCTACCACTCTAGCATTTGAGACACAGCACCTGGCTTTTTCTGTGTATGTGATAACCAAGGAATAGAACCCAGGGCTTCATGCATTCTAAGCAAGCACTCTACCATTAGGCCGATCTCCTGGCCCTGGGGAAAACAGTTTTAAAAGGATACTTGGAAACATAAAATCCAACAAAGTAATGAGTATTTATTTATAGGTTCAGATTTTAGATGAAGATGAAACCAAGTGTCTAGCGATGAGATATTTCCTGGTTTCTAAAGAGGCAGCTGAGGATGTAAGCATCACGCCTGTCAGCATCACAAGGTTAAGGAACAAAGCAGGGGGCATTTTGAGTCCCCTGCTTGTATAAGTAAACTTGGTTTTACACGCTCTGAATTATTTGAGTAACTAATAAAAATGTCAATTCCTGAAATGCAATTCATATTATTCTTTATTACAAGTCAGTTACTTGCTGCAAGGAAACTAAATAATATCTAGAGAAAGATATTTTATCCTAATCCTCAAAATATTTCTACAAAGAGCTCTTTGAATACATTGTCCATTGTGCAATCAAAGATAAGCTGGTACACAAGGAAATAAGTTGACATGAGCAAAACCCAGCAGAAATGGCAACTCTGTAACTCTTCCGGATACTGAAGTTATGAGGCACTCAGTTTAAAATACTCATGTTTACCATTTTAAAGTAGAAGTTAAAATATGAGTATGAATTTTGACAGAAGGCTAAAAATGATAAAGTGATAGAGTAACTATTAAATAAGAAACAAAAAGAAATTCTAGAGTGAATGAGAATGCAGCATTAAAAGCAAGAATTCAATAGATGGGTTAAAATATAATCTAGGCTGGGAGTTTGGCTTACTGGTAGAGTGTTTGCCGAGCATGTGCAAAGACCCAGGTTTGATTCCTTGATACCACATATATAGAGAAAAGCCAGAGTGGTGCTGTGGCTCAAGTGGTAGAGTTCTAGCCTTGAGAAAGCCCAAGGACTGTACTCAGGCCCTGAGTTCAAGCCCTGGGACTGGCAATATAATATATATGTATATATATATATACACACACATATATACACATATAATTTAGACATATCCAAAGAAATAATTAAAATGAAGAACATGGCAAAAGAAATCATCTGAAGTATAATAAATGTTGACTATACAGCTAAGAGACTGCTCTATAGTATACAGTGAGGGGTGTCATGAATATCTAATTGGATTTCTACAAATAAAGAAAGCATGGAGAAAATATCAGAAGTGATGGCTATTAAGTGTCTCAAACTGAGGAAAAATATCAATAGACAGATACAAGAAGACTTATATACTTTAAGGAGAACATATAAAAGTAAATCCACATTTAGACATGTCATAATACAAACATGGAAAGATGCAGACATGCTGTACTACTGTGAAGTGTCAAACAAGTCCCCAGTTTGCTTGTACTTATACTTTGACATATACTCTGTCGCCTTCAGCTGTCCAAATATTGCCCATTATTTACAAAGCTCTATCTGTTAATCTTCCTGTTCTTACCTTTAACCAGATTTTTTATTAAAATGAGCAGTAATAAGCTGAGTGTTATTGGTTCTGCCTGTAATTCCAGGGTTTCAGAGACTGAGTTCTGAAAACTGCAGTTTGAAGTCAGCCATGGCAGAAAAGTCTATGAGACTCTGATCTCCAATTAACCAATTAATCAAAGCTGGAAGTTGGGGTGTGATTCAAGTACCAGCCTTGATCGAAAAAGCCATGTGTGAGCATGAGGCCCTGAGTTTATGACCCAATTTTTTTTTAAAGCAATGGTAACTTAAGTTCAACAATATTAATCCTGCTTCCACAACTACTTTTATCATAATCAAAACTAATCTAAGGGTTGGCTTAGTTTTATTACACTAGGCCTGAATTCCATGCCACTCACCCTAGTCCTGTCAAAGAAGAAAAAAGGAGAGGAGAAGGAAGATGAGAAGGAGGAAATTGAAGAGGAGATTGAGGATGAGGAGAAGGAAGAGGAAGAGGATGAGGGGAGTGACTTACTTAATTCTAGGCCTTGTCTTTAACACCATCCACACATAGTCTCATTTAACCTGCACAACATAGCAATGAGTTTACCCTAAGGAAATTTGGATCATTTTATACCATCATGGATTTGCATGCAAAGCCCACCTCATCTAGGGGAAGTGTCTAACATGTCGCTTGCTTGGTTCATGCATCATAGGTGCTCACTCCCTTGTTGAGCGGCTCTTGCATGAGGCTTGCCCTCTGTGATGCCTGAGGTGGATGTAGGTCTGTTAAAAGTCTGGGAAGGTGGAGCAGCAGGAACTTTCAGCCTGTCTCCCACATCTTAACATCTCTGCCTGCCTTGGCAGTTCCCATCCGTTCACACGTTAAATTGAAAGCAACGACTACCAATGCTCTATTTAAAGTGTCCTCCAAAATGGTACTCAAGTGTGTAACACAGCGATTTTCCCTGATGTGGGCAACATATTTATGGAAAGGTTATTTTCCCTTTGGATAGGGGGCTTTATAGCCAGAAGCTATATTATTATGACACCTGTGTGGATGTCAAAAGGCAAAACGCAGTAGCAGCAGCAGCAGCAGCAACAACAACAACAACAACAAACCCTCTGCTAGTCCTTCCATCTCTGTCAAGACAGAATCTCCCTGGTCATTTTCTACATCAGGCCATGTCGCTTCCATCAACATCTGGATTTCACAAAATATGACCTGAGGCCAGTAAAGTTGAAGCAGGAATTGTCCAGAGCAGAAAGAATAACTGCTATTTTGTCATTAGCATTCCAGTACTGGCTCTCTCTGGGTTCGTTCACCACCTCAGCTTGACAGCTTAATGGTTTGTGGGACAAGGAACATTTTAGCAGTTGGTTGCGACTCTGTGGGGAGGGGGAGACTGGTGAAAGCACTAGGTAGAAGTCTCTAGAGAAAGGAGCTGTGTATGGGAGGAAGAGGTGTTAAGTTAGGAGAAATAGCCAGCTTTATCAGTGCCATAGATTGTGATGACTCTGGGAGAACCAGTGGTTCGTGAGAGTGATTTGTGGACTGTTACAACTTTCTCATTTCTGTCTTTCTGTCTGAGCATTGTCTGGGCAGCCTTTGAAGTAAATCTTTATTGCTTCTTTTGAATAAGTCTATTCCTTACATTATTGATAGCCAGGGTATTTTACTTTGTGAATGCAATAAACCTTTGATTCTTGTTCTTGCCTAATCTTTCCTGTCTGAGTAATAAATAATAAAGAGCACAAAAAATTTAAGATAGGCCAGACATCAGTGGCTCATGCTTGTAATCATAGTTGTTCAGGAGGCTGAGATCTAAGGACCTGGTTCAAAGCCAGGCCTGGCAGGAAAATCTGTGAGAATCTTCTCTTGAATTAATTGCCAGAAAACCAGGAGTGGCATTGTAGCTCGTAGCGGTAGAGCGTTACCCTTCAGCAAAAGCAGCTCAGTGACAGTGCCCAGGTCCTGAGTTCAAGCCTGACACCAGACAAAAAAAAGAAAAGAAGGGGAGGGAGGGAGGGAGAGAGGGAGAGGGAGAGGGAGAGGGAGGGAGGGAGAGAGAGGGGGGGGAAGAGAGAAATTTAAGATCTATATTACATCTACTCATCATTTCCTGTATGAACTTTTGGAGAGCTCGGAGAATCCCTAATACTATGGTGTTGGAAGATAGTTACATAATCCACGAATGTGAATACCTGTAAGAAAAGGGTCCAGAATGAAAGATAGCCCTCATAATGCTCTACACAGGGTTTCTGGGGAGCCCAACCTCTCCCTGCCATTACTATAAATTTATTTGATGGATTCCCCAGGAAGCCTCTGGCCTGGTGCCCTGGTCTAGAGAGCTCCATAACTCTAACGGTCAGTGTATCTCAGTAGAGGTGCCACGAACATTTTGTATAATAATAATTATTGAGAAGCACATTGCATAATACAGGAGGAGGAGCATTCTGTTCCTCTGAGTCCTAGAATCCATCCCTTAGATGTGTTAGGAAGATTAATCTAGCAAATTTTTATGAGCATATAGTTGCTATGCATGCTATATGCAGGACCTTGTGTAATCTTTGTACCCAGCTACCCAATGAAGAAGAGCCCATCATCATCCCCACGTTTCTACAACAAAACAATTTTAGTTTCTCTTCACAAGAAGTGTTGCTAGCTAGACTAGTCTACCAGCTAGCTGGACCAGTATTTTACAAATTTTCATATGCTTCCTGGTGAACTTATGAGAATCATAGATTATTAGAAACCATTTCCAGATTCCTGTCCTGGTAGTTCTGGGGTGAGCCTGAAGTTGTATGTTTTTAACAAGTTCTCCGATGTTAGTGCTGCTGTCCTGGGCATTTACCCTATGTTGAGAAACGTGTTAAGACTTGAGTCTTCCGATGTGTTACTTCCAATCCTTAGCCACACATTCTAAGTCCTGGAGAGGCCTGTGGAGAGAACAAATAACTCCATATTCATACGTAACATACACTTTAAAGGATTTTCCATGGTTTAATATGACCTTGAACAGGGTACGGTCATATAGTAGGGACTCACTTGGATTTTACGTCTCTATCAATCTAGTGAAACTCCCTAGGTCCCTCATCCTCAGGACAGAGAGACAAAGCCTTAGTAGGCACTAATGAGGCCCGTGAGCCCTGCAGCAGAAGAAAGAAAGGTAGGGTGGTGGATGGCAACAGTCATAGGGAAGCCTCAGGAGTAAGGAGGTTGAAAAATCATCCAAAACCCAGGTTAATATAAAACCAGGGATCGGTTCTCAGCAAATCCCAGTAATTTCTATTAGGTTGGTGTTTTTATTGTGTCTAGTAGATTCTTTTTGCTTGGGTCAAAAGGCTGGGAGTGTGGCAGCTAGAATGAGAGAGGAAAGAGAGAGAGAGAGAGAGAGAGAGAGAGAGAGAGAGAGAGAGAGAGAGAGAGAGAGAGAGAGAAAATTAGGGAGATCGGAGATGGTGGGGGAGGGAAGGACTGAGAAGTGTCTGAAGAGATATTGACATGGGGTGGCACGGGGCATCAGCACCCAGACTTGCTCACTCAGTTGCCTACCTCACCCGATAATGCTTGTAGTAATAATACTAGATTCCCAGCTTGTACTTTTTTTTTGTCTAGTCCTAGCGCTTGAACTCAGTGCCTGAGTGCCGGCCTTTCTCAAGGCTAGCATTTCTGGCTATTTCTATGTATGTGGTACCAAGGAATTGAACTCAGGTCTTTATGTATGTTAGGCAAGCACTCTACCACTAGGCCAAACTCCTGACCCAGCTAGTACTTCTTAATAGCTCATTATGTACCAGGGCTTATGCTGGATTCGTTATTATAGTTGTGATGGGTTCTATGTTCAAAATCTGTTGTATAGGAAGAAAGTAAGCTTGAGAGATTTAGAAATTTGCTCAAGTTCCTACAATAAGTTAGGCATAGGTAAGGCCTCAGTCCTTAATCTCTTCATCCTTGCTTCCCCTGTAACATGATCCTTGCCAGAATAAATCAGAGATGACTTTCCTTACCGTCAGGAGGCCATGGATCCTTTCCCTTTGTCCGGAAATGTGTTCGGCTGGTAATGCCTCTGCCCAGGACTTTGCCCATGAGCTTGAGCTGGCCATAGCATCTGATAGGACAGTAGGATTTCTGGGTAATCACTTCTTGCTTGGCTGCCATGAAAACATAGATGCGTCTGTAGGCTTCCGGGAGAAAGATGATAGCATCGTCTGTCCATCCAGTGGGCTGGGCAGGCTTCCTGCAGGCCAACACAGGCTAGCTTCCCCATTAGTGCATGCCTGTGCACACCCTTCCTTCTCCATGGGAGTAGCGGCACAGGGAGCTGGAGCAAAAGAAGCTGGAAAGGACGGTGCTGATGAGATGTATTTTCTGGAGAACTGAAATGCAAGGTGGTCTTGTTGGGGTGGAGTAAGGCCTTGTATCTCTCAGCGACATTGTTCTGTGCAGAGGCATTTCCTCCTGTGCTGGCTTGATCAATGGGCTCTGATCTGGGGGGATCCAGGCTGAGCAGGCCATCTTCAGTGGCCCCCCTGCTTGTATACTCCCCAATGAAATTGACCACATAGTTTGTTGCTTGAAGAAGAGCTGAAGCCAGCTAAAGACCTTGTCAGTTACGTTTAGGTTTTTAGCTCTGTTCATTCCAGATGTTTCCTTGTCAGTGTGGATTTGACACCTCACTTCCAGAAGGCCTTCTTGCTTGCTGCCTCTACCTCCTTCTTAAGAAGGCCATTGAGGAAAGGCCACCTTCTCTCTTCTGAGTCTGGGCCTAGGTCTGATGAGTATATGATATTCCTTACTTCCTCGACATCTGCAGGTTTGAATCTGGTTATCTGTCCCCAGAGCACTTGGGGACAGGCTGACTGGTTGCCAGAGAGATCCAGAGACTGGTGATTTTCAAAGGATCCAAGTCTCACAGTCTTACTGTTTCCCAGGTTCTGCCTCTGCTCTTTGGAATAATCTAGAAGGCAAGCTTGTTCCCTCTTTCTTTTTGTTGGTTGTGGGCTTGAACTTAAGGCCTGAACACTCTCCCTGAGCTTTCCTCCCCAAGGCCGGCCCTCTACCATTTTGAGCTACAGCTCTGCTTCCCATTTTCTCACAGTTAATTGTAAGAATTTCATGAACTTTCCTGCCTGGGCTGGCTTCATACTGTGACTCTCAGCCACAGTTTCCTGAGTAGCTAGGATTACAGGCGTGATGGAGGATGGTTTATGTGTCACTGTTGTCGTAGAGGTGGTTGGCCGCAAAGTCCTTGGATAAGGTTCTGGGCTTTCAACCTGTCTGCTGCTCTCAGCAGCTGCCTCCAGCTTGGGGATTCTGGGCTAATTTGCCCAAGGACTGGCTGCTAATTAGTCTCCAGGTGTCTGGATCCCAGCAGAGCAGCCTATATCTGGCAGGTTGACACAGAGGAGGAGGTTTGGCGGTGCCAAGTGGGGCCCTTGTAAGGAAGGCTTGAAGGAAGCCTGGTCCAGAAGCTTCTTCTCGCTGCTGCTCCATGCGCATCTGGCTTTGGCAGTGGTGAGGAAAGGCAATTCAGTTTTCCCTTTGCAATGTTCTCTCTGGGTTTGGTACAAGGATGAAAACTGGATAAACAATGAGGAGTTGGTCCTAGAGAGCCAGAAGAGGAAATTCGGAGCTTTCTGGAGATGATGACAGTGCTCACTGCCAATAAAATGCAGCAGTTTCTCTGTGTGTGCCTTCTTTGAAGCATTTATATGCATTAGTTCATTTAATCGCACCAGAATCCCACGCAGTATATGCTAAAGTAGCCACCTCAACACCCAAGGAGTCTGAGGTTCAGGGCGTGACAAGGTCATGTGATGGGTACAAGTGTTTCTCCAAGTTTCCAGACTGCCCTCTGTGAACCCCAAGTCCTTTCTCTGTCAATGGGTTTAAGTTTGAGTTACTTCACAGCCTGAGGTGAGGCTTAGCAGACATCAGGGCGGTCAAGTACACAGCTCAGTGCCTGGCATGTGGCAAGGCCTCAGTAATTAGCTCTTATCTGCAGGGGAAGATGTTTTGATTGTCAAACACAGACAAAATGCCCTTCCTATGGGGCCTGCAGAGGGGACCTCAGCCAAGGAATCAAGTAGGAGTCTGTAGACAAAGCCACTGAGGCTCTAGTTCTCTCCACACCATGCTTGTCTTTGGGCCTTTTGGCGGATTGGTGGGATGGGGACAACGATTTTGGCTGTCATTCAGGTAAGTGAGATGAATGATATGTGTGAACGGTAGGGAGTACCCTCCCTTTTCCTCTGGAGCCTAACCTCTGCCCCCAGTGAGAAAAAGGCTCAGAGCAGAAAGGAATCCACTGCAGGGTCTTAGTCACGAAATGCCTTTGCAAAAAACATTTTAGATTGGCATCAGTTGTGCATGCTTGTAATCCTCATGCCTGTAATTCTACTACTCAGGAGGATGAAATTCAGAGGCTCATGGTTCAAGGTCAGCCTAGGAAGAAAAGTTTTCCATCCCCCAAATAACCCATAAAACCAGGCTGGAAGCATGGCTCGTGTGCAGGCAAGCCAAACAAATACCAGTTCCTGAGTTTAAACCTGAATACTGCTACAAACAAAAAACCAAAACAAAACACAAAAGCAAACAAAAACTGGCTCATCCTAGTGACCTCTCAAAGTCCTCTGGACAATTCCTCTGCCCTAATAAGCCAAGACAGCCTTCAGCAAACTGAAACAAGGCAGTGGGATCTTTGATGTTTGGAGGTGTGCCTTTGCACACAAGGCAATATTTCAACGAAGTCGGCACTTATGGGAAGGCTCATTATTAACAATGATGACTTAGAGATTGTCTCTTGTATAAATTTGATTTCTTTTTTTTTCAGAGTAGGGAGCTTTTCTCATCTGTCACATTGGTCCTGGAGCTTGTAATATGGATACATAAGAGTTTGATCTCAGAGTCAGAGGCTGACTTATTCATTTCCTTATTGATGAATGATGTTTATGTTATTTAATTTTCTACATGCATTGTTCTAATGTCGTAATATGACATTGCCCTTAAGGCCATTTTGTTTATTTTAAAAAAACAGATTGGTGGCATATAATAATTCAATAACCCAACAAATCTCCTCAATTAGCTATGAAAGAATGACTATACCTGGCTTATGGTGTCATTTGCTCTCAGAGTACCTGCAGGACACATGACTCTTGAAACCAACCCAGTGAAGTGCCAGTTCTACACATGCATTCTTTGGAGACATTCCTGTGTTTTAATAGAAGTTGTAATATAGTCATATGCTGCTCAATGGTGCGAAATTCATCTTAAGGCCAAGTTGTCCGTTGGTACATGTCACAGTTTACTACACCAAATGTGGTAAGTCACTGAATGTGATGTCTGTGACAATCAAGCATCACTGAATGTGGCATCCTGTTGCAATCACGATGGTCAGAGATATATGATTATGGTAAACTCTCATCGAGTGCAGAGAGTGTATCATCATGACGAAAGGTGTATACACCAGTAGCACAGTGGCCCTTTTCATCAGTGTCAAGTCGTGTGTCTCATGCATTGCTGTGCATGCTGTACTTCAATATCACTAAGCTAGGTGGTGTCATTCTGTTCTGTTATCATGTTAAAGGCCCATCGTCGTCTACCCAGTCCATCGCTGATTGAAATGCCTTTGTATGGTACACAACTCATTTTCTTCCATGCCTTTTATCCTGGAGATCAGAAATAAAACTTCAGTGCCAGTCAACTGCTGTGCGTGTCCCATTGGCTCTAGTATCTGGTTATTCTCATGTGGGAGACTCTGTTCATTTCCCTTTGTGGACCCTTGCCCCTCTGCAACATGAGGCCATACCCATGGTTGAGCTTCACTTATGTGAGCCCTGTAGTCAGAGACTTGGGCTCTACACTGGACCTAGATAAGTGGATACTGGGGTTAGGCTGAGTGAAGGGCCCAGGCCTTGCCTTCTCTCTTGGCCTTCTTTGTAGCGGGTAGTGGGTCTAGCAGTGGAAGTACTTAGTGAGAATAGTGCTCTGCAGCAAGGTAGTTAGGAGGGATTGGAGGAAGATGGGACTTCCCATTAGATCTCTCTCCATGTCACCCTGCCAGAGCCAGAAGAAGTGTTATATCCTTCATCCGTAGCCACCAGTTCCACATTTCAGCCTGTGTTCCTGCCTTCTGACATAGGCACTAAATCCTAGCTGACATGCTTCTTCTAAGTAGAGTCGGCCCCAGGAGTCATCAGAAAGTGCTCATTTTGTTGCCCAGTCTGCCTTATTTTCAGCCTCCCCTCACATTCCCAAAGAAATTCTCTTCCTCTCGTTGTTTCTGATGCCTAGTGAGTTGCTAAAAAAAAAAAGAAAAGAAAACAAACAACAACAACAACAACAAAACAACCGTATTCAAGTTTTTGGAACAACTCCAAAAGGGCCTAGTCTGAGGGAAGTGAGTCCCAGCTAGAGTTCGTGGGTCCCGACATGAGGAGATGGCCGTGTTGAATGAAGGAGATGGATTGCTGTGTCATGATGGTGATTAAGGCCAGGAGTCACTGGAGGAAAATCCAGGCGCTGGTGGCAGTCAGGGAAAGGACTATGCTGGACATTCAGCTGTGTGCTGAGAGGCACTGGGCCTCTGCTGAGTCCAGCTCCTGATGGAGAGAAGCTGAGCTGAAGCTTCACAGACTAGTAGAACAAAAAGGAGAACAGAGGCTCAGAGCATCAAACAAGAGAAAATTGGTTTTCTTCTGGAGCCAAGGTTATTTTATTTTGTTTTAAGTAAGCACAAGAGACTCCTGATGTGAAGGAAATCTTTGAATTATTGGAAGATGTTCTGGGATGGAGAAATGGACTGAGGCCAGCCTCTGTGGGCCAGGGGGACCCTTTGAACAGAGGTATCTAGAGACATGTTAAATCTTTTTATGTGAGGACTTTACACCCATCTAATTTCTGAATTTGTGTCCTTTCCAAGGTGCTGGCTACCTTCCTCAGCAGCTCAGAGCACTGTGAGGCCACTCTGGGGAGCGACTTACAGCCATAGAGTGCTGATTATTGAGCTGAATTCTATTGGGTACTTCAGCTGGGCTGAGTGTTGTACTTTGCACTACAAATGAAGAAGTATATCTTTGTCTCAGCAGGATTAATTTGTTAAAGAGATGTAAGGCCAAGATATAAACATTTATGCAAATACAAAGAGGAACTAGAAGAGCTAATGGTACAGCCTGTCCTTTTGGAGGTTAAGGAAAGGAGAGAAAATCCTTTCGCTTGGAGGTTAGGAGTGATTTGTTAGCAGGGGAAGTTGGGTGGTGACTCGTCCCATGGATTTCCCTATTCATTCTCCACTGTGAGTTGGGGGAAGCTGAGCCTCACTGTCATCCCCATTTTGTGGTCCAGGAAACTTGAGTCCTCCAAGGAACAAGTAACTTTTGGAAGGTCAAACTGTCACCTGTGGAGATAGAGAAGGGGGAGAATCCCAGACAAAATGAAATCATTAAAGTTAATAGGTACAGGATGTGTCTGGGCAAGGATGAATATTTCTGTTGGACCCAGATCATTGAATCTGAGCCTAAGTCTGTTCTTTGTTTTATAGGCAATGGAGAGCCATGGAAAGTTCTTGAGTAGAAGAGTGTCATGACCAGAGTAGGCAAGTGTGTTAGAAAGAGTAGAGTCTACGGGCTTAGGGAAGTGACTTTAGCAGAATGTGTGACAGACAAAGCAGCATGCACAAAATATGGAATGAAATGATATTATTTTGGATGATGATGAAAAAAAATCTTTCACACTGATAAGGGGCAACTGATTTCATAAGCATGAAGAAAAAATAGTCAGCATTCTAATCTCAGCCAATCCATCTACACATTTGTACCTCTTGACCCATAGATGGTACTCAAATCATTACTGACTCATATTTTTTTCTGTCTCCTGATTTCTTTGAAAGAATGTTAGCTCTTTTGTAGTTTACTCTCATGAGCAAAAACCTCTTTTGTGCCTTTAGTTGTGTGTTAATGAACTTGACATTGCAAAATTGGTGCATAGAAACAGCCAAGAGATTGGGGTGAAAGTTTGGTGTGAAAAGAGTGCTGGATTCTGGTTCTCAGCCCAGCCAGTAGCTCCTTTTGTGTTTCTAGAATGTGTGAGCTCTGACTTTGAGCTTCTGCATCTATCAAATGTGGATAATGACAACACACTCTAGGTTGAGATGATTTCAACACAGTCTTTGTATTCCAAATTCCATATTTATACACCATTTTGTACTTCACATTGATTTAATTGCAGGCACTCTCTTTGAAAAAAGAACATCATGAGGCAGGTAAGAATAATATAGTGGAATTAAAGGCTAGGAAACAATCCACTAACTGTGGGTCCTGGATCCAAACAATATCATACAATAATAATTATTCAAATAGCCTTTGCCTTGTTTTGTATGTTATAAGTCCTCTAGAGGTGATTTCAATTGTTTGGATTCTATGCAAATACCACATCATTTTTTGCATTGGATATCTGGCTATCCAAAGATTTTGGTATTGCAGGAAGGATCCTGGGAATAATCCCCTGCAGACACCAAGGAACAGAATGGGTAAATAAAAGATGGAGTAGGAATAAGTACATAGCATGTGTTTTCTCTTGGTTCCTTCAGTTGGTATAGACAATTTGACACCCGTGTGTAGTGGATGGGGTTATCACTGGCCAGGGCCTGACTTTACTGTGTACCCAGAGCTGAACAGACTCTCAGAACTACCACATAGAATCTCCTAATCTATTGATATGTAAGGAAAAACACTACCTTATTCACTGCAATGGGCCTCTTCTTATCCAATTAGTGAAAGAATGGTGGCTGCTCTGGTAAACCCCACCATGGGGTTCATAGGAGCAAGACATCTTAGTGTACATAGTTGTTGCCTAAAGTTTTACTGAGTGATTCTGAGATGATCTCAGCTGCTACTAGTGGAACTGATGAGTGTGAGCATCAGGGGACTCCTGGTTGCCCCTAAGGAGATTACAGGTTGGGTAGCTAGAGGCCTAGGTCAACATGTCTACCTTAGACCTTAGGAAACATGTTCTTTTTCAGTGATTAGCCATGTGGACACCGCATTGAAGTCCCTTTACCATTCACCAGAAGTCTGCAATAGTGTGTGTGTGTGGGGGGGGCTTGGATTCAGGATCTAGTTTTCTCACTCAAGGCTGGCACTCTACAACTTGAATCATAGCTCCACTTCCAGCTTTTTGGTGATTAATTAGAGATGAGTGTTGTGGGCTTTCTTGCGCAGTCTGGGTTTGAACTGAGATCCTCAGATCTCATTCTTCTGAGTAGCTAGGATTACAGGTGTGAGCCACTTGCACTTGACTTTGATGTGCACTTTAAGAGCAATGAAAGGATTTTCCCTGAAGCCTCCAGCAGACTTCCTGTTTTATCCACTCCATCAGATGGAGTGGAGTTTTGTTCACACAACTATTCCTAAGCTTACACTGGCCAGGGGATGGAGGCCTCTGACAGGCCTAATCCTATCAGGATGAATGGATTGGATTGTGCATCATGGTTTATTTCAATCTTGATTGAGTCCCCTTTGAGATGTGGACCTTTGTGGAGGCCATACTCTTGAATAAAGTTGAGACTTAAGCAACAAGACAGATGTGATTGGAGGAATGTGAAATTAGAGCCGGAAACAAATGGTCCTTGATGATGTTATCTCTGCTAAGAAGCCTGATGATCAGCCACTGCTGTGCCTGGTCAGATTTCCCCTGACTAGTGAGTCACTCACTACAATTCTGTCCTTGGCTATTATAGGCCAAGTGTGTGTTGCCATTTGCTCTGTTCTCCAGACAATCACCTTGAGTGTGTGAACACATCTTTATCTAGACTGTTTCAGTCCTGGCCTTGTAGATCTGCATTGTCATTCTGAAGAAGAACCTTGTCACCCTGATTGGTCTATAGCTCTTTCTGTACTTTTCACGATTTGGGAACATCTTGTCCCTGTAAAGTGTTTTCTGCAGCTATCTGGTGCCTCAACACGGATGTCTTGATTGAGACTAAATTAATTCTCAGAAGGTCACCTTATCTCCTTATTCCAGGGACTCCTTTCTGTAGCCTCTGTGCAGGTGTGGTAGACTGCCTCACAGGCTGTTTGAGGATGTTTGTGGAAAGGTTGAGTCTAATGTGAGTGAGGTGGGGAGTTGGTTGGGAAACATACAAATAAGATTGCAATGTAGTTGGATGTCCATTTGGGAGGAAACATAGGTCATTGGTTGGTTGCCTCATCGATTTTCCCAGGCCGAGCATTTGCCTCATTGATTTTTTTCTCCCACTGTGGACTGAATCTTGTTGGTCCACTCATTGGAGATTGCTTCATTTCTTTTGAATTCATTTTTCGTGGCTGTTCGGCACTTCACAACATTGGATTGCTCTTACACTCTGTAGGTGGCAGTCATCCTGTTTTGCGAGAATCTGTGATTTTCAGAAAACCTTTTGATCTCTCTAGGTCTCATTTTTCTCATCTACCAAGTGGGAATGGCAATGTTGACCTGAAATATCTGAATGGTGAATAAGTGGTGGGTACAGGAGGATAGTTCCTGAGAAAGGGGTGGTAAGATTTGAACAGTAAGGGAATGGTCACATTGAGAAATAAAATCAGGACCCTAGACTTAGCAAGAAGTTCTTTACCAAGAAGAAGAACTTCAGCTTGAGAAAGGGTAGTAAGGGCCCTCTGCCTCTACCCTTGTCTAAAGTTTTTGATCCTTCTGCAAATAACTTTAGTTGTGGCCATGTTGGTGCCTCTGGAAGAGTGGATACCTCTTCCTGATAATCTGCAGTTTCAGTGTGGGTATACAGTTTCAGTGTGAATATGTAACTGTTAATATCCCGTAGCACAGCTAAGATAATACAGTGTATTTTAGTACAATTTTACCCGGGAGCAACAAGAAGCAAGTATGTACACTCACCATAACGAGCCAATATGGTTTCCAAGTTGTAGTTCATTTCACTTTATCCCTGTTTCCTCTGGTGAGACCTCATTGTAGCATCCATTTACTGTTACGGATAAGTGTCCATTTGTGAACCTTCATAGATCTTTAATATCCCCGAAGGTTTAGGCATGAAGAGGTATGGAAGAAATGAGAGGCTTTTCCCATCTGCAAAGGTGTATATTAGCAAGTCCAGTGACCTTTATGGTAGTCACTCCTTTTACTTAGTTGATGGAAACCAGGTACTCTCATTATTCTTAAGAAGCCACCCAAGGCCTCACAAGCATAGACTTGTTCTGTGGACCAGGACACAAGAGTGATTATTCCCCAATACAAATTCATCTCCAAATCCAGGCTCTAGAAACATCAGAGTGAGACACCCCAGTAGAGAAACTGAATAGTAGAATCAGCTTTTTGGTTGTAATTGGCATGGCATTTGAATGTGGGAATGAAGTAGAAAAAGATAGAGCAAAGAAATGTATACTTAATCTTCTCCTTCTTTCTCTATTTGCTTTCTCTTTGGATCTCATTATCATTGGGGAAACTGCAGCCTCTCTCAGCTATGCTAAAAGATATCAGGACAGGCCAAGAGTGTGGCCTGGTAGAGTGGTTGCCTAATATGCATGAAGCTCTGGGTTCAAGTCCTTGGTACCACATACATAGAAAAGCTGAAACTGGTGCTGTGGCTCAAGTGGTAGACCTCTAGCCTTGAGAAAGCTCACAGTTTCCAGGCTCTGAGTTAAAGCACCAGGATTGGCAAAAAATGATATCAGGAGAAAGGGCATAACAGGTGTTTGGGCACTGCCAGAGAGGTAGGGGAGAGTTGTCATACCCGTGGTGCTCTAGCAATGACGGCCACAGTGACCTATACAAGTGAGCCTTTGGGGAAAAGAGGATCAAGGAACAGAGTCCACATCATTTATTCCAGTTGCTTCCCTTCTTCCTAGCCTTAAACTTTAGAAGTCTGGGGTTTTGTTTCAATAAATGAAACAAATTATCTTAAGTTTCTCACTTCTCATAACAGGATTTTTATAAAGGCCAAGAGAAAATAAATGTGCCTTCACGAATGCAATTCACATAGGAAGCATTTCCCAAAGCTCACATGGAACAGTGTCCCGAGAAATGTGTATTAAATAATAAAAGGGTTCCTTAGTCAAAGATGTTTGAGAATCCCTGTGTCATAAACTTTCGAGTTTCATCATCAAAGCAGCTTTCAATATTCAAATATACGTTATGGTTCCCCAGAGGAGTGACATGATATTTCTTAAATTTTCTTAACAGACTTCTCTTTTGGGGCTGAGTATTGTGAGGGACTAAAGCTCTTCTCATAACGGAATTATCTTAATCATGGGGGCTGGGTGGAAAGGGCATCTTTTATTCAATAAGCCATGGCAGGCATCTGTCCATGTGGTTTCTCAGTCTTATGTCCATAGAACAGCTGTGAGTAGAAGTTTGATTGCAGAGGATCCATTTTTCTTTATTAAAAATAATCTTATCCTACATGGATGAAACTTGTACACATTATGTTAAGTGACATCAGTCAGACACAAAGGACATATATTTACTGATTCTACCTGCATAAGACCCCTTGACACAATTCATAGCAACAGGATGTAGAATGGTGGTTGCTAGGGCTGAGTAAGAGGGGCCATGGAGCTTGGTCTAACAAGGAGAGTTTCAGCTGAGAAGATGAAAATGTTCTGGAGATGAATGCTGGTGCTGATTGTACTGTACACTTAAAAATGGCTGACATGACCAATTTCATGTTATATCTATTTTACCAAAATTCTTTAGCATATTAATATAGGAAAAGGTCTTGCTCTTTGACTGAGTTCTTTTGATTTCTGTTTTTCATCTGATTGGCTTTTGGCTTTTGGGCCTTTGCCATTGCATATAGAATGGTGCTCTTCACAGCTTGCGTGAAAAGGGGAGTCATGGACCAGGACAATGCTGGTATTCTCCACTCTTTTCACTCCTTGAATATTAATTTTGACTGGTGATTTTTAAAGTGGACAAAATTGCCTCTATTGCTTAAATTTCTGTCATTTCCTTATGGTAAAAAGATTGTCACAGTATCTCACTTTGTTATCTGATAGATTGGATATATTTGTATTTGGGTATTTGAAATTGGATAGGGAAGGGGGGAAAACAAGATGAGGGGTGGGGGTGGGGGGGAGGGAAATGGGGACCAAGACATGAGAAAGGGTATCAATGTATGTGAATTAATGCACCTTCTATCTGGCGAATATAATGTAACCCTTCTACTAATTACAATAAAAAATATATGAAAAAATACTTTCAAAAAGTTTAACCATTAAAAAAGCTTTAACAAAAAAGGAGAAGTTTGGTTATTCTTTCACATACAAAAAAGTATAAAGTGCTATCTTTCTGAGTAAAATATTTTTACTGTCATCACCTTCTTCCAGCTGGGAAAATGTGGTGCTTTCACTGGATCCATCACCGGGGTCATTCTAGGTAGATGGTTCTCATCCTAGGGAACTCTCTTCAGTTCCAGCTCCATGTCTCAGCCTCACTTCATCTTAGCTGTGAAGAGTCCGTTTCTCCTCTAGGCCATAAGGAAGACGTCAGCATCCTCTTGGGAGCACTTAAGTGAAAGGCCTGCTTCAGACCACAAATGTGATTCTCTGTAACCACCATGGTTCCCTTGAGCGTCATCCCAAACAGAACTTTTGACTGCTTTGCTCTCCTGCCCTGTTTCTCCACATTCTTCTCCTATCCCTGAAAGGATACCACCATCCATCAAAATAGTAGAACCAATGTCAGGGAGATGACATCAGTCTTCCAAGAGAGAGAATTAATCATCTCCTCCCTCCTTCCTCTCTCTCATTTCCATAGCCACCAGCAAGCCCTGGTAGAGCAGCCATACTCCTTTTCTAGCAGGACTGTCACATTCCTCACTACATTTCTGTTGGTCTATTCTCCTACCTCAAACTGTTCTGCACATATCAGCCAGATTGAGCTGGACACCACTAACCTGCCCAGACCACCCGCTTGCTTAACCTCATCTCATACTATGTGGAATAAAATCCAAATTCCTTTCCATGGTTGCCAGTATCCTCCAGTGTCTGTCACCTCCATTTCCTTCAGTCATCCTATCCCTCACTCCAACCCCCTAGTCCTCATTCCATACCTTCCTGCCTCTAAACCTTCTGCCTGTCCTCTGTCAAATCTACTCCTTCCTCAGGGCATTACAAAGCACCTTTCCATTGGCCTAAAAAGCTCTTTCTCAAATATGTTCATGGTAGCTTGGCTTTGCTATCCATTCTCCTGTATGCTTCACCCCCACAGAGATCTCTGCTGGGTACTCTACCCAGGAAGGTTCCTGTCTTCAGTGTATAGTCTACAAAAAGACTTTTTTTTAGGAATCTTATTTGTTTCCTGGGTCCTCCTTAATAAATGTAAGACAGCAGAATCGAAGACTGCACCCTGTACCCTACAAGACAAATCCCTGGTATGTAGTTGAGGGGCTGCAGGGGGGGCTAGTGAATAAATGTGTGAATGGAAATAGGGTGTCTTTCCGACTTGCTGGTTTGTTGTTTCCTCTTATCTGTTTGCTGCCTAAAGCTTTCTCAGTTGTGTCATCTCTTTAAACTCCATCACACTCAGGTTATCAAGCCTGTCAAGGTAATGACAGTCCAAGATATTGAGTTTTATACTCTCATAGGCTAGGAGACCTTCCTCCCCACCCCATTAATAACTGTATTGCTAGGGCCCTGTGGCTCATTGCTGTAATTCTAGCTACTCAAGAGACTAAGGTCTAAGAATCACAGTTCAAAGCCAGCATGGGAAAAATGAAATGTTACTGAGACTCTTATCTCCAATTAGCCAGCAAAAAAAGCTGAAAGTGAAGCTGTGATTCAAGTGATAGCTAGCCTTAAGCAAAATAAACTAAGGACAAAGCCTAGGACAGTACCTGAGTTCAAGCCCCAGTACTAGAATAAAAACCAACCTATAGAAAGCCCTCACCAAAATAAACAACAAACAAACGAATGAACAAACAACCAGAAAACCCAGCCACTATGCATTTGTCATCAGGCCTGGTAGGCACATCTCCCCTCTCACTTTTGGTTTACAATTCACAATGATGTCTCTGATGGTGATTGTGGTGTACAGGGAGGGACACAGAGGATTAACAGAAGAGCATGGTTTCAAGCAAGTTAACCAAGTTCTCTGAGCCTCACTGTCTCTATCTGGAAAACAATCAGAATGGGTTGGGTAGGGATGGCTACATAGTATTATGGTTATTAGTGTTCTTGTCATGTGATGGAGTTAGTCAAAGGCAGAGGAGGATGGTGAGAACGGGCAGGCATTTTTCCTCTTTCCCTGGAGCACTCTTCATTCCTGTCCAGGGGGATGCACAGAACAGACACAGAAGAGCTGCTTAGACTACGCAGTGGCCTCCTGGGCTTTGCAGTGGACTTGACTCTGTTACAGATGGCTTACCTCTTGGCCTCTTCTGTCTGCCTTGACACAATGCTGTGGAGGTCCTGCGAGAGGGTGTCAGCAGCATCCAACATTACCCCTTCCTCCACCTGGCCTTGCCCTGGACTCTCCATCAACAGGCTCCCTTCTGCATTTGCATCATCTGGAAAAGTGCTGTGCCACCATCAGTTTACAAGAATGCTGTGGGAGGGAACCGGTCATGCCTCAGTGCTGGTGAGATGGCCTGGCATTGATTTGAGGGCAGAGGTTGACAGTGAGATCTGATCTAGGCTGTTGTTTATGGGGATTGTAGAATGGCATCCCCAGGGCTTCACAATTCAGAATCCCAACTAGTGAAGTTGGTGGTAGGGCAGAGGCAAGGCATCTTTCTGTTTGTCTTGTGTGTTGCTGCAGAAGCAGGGTGGGGTCTCATCACAGAGTGATGGGAAGGAGTATTGTGGTTTGGGTTTGTGTTAGTTAACTTGGGCTGATTGCTAGAAGCTGCACAGATCTCTTGGAGAGGTGACTCACAGACATGTGTCCAGCATAGAGGAGAGGTTGCATCCTATATCTGTGAATCTAAATCAGTGCTTGGGTATAAGGTGCAAGTGAGCCCAGAAAGATCTACATACATTGGTGGGCATTATCCTGGGCATTGTTCAATAAATACTAAAATATTTTTAAAATTCAACACTGTCATGATAAAGGATATTATTATTTCCAAACCTTACCATATAAACCCCTCCATTCTCTTTTGCATATTTTTCCAGGTAGTATTACTGCCTGGCCCCAAACTTTGCTACAGCCATTGTGATTTTCCTTTTTTTTCTTTCTTTCTTAAGGAACAAATATAGCTATGTTCAGTTCCGGCTGCAGTGGAAATTTCTGCCAAGATTTGTAGCACGCAGCTGAAATATGTTTTGTATTTTATGAGTTTTGGCTCATCATGGAATTAAATAGCACTAATTACATGAATATAGACCAGCAAGGGAGACAACTGTTCACTTCCTGATTCTTCTTGGGAATTGAAAAGGAAAGAAAAGGGGTAGAAGGACAAGGAACGAGTGTGGAAGAGATCTCTGCCGGTAGACCTGAGGTGACAGATCTGTCAGTCATCTGAGTGATTGCTTCTCTTTCAGCATTACAGTTTGCTGACAACACTGACTTCCTTTGGGACGACTCAGGAAGACTCCACTGGGGCTGGGAGGCTGGTGGCTTCTCTGAATTACTGGTGATGGCAGCAACAGGCTGATAAGGGTCATCATGCTTGTCAGGTGCATAGAGTAGAGAGATGATCTGGTCTCCAAAGCCAAGAGCATGGACTCTCATCTTGGTGATCCTCAAACTTTGCTTTCATTATCTTTTCCCAGTCACCAACTTTCTTTACTTAGTAAAGTCGAGTTAAAGCCATGTGTGCTGGCTCACACCTGTAATCCTAGCTACTCTGGAGGCTGAGATCTGAGGTTTGCAGTTCAAAGCCAGCCTGGGTACTAAAGACCTTGAGATTCTTATCTCCAATTAATCACCAGAAAAGGAGATGTGGGGCTGTGGCTCAAGAATAGGGCGGTAGCCTTGAGCTGAGGAACTCAAGGACAACGCCCAAGCCCAGAGTTCAAGCTCCATGACCAACAACAACAACAAAAAAGTGGAGTGAGAGATTTCACACCAGGCTGAGGATGGAAATTTCTGTATCTCTGTTTTGTTTGCAAAGACAAAGAGGGGAAAACAGGTTCCATGCCTGGAGTCCTCTGCCCACTCTTCTGTCACTTGTCCTGCAGTGCATCGAGTTCCCAAAGGGCCAAAGATACAAAACTGAACTCGTTCTTGGGGTTTGATGAACTATTCCAACACTAGAGCTATTGATTCATATCCCAACCCTCGATCCTTGCAGTGTGAGATAAAATAGACACTAAGAAGTGTGATGAAGACCCACTTAGCTGGTGACTGCCCCATAGATACTAAGGGCCCCTCCAGAATTCAGCCAGAGCTGGCATACCCAAAGCCCCATGTCCTGCCCCATGTCAATATAGGCGGCTCAAAGGTCAGTAAGGAGCAAGGGAGGATGGCCATTCCTGACATCAGTAGTATCTTGAGCCTGGCGATTCAGAGAGGAGGCTTCCATGGGTAATGCAGCTGTTACATGAATGGCTGTGAGCTGAGAATATCCCACCTCTTCCCCTGACCATGGAAGGAGACAGGGACCGTGAGAACAAAATTCTTATTTGAGGGAGACCCACTGGAAATGGCTTTAAAAAAATACCAAAGCCATGTTGGGTATCCAGTGAAGCTAGAGGATGAGGGGATGAAGGAGAAAGTGGCTGGGATGGCCACAGCTATAAGGCAGGGACTGCCTAAACAGGTGAACTCAAGGTCTCTTCTTTGAGATCCAAATGTCTACCTCGCAATGGTAGCAAAAGAGACAGCCATTTTCTCAGATTTAGGATGTCTTGAGTATCTATCCCCAGAATGCCCTTCTAATCCCATGCATCAAGAGGCCAGAGGTGGCCTTCTTAGGACTTGGAACAGTGACTTGAGATAGGGTTTGTCACACAACTGGGCTGAGAGGCTAGGTCAGGAGACAGCAGACACACTGACATTAGGTTGACAGATTTTGCAGACTAGAACTTGATGACAGCTCCAGTGGTAGCCTCTGACCTTCTAGTTTCTGTCCAACCCATTCCAGTAACTGAGAAACTAGAGGGGAAATGTTTCTTTTCCATTCTGAACTGCTTAGCCTATGCTTCTCAGGAGAGTGTTGTGTTTTTTTAAAGCCTCACAACCAGGCCTGTAGTGAAGAGAGTCATTGCTTAGCGACTCTGCCTGGGCCACACAGTGCCTGGAATACCAAGGGCTGCCTCTCTGTAATAATGAAGAAAGGCCTGGGCTCTGCTGGGAACACAGACTTGGCCAGGGAAGGTAACACTGCACCCTGGGGAAGCATCCTCTAGGCCAGGGATGGGGATTCTTGTGGGAAGGAAGGGGAAGCAGGCTCTGAAAAACAGAGCCTGAGGTCTCAAGGTCAGGCTAGCATGGAATCTGAATGGGAGCAGCTCACAGACCCTCCTGTTGAGGCTGCTTCTAGGCTAGATGCAAAAGCTCTGTCCATGGTAACACTTTCCCCAGACCTTTTTAAAAAAAAAAAAATGAACCAAGAAGTAAGGATTAAGAGAGCCTGAGAGCTGAGCTTGGTGCTGAATTTCCCCAGGAACCTGGCTGGTTGCCTGGCCACCAGGGTCCCTCAGCCTGGGCCTGGCTTGCTATGAGTCCCTCTTCCTCCCTATGTATGCACTTCACTGGATCTTCCCTTACCCTGCAACTTCCCATTTCTCATGGCCCAAAAGAATGGTAGGAAAACAGACTGGAGGGATTGCTACTGATCTGTTCCAGCTGGACCATTGCATTCTGGGCTTCTTTTGGGTTCTGAGTGCTCTGACTCTTTGAGAACCCTTACGTGCTTACAAGATGATCCAGTGACAGGACTGTGATTTTTCTTCTGGGAAAACAGTTGCTCTGACTTGATTGCAACCACCCTCTCGCTAATGAATTGCACTGTGACTCTGCTTCTTTCCTTTTATGAATGTGGCGATGAGTTATGGTACACAGGCAAGAAGAATGCATAGCCATGAAGGCTATACTAGGACTAGAGTGAGGCAAAACAGAACATGTGCCTGGCTGGGCCGGTTGTTCACCGTGGGTATCCGATTATAGTCAGCTGCACAACTGGGCCAGATGTTGTACATAAACAGAATTCTCCAGAAAAAAAGACACAAAACAATAATTCATAGACCCCACTGGTAGAAAAGAGTTGACAGAGAAAGAATAGAAAAAGGGAGAAATACTGATTGCTTATTGAAGACGTTATTCTGAGTATGGATTACAGAGTAGAGTGTCAACCTGAAAGGAAGGCATTTTCCCATTTTTGGTGATCTAGATCACTGAGGGCATGGCCATCTTCATCCCTCTGAACTTGGAAAGTTGCAATCTGGCTTTTGGAGCACGAAAGGGACTTTTTAAAAATAGGATAAACAGTCTGGTAGACAAGAAAGAGCAGAGGTTTTAAGACATAAGCATCAGGTTTCCATCTTGTCTTTAACAGGCAGTCTGGTTTCTGGGAAGCATACTTTCCTGTACTGCTGTCTGTGATGCTATCTGTTGAGGCAGAGAAATCTACAACTTCAGAGCTTTTCTATGTTCATTTTTCCCTCAGCTTGTGGGTTTATTCCTTGTGAATCCTTCTATCTTGAGATTCCAACATCCCAGAGATCTCAGAGTCCTCTGCAGCTCCAACACTTTTCTCACTGTTCATGTGCCTATATCTGAATGATGTGTGGAAATGCAAAGGTTGGGAAATACCAGCTATAGCCAGAAAACCACTCTCATCCACCACTGAGCACCAACTGCTTCATGCATGGGGAGGAAAATGTTTTGAGTGGTAAAATAATGTTCTGTCTCTGACCTCGTGTGCACAATGAAGATTAAATTACTTGGAGTATAACAATGTGGAGAATTAGGGATGTGATGAACTTCCTGGCCTATAGAAAGGCTGAGAGAATGGAGTTCCCAGAAAGACAACTACTACAGGGTCCTTCAAAAAAAAAAACCCCATCAATTTCTGCTTTAGAAGATGGATAGCCCTTGCTCTCAGAATGCTTCATGGTCACTGCTCAATCAACCATTATTGGTTGAAAATAAAAGTAGTCATTGGCTCAATGAATGAATGCAAGCTGACTTCTGAAGCTTCTGGAAGCTGTTTCTTGTGCTGTTTTCTTACCATACTATTCTTCTCAGGTCATGTTCCTTTTCCTTGACAGGGACCATGTTAATTTTCTCAGTGGAGTAGGATAAAGTCTAATTTGCAGACCTAAGGTGACTTTATGATATTCCAGATGGTGGACTAGCTGATCGAATTATAAAACATGTATGAAAGGTGTAGTTTCTCTAATGCATTTTAACTCAAGTTTTAAAAGAACAAAGTGGAGCATTTTAAGTATTTTTAAGCCCTGGGTCAAAGGAGAATAAAAACTGTTTTGTTTTGATTTTTTTGGATCCTCTTTCAGGTAGTTGGCTGAACACCAAGATTTACTTTGTACTCTATCCACAGGTGCCATCTTGCTATAGTCTGCAGTGGAGCAGTCCTTTATTCCTTTACTTTCTTGTTCACTGCTAAATGTTTATTATCCCCCTGATATGTCTTCAGCTCTGGGTTTGTATTGGGAGTGAATGTTGGTGTCAAAAGTATGAGACCTTTCTTCTCAGTGTGCTTGCTGTTTTAGAGATGACAGAAAATTTAAATGTATACACTGTGAGTCCTGGCGCACTTTAGACCAGTGCTGGGATTGAAGAAGACCTCATTTGAGGAATGAGTCAAATTCTAGACCTTGGAGATCTGAATGGTAGAAAACTTCCTGTAGGGCACAGCTCTCAAGGTGAATGCTTTACAGGCAAAGGGAGCAGTGACTACGAGCATTAGCGTCCATGCGTGTATGCACCCAATCTCACCAAGATTTGTAACTGTAGTTAACGTTTGGCAGAAGAGGGTCAGAGAAATCTCTGACTTGCACGTGGAGAAATTTCTTAGAAAAAAATGATAGACAGTTTGGGATTTTTCCATCTCTAGATTAGGACTGTTTTTTTTGAACAAGTGACAGAAAACTGAGCCCAAGCTGGCTTTTAGAAAAGGAGAAATATTTTTGGCTCATGTGACTAGAAACTGCAGACATACACCTGGCTTTGTGTACACAATGTAGACATCTTTACAATGTCACTGAGACCTGGGATATGAGGCTCTCTGTTCTTTGAATTATTTCTGTCCTTCTTGATACTTTGAATTTACTCTTCTGGGATATGCTCTCAAATTTTTCAACTCTTCGGTTGAAAAATATTCTTATGCCTATGACTTTCTAAAGTCACATCCAATGGTAGAGTTAGGATTTTCTTCCTTCTCAGCGTTCCTGTCCAAAGTCTATGAACATTTAGGGTCTGATTCCACGAGTTCTCATCCTTGAACCAACCAATACAATTCCTTCATCTATATGAGTTCTTTCAGTCAGGAATAGAATTAATTTCAACAGAAACTTTAGAGCTGAGAGGACAAAGTGGAAGATCACAAAAGGATAAAGAAATGGTAGCAAAACAAATATACATATCATGTTTGACATAATTTGAAGGACATTTGTCAGAACAAATTGTGTGTGTGGGGGGGGGTGTGCATGTGGGTATTAATGGAGACAGAAAAATTGATTTAAAAGATATAGTTCATCAACCAGGCATTGTGGCTCATGCCTGTAATCCTAGCTACTCAGGAGGCTGAGATTTGAGGATAGCAGTTCAAAGCCAGCCCAGCCACTAAAGTCTGTGAGATTCTCATCTCCAATTAACCACCAGAAAATTGGAAGTGGTGCTGTGGCTCAAGGGTAGAGCAGCAGCCTTGAGCTGAAGAGCTCAGGGACAATACCCAGGCCCAGAGTTCAAGTCCCACGACTGACCAAATTTAAAAAAAAGAAAAGGACTTGGTTCACACAATTATGGAGGTATTTAGTCCAAAATCTACAGGATAAGCAATAGACCAGACACTTAGCGAAGAACTGATGTAGCCAAAGGCTGTCAGCTGGTAGAATTTCCTTTACTTGGTGGAAGTCACCATTTGATTGTATTTGGGTTTCAACTGATTAAATGTGGCCCCCCACATTTGAAAGGATAATCTGCTTTATTCTAAACAGTTTAATTTAATTCTCACCCGAACCATCATCACAGAAATATCTAGAAAAATGCCTGACTAAATACCTGGTTGCTATGTGCCAGGCAAATTGGAACATCAAATTAAGCATCATAATGACCAACAGTAAGAACAACCACATCCATAAATGCATACTGAATAAAACTAAGAGACATATAAATGTGAATCTTTTTCTAGATGTGATACATTAATACTTTCTCTTTGATTTTACTTCATTTAAAAGAAAGCCTGTGTGAACTACTCAATTAGTTTCTAGGCTCGGACGAAAGTGTTGAGACTTGTATTTTGAATGTTTCTAGGATATTCTGTCATTCACAGCAAAGGGTCTAAGGATCAGTCTCTGTCCAGAAGGCCAAGGACTATCCTGTGAGCAAATGGTGGGGACCTGAAGGTTCAAAACTTATACCACCTCTCATCTCAGTTTTCTTATTTATTAAGGAGGGGGGATATATAGTTGTAAATTCGTTTGAGCTCTTCAAAATTCACCGTATAAAACAAAGACAGTCCCAATTGCTTTAATCATAATGATGATCAGCTTCTCAATGTGGTCTCCCTTGAGACCACCCAGAATTACAAATCTGATTTTAAAGACACGGATGCCACAAGTTTGGATTTGATTTAGATCTTTGGATCTCTTGTCCTCTGGCCCCTCACTCTCTCTGCCTGAGCCAGGAAGTCCCTTGAAGAGCCTTGCAAATCACTCACTCCCATGACTTGACTTTAGAGGTCAAAGTGGAGATGTTACGTTCAGTGCCTTATTTTGAAACCAGTGAAATGACAAAGTGAGAGATAAACAGTGTCTGAAACTGGGGTGGAGACTCCTTCAGTTGGGGCCATTGCTTACAAAGACTGATGTTTGAAAGAGAACCCCTTTGCCAGATTGGAGCACACTCATGTGGCAGGGGCTTGGGTGCTAGGGTTGGGCCAAGAGGGTGACCTTTGGCTGCCTCTGGGGTGGAGTCTTCAGCGAAGCCCCCTGACCTCATGTGCTTGTTCACCCCTTCTTCCATTTCTCTAGTATTAGTTTCCTAATCAGTTCCTGTACTGGGGTGGGAACTGAGACTGGTTCTTCCTGTGTCACCTCTGTGGGTGGGTCCCCCTCCCTGCCAGGCACAGGCATTTCACCATCCCCAGATGAGGGTGATACGTGATTGGGATGCATCACGGTGTCTGCTTTCAGTGCCTAATAGAAGATGGAAAATGAGGCATGGCACCTTTCTGCTCAGTAAATTTGTAATTATAGGCTTTCTTGTCTCGCCTGGTGCAGACGGGAGAGTTGTTGATTGGCTGAAGATCTGTGAGTGTGCACAGTATGGTGGGCTGTGTGGCAGGCACACTGTCCCTGGTGTGTGGCACATCCTGATACAGGAACTGCTGAAGGTTTCCTTCGGAACAGAGCCCCAACCTGCACGTGCCAGTCTGGTGTAAGGATTACTAGTCCTGTTGGAGTTTGGTTATTGGCAGAGCTGTTATGGAAACTGTTAGCCAGCAGAGCATATGGTGCCCGAAGAGCCATAACTTTCAGACAAACAAAACAAAAGAGAGCAGATGCTACAGTGGGTGTAGATAACATCAAATGACAGGCCATGTGTGATGAAAAGAGCACAGGACTGGGAGTCAGAGATCTGAACGCCTCATCTTTAACTCACGCTGAGACTTCCTGAACTCTCTGGATATCATCTTCATTGTCTCTCAAATCAGGAGTTGGGAGTAATTAAATAGGATTATCTCTTTTAGATCATAACCTCTAGCATCATCTTTGGTATTTAGATTTGCACAGGCAATTCATGAAGAACTGTGTTGATTATCGTGGGTACTGAGATGTACCACCATACCTTATTATTATCATAGTCTTTATCTTAGTCCTACTTTAATTTTGTCTGGATAACAACGGTGCCTACAAAGTCGTTGGACCAGATGCTCTACAGTCATATACACTTTCAGAGATACATTGTAGTTCCTACTGAAAACTGTCCTCTACCAGGAAGCACTCTGTGGAATAGAGAGGCTCCTCTTTTCTCTTGATATTGGTATGAGATATCATATCCTGTGAGCTCTGTGTTTGTGTCCTATCTGAATTAAAAGGGGATACTAGACTACTGGGCTCTGTAATTATGAATCTCTAGGAAGCATAAGGATTTTGCAGTGGTACAAACCTGGGTTCCATCTCTAACTCTGTCTCTCCCAACTTTTGGCCTTAAGGTTACTAGACAAGGACTCTGACATTTTAGCCATGTCCACAGTTATTTTGCCTTTGGTTTGTTTTTCAGATAGAATCTCACACTTGATCATGATGGCTTGAAACAATGATTCACTTACCTCTACTTCCTGGGTAGCTGGGATTTCAGTTGTATGCCACCACATCTGCCTTTATTTTTGAGATAGAGCCTTGTGGACTTGAACTTTGGGCCTGGGCTCTATGGCTGAACTTTTAAGCTCAAGGCTTCTGCCCTACCCCTTTAGCAACAGTGCCACTTCTGGTTTTCTGGTGGTTAATTGGAGATAAGAGTCTCATGGACTTTCATGCCTGGGTTGGCTTTGAACTGTGATCTTCAGATCTCAGCCTCCTGAGTAGCTGGGATTACAGGCGTGAGCCATCAGTGCCTGGCTAGTCTTGCTAGCTTTTTTTCCCCCAAGCTAGCCCTTAACAAAGATTCTCCTACCTCTACCTCTTGACTAGCTAGGATTACAAGTTACCTACCATGCCTGGCCTTTTTTTCTGCTCCTGTCATTGTATATCCTCAAAGTTCTCATGTTCCTTCACTTGCAAAATGGGTAAATCCATCCTGTCTACAGAGAGTACTTACGATAGTTATTTAAGTTATTCTCAGGAAAAGCACTGGCATGGGACCTTGGGTACAGAAATGCTGCATAAATATTGGTATTTCTTCTTGCTGTTGGCCACTTCTTCTGCTACTCAATAGCTAGCTGCTAAGCCTGCACTAGATACTGAGTAGGGCTCCGGTGATGTGGATGCTCTAATGAGCAAGACAGAGCCTGTACGGCTTCTGAGACTCACAGACCCTCAGCTGGATACTCTCCTTCAGCTAAGGAAACAGCTACATAGGCAGAAGTATGGGAGTACTCCTTGGAAAACTCTTCATTTTTCCTTTGTGTGAACATTTCTTTTCTCAACTCTGCATTTTACTTTTGCCTCAGTCTTCTGTGCATCTTGATAAGGCCTATGGCTCTTTTCCCAGGTATATTTTCTGACCCTTGTTTTGTGAACTATGTTTTCACATAACCAGCTTTCTCATCTGCACCCTGGTCTGAATTACTCCCTTGGCTCTGGAGAGTCTACACAAGAAGGCCTTTCCCTTCTAAAGCTCTGCATGTATTCTCCAAGTTCAGGGCTCAGCTCAAGTTCCATCACCTGTCAAGGCACCCCAGAGTCTGTTCTGTGTTCTGTTCTTTTTACTTGAGGTGAACTCCCAAAACTCTTTATCACATGTCCCATAACTTTTCAGGTTCTGGTGTCTTCTACCTGGCTTGACCACAGGGTCTTTGAGGATCTCATCTTTGAGTCCTATATGTGTTTTGTTTTTTTTTTTGCCAGTCCTGGACTTGAGCTCAGGGCCTGAACACTGTCCTTGGACTTTCTCAAGGCTAGAGCTCTACCACTTGAGCCTCAGCACCACTTCCGGCTTTTTTCTATGTATGTGGTACCGAGGAATTGAACTCAGGTCTTCATGCATGCTAGGCAAGCACTTTAACCACTAGGCCAAACTCCCGGCCCTCCTGTATGTGTTTTATGTAGTATCTGAGTTCTTAGTTTTGAGCAAACAGTTGCCATGTTGGCCAATGAATGAAGGCTCATAATTCTCAGGATTGCTATTGATATGTGTGTGAGTGTGTGTGTGTGTGTGTGTGTGTGTGTGTGTGTGCACATGAGAGGGTGTCCTTTATTATTGTTATTGTTACTGTTGTTATTTTACCAGTAAGTAATTATACAAGGAAATTTCAATTCAACTTGCCAGTTTATGAGCACAATGCATCTTGATCAACATTACCCCTTTTATCATTCTTCTCCATCTCTCTCAATCCTACCCAGAACCCCACTTTTACTAGTTTTATTTTCACATATGTAAATTGACTTTTAAGACAGCTTGTTTTCATTTATTTCCTCCCATTTTCCTTCCTCCCATACCTCATGTCCCAGCTTTGTGCTATTCATTTTGTTAAACTCTAAGTTGTCTGAAGGAGCTACCCTATTGGAATTCTTTAGTTCTTCTACCAGAGCCTTACTCTTCATGTGTACATGAAGGCTTTTCATTAGAAATCTGGATGACCATATAAAGTATTCCATTTGTTTTCTTTCTTCTCTCAGTGTCAAGTTAATTTGGTATTCTCTTCCTTCCTTGGGTAATTTCTCTTACCTTGTTCTATTGCTTCATTTTTTGAGGAGTTCAGGGGAAATGAGAGAGGAATTTTACAGTGCAGAGATAAGACATTAGAAGTTCCTTCCCTGGCAATTCTTCCAAACTGGAAGAAATATGAAGCTGTCCATTGGAAACAAATGCAGAAAACATCTTGAATAGAAATGAAGGATTCCATTAGAATGGACAGCAATTTTGTTCTGCAGGGAATTATTTGTTTACTTATTTACTTGTCCACTAGCTTCTCGAATCATTTTGTTTCTTTCCCTTTAATGAAAACCTCTCAGAGAAGACTCCACTCTGGGAGGCAGCCAAGATCTGCCTTGTTAAAATGACATGAGGACTCAGAGCTGGGCAGTGTCCCCAGAGGGACTGGTAGCTGCTGCAGTGTGAAAGGATAGGAGATGTGGGTTTTTAATTTGGCTTCATTGCACTGTCTGGCAAAGCAAGTGCCAAGAAAGTTTGTTCCCTGCAGTGGGTCCAGACACAGAAGCTCAGAGACAGAAGGGGTCAACATTCTTCTGCTTGTGGGGAAGAGAAAGTATGGTTCAACCCCAGCTGTATAAGACTGGGCTAAACTGAGACAGTTTTACAGAAAAAAATGAAGACCCATCATAGATTGTACTACTGCTATTAAGTCTTCCTCTAGAACTTTCAGCTTTGCAAATCACTTAACTTTCATCAAATGTTTTAGCTCTAACATCAGTAAAAAATAGATGTACTTCCTTGTTCTCAGCAGGAAATATCTACACATGTGAAAATTTGGTCATTTGACCAAATGGCAAAAAAAACACTCTTCCTAAAACTATGGGTTCATTGGGAACAGTATAATATTTGGAGTTAGTGATAGTGAAGTAACCACTTCTACCTTTAAGGCCAGATGGGATCCTGAAGAATATGTTTACAGAGTAGAGTCAAAGAGGCAGTGTTGAGACCCTTCTACCCTGGGGAATCCAGGATGAAGTTTCCAGTCAGAGAGGGTGGCTTCTCTACCCTCTGAGCCTCTGCCAGAACTGCCTACTAGCTTTACTTAATCAGGCTGGAGGCCAGCAGCCACAAGGAAAGGATCTCTGTATGTTATTCCCCTGGACACAGAGAAGAGTGGGTTATGGATCTAGATGAAACCTTACACAAAAGAAGGGTTTGCTAAGATAAAATGAGATAGTATCCAAAAGGAACTGGGAAGTGACAGAACTGGGCAGTGACAGACACAAAGTCAGGCACTTTGTAGGCAATGCTATTTCTTATCATTATTATAATCACTATCATTATCATCACCATCAAAATTGCCACTATCATCACCATCATCATCATCATCATCACTGTAATCATTACTCTTATCATCATCATCATCATCATCATTATTATTTGATGAAGTATCCTCTTGGGCTGCTGCTAGCAGTTCTGATTGTTTTGTTTTGTTTTTTATACCCAGGGTGAGAGACAGATGTGTTGACGCAGTAGAACTGCATAGAACTGGCCTGGGAAGTTGTACTCAGTGTGTATAGAACTAAGTAAGAGTCCAGCCAGATATGCCATGGAACACCATGAAGCCTGCCGTGGTTTCTTTCATCTCAGTCTTTCCTCCCTCCCTCTCTCTCCACCAGGAGAAACTACCCCGCTGAGTTCTGGCCCTCCAAGGAGACGACTGTGCCTGAGTGCTGCTGTGCCACGAGGACACATAGCTGAGATGAAAGCCATGCCTTGGAACTGGACTTGTCTGCTGTCTCACCTGCTGGTGGTAGGGGTGGGATCCTCCACTCTGCTCCCCAGGCAGCCACCCACATTGTCCCAGAAGCGGTCTTTCATCACATTCCGCGGGGAGCCTGCTGAGGGCTTCAATCACCTGGTGGTGGATGAGAGGACAGGGCACATTTACTTGGGGGCTGTCAACCGGATCTATAAGCTCTCCAGTGACTTGAAAGTCTTGGTGACACACCAGACAGGGCCAGATGAGGACAACCCCAAGTGTTACCCACCCCGCATTGTCCAGACCTGCAATGAACCCCTGACAACCACCAACAATGTCAACAAGATGCTTCTCATAGACTACAAGGAGAACAGGTTGATTGCATGTGGAAGCCTGTACCAGGGCATCTGCAAGCTTCTTAGGCTGGAGGATCTTTTCAAGTTGGGGGAGCCTTTTCACAAGAAAGAGCACTACCTGTCGGGAGTCAATGAGAGTGGCTCTGTCTTTGGGGTGATTGTCTCCTACAGCGACTTGGATGACAAACTCTTTATTGCCACAGCAGTGGATGGGAAGCCTGAGTATTTTCCTACCATCTCCAGCCGGAAGCTGACCAAGAACTCTGAGGCAGATGGCATGTTTGCTTATGTCTTCCATGATGAGTTTGTGGCCTCTATGATCAAGATCCCTTCAGATACCTTTACTGTCATCCCCGACTTTGATATCTACTACATCTATGGTTTCAGCAGTGGAAACTTTGTCTATTTCTTGACCCTTCAGCCTGAGATGGTGTCTCCCCCAGGCTCCACGACAAAGGAACAGGTGTACACATCCAAGCTCGTGAGGCTTTGCAAGGAGGATACAGCCTTCAACTCGTATGTAGAGGTGCCCATTGGCTGTGAACGCAATGGAGTGGAATATCGATTGCTTCAGGCTGCCTACCTGTCCAAAGCTGGGGCTGTGCTTGGCCGGACTCTGGGAGTTCGTCCGGATGACGACCTCCTCTTTACTGTCTTTTCCAAGGGCCAGAAGCGGAAAATGAAATCTCTGGATGAATCAGCCTTATGCATATTCATTTTGAAACAGATCAATGACCGCATTAAGGAGCGGCTGCAGTCCTGCTATCGGGGTGAGGGGACGCTGGACCTGGCCTGGCTCAAGGTGAAGGACATCCCCTGCAGCAGTGCGGTGAGTCAGGAGAATGGGGTGTGGGCCAGGGTATACATATATCACACCTCAGGTCTCACGGGAGTCAGCATAAAACCAGTTCAGACTCAGACTATCACCAGCTCAAACAGAAGAACTGGAAATAAGATGTAGATTTCTCACAGAGGCATGATTCTTTATTCTCCATGTCGGTTTCACTGCTTATGCCAGGGAATGCTGGGAATAGGTAGGGAAGTGAGAAGTATTGGGAATGATGGAAGGCTAGACTCCAGTGTACTGTAGTGTATGACATGTGCCCACCTTTCTGAAGCCCGTGAATCACTTTCCTGAGAATTCTGAATAAAACCATGCAGAAGAAGAGAGGGGAGGATGTGAGAAGTCATCCTACATTTGGAATGGATATGAGGGTTCACAAGAGTTCAGTTTTCAGCTCTATACATATCTTTAAGAAGAAGTAAACTGTGAGTAGAAAGGGTATAGAATGGGATCGCACAGTTATTAAGTATCCTTGTATATACAGTGCCATGCAAAAATATACGATAAGATCAGGAAGCAGCTAAAACGTAGCCTAGGTGACAGAGTGCTATGAAAATCCAGCAATGAGTAGGATGGAGGGATGATTGGGGGTTTTTACCATTGCAGAGGGGGCCTATAGCTTTGTGGGGTGCGTGTGGGTGAGTGTAGGTGATTGCCTAGCTAGTCCAGCTCACCTGTGATCCAAATGGACATAAACTATCATTGAGGACTTGGCTTCTGTTCACG